>NC_054545.1:10507926-10840426 GCF_017654505.1 Polyodon spathula
TATATATATATATATATATATATATATATATATATATATATATATATATATATATATATATATATAAATTTTTTCTAAGTCATCAAACAGGGAAACCGACGATCTATATAAGTGTCTCTTTTGTCACTACAGTTTAGTTGTTGTCCTCAAGGCAAAATTGATATGCCTAATCAATCTAGATGGAAAGTTCTGTTTGGCAATGAGACCCTATGAGCATAAATTGTTTGAAAGACTGTCGATGGGGTAATTCATTGTGATAAGGTTGGGAAAGATGCTGCTTCATCTCTAGCTGGTAGACAAAGATGTTATGATATGTCTTGCTTTGGTGAATTGCAATAAACTTTTTTGTTTCCTAGGTAACAGCATCTTGCATGCAGCTGCAGATAGCGTCACCAGTGCAGTACAGAAGGCTAGTCAGGCCTTGAATGAGCGTGGGGAACGGTTAGGCCGCGCAGAAGAAAAAACGGGTGAAATGATGAACAGTGCCCAGCACTTTGCCGATACTGCACACAAGGTAAGAGAGATCGTTTTTATCATCTTCCATGCTTATCCATAATGGTGCGGATAGTGGAGCCATCTGTATGGTTCCTGTTATCATCTTCCCCGGCACTGTGGTAGGTGTGAAACCAATACTAACTTCATACTACTGTTTATTTCTGTTTTTTTTTTTTTTTTTAGTAAAATCCTTGACTTGGTGCTTGCTGGGTTTTTTTGGTGGAAATACGTACAGTTCTCTTTTTTTATTTGTAGTTTGGATTGTCCAATGTTTGAGACTGGTATTGTAGGTTCATCAAGTAGCCTCAAGGGGACTGATCTCCTGGTGAACTGGTGTCAATATCAAAACACCAACACAGTGTCATTATTTGCATTGTGTGAACAAGTATTTTGCATTGTGTGATCCTTGATTTTATAATTACGGTGGTTTGTGGTTAATCTAATCCCAACCTTAGGGAGTGATCCCTTTTAGAAGACTTTTATTTAGAAGCAGCATTAGTCAGACTTGTCATTTGTCACCTTTTTATGCCTCAACTGTTGTAAGAAAATAATCCTTGCAGGGAACCCAAAAACTGCTGAGTAGGAACGTCAAGATCATTGATACTGATGGATCTTTTGTCTTTCTCAGCATCCATTCCAGTGAATATTGAGGTTATGGGAGCACTGCTTCTTCCTTGCCGTTTTGTCCTCTTCACGCTTTCCAGTATTAGTAGTCAAATCTTGTGGCTGACTGAGTGGCAGATTGGTACAGATTTAAGAATGAAAACTGCTAGAGCACTGTTTCTATTCTCCCGAAGAGATGGCATCAGAAATTGATTCTAGCAAAGGATTGAATATGTTGAATGGTTATTAACTCATGTTGCTAACATTCTTCACTTTGTTCCTTAGTTCATTAATCCACATACAGGTATAAACAGGACATCTTGGGAAATGAGATGTGGCATCAAAGTGGGGCTGTGCAGGCGTCCTTGCTTTGGTCCCCTGTTCAAGTTAGGAAAGATTTTAAGGTGCTATTACTAACCTATATGGCTCTAAATGGCTTAGCTCCACCCTATTTAAAGAATCTTTTAAAACCTTATGTTCCTAATTGTCCACTTCGATCACAGGATGCCAGGCTACTTTGCATACCAAGTATTCAGAAACAAAACTCAGGTGGTAGATGCTTCAGCTACATTGCACCGAAATTATGCAACGACTTGCCTAGTACTATAAAGGAAGCATTCTGCCAATGCTTTTAAGTCTTGCTTAAAAACACACTTGTATAGCTTGGCTTACGCTTAAGTTTTTAAAGTGATATTCTCTCTCTTCTGCATTCATATTTTATTTTATTTATTTATTTTTATATTTATATTTTCTGTCTGATTTTTATATATATATATATATATATATATATATATATATATATATATATATATATATATACACTTCTATGTGTGTTTTATTTGCTGATTTTATATATATATATATATATATATATATATATATATATATATATATATATATATATATATATTTCTTTTTCTATGTGTTTTTTATCCTGTAAAGCGCTTTGTGGCAACCCCCGTTAAAAGCACTATACAAAAATAAAGATTGATTGATTGATTGAAGCAGTTTGCTGTCCCATAATGAAGTATGAACCACTAACCTTTAGAGGGTCTACTCTGACTTGCTTGAGATCCTAACCGATTGGAGCTGCTTGAGAGAATAGTGTTTTGAATTGTTCATTCTCTTGAGGTAGCCTGTCTACTTGTTTCTGTGGTTTGACACAAGGCTGTTTTTAAGACCCAAGATAGATAAGGCCTGATTTAAGCAGACACTAGGATCTGCTCAATAGTAGAGTCTGCAGTTTAACAGCCAGGTCCCATAGATTGGATGCTTTTAAATGTCTTATGCATCAACATGCTCTTTAAGCCTGATATCTGTTATTAACTGGTATGTGTTGGTTACTTCACTGTCTTACTCTCATGCTTCTATATGACACATGCATACTGTTGTGTCGGTGCTGCCTCTGATCTTTCACTGTATCTTCTTATGATTCTATACGACGTATGCATCCACAATGTGCTAGAATTCACATCCTAACCTTGTATTTAATGTGTTTTGCTTTGTTTTTCACTGTGTGTAATGTATTATGCATTGTTTTGTTTACTGTATCTTGTAAAGTGCTTTCTGATGGTGGTCCACTGTGAAAGGCGCTATATAAAATAAAGATTGATTTTGATTGATTGAACAGTGTTGCATTGCTTCACAACCAAGAAGCTTCTCTGCGCTTAAGGCCATTGCACACAGTAATATATATTTTGATTACCAAATACGAATGAACTTTATAGCTACAAATACTGGGGAGCTTTCTTGGGAACCTATTTGCCGCTATCTCAGATCGTACTATATGACAACATATAAATACAGTGTAATGACACAAATAAGCCCCTGCTTAAGCTTTATTAACATATTAGAAATTATGAAATCCCCCTCAGCCATTCAGAACCCCAAAGTAGTGCGTATCAGTAAAAGTGTTTCAACTTGAAGATATGGCTATGTTGTGATTTCAGTCAAACCTGTTCGTAAATTCTGAAATTACAGACCAGTTATGTTTTAATTTGTGAAATTAATTGCTGGTTGCAGTACAAAGCTAAAATAATTGGAGTGGGAAATTAAGGAAAGCTCTTATCAGTCTTAAGAGTAACTGCAGAGAAATAATTGTGCGTGTTAATTTTCACAGATTTAAATAAACTGTTTTCATTCATTAACTCATGTTTTATAATACAAGTAAAATTGAGACTAGGGATTACATTGAATGCTCTATTTCAAATGTAACTGTTAATTAGTTCCAGGTGGTCTTTGGTGAATTAGTTTTTTATTTGAAAACTCAAATTAATCGACTTTTCTGTTTATTTAACATTGATACAGTAAGTTTAATGTTTGTGCTGCATCTTCAATAATAAATGTCCTGTATATAAAATAAGTAAGATGTACAACTTGACAAACACTTGGTTTTGTGTAATTGTTTTTAAATGTAATTTATTGGCAGGTCTTTTGTTGGCTTGATTAAACTGTATGTAATTTTAACTGCAGTATTAAATACATTAGATCTATGCACTGTTTGGACAGCTTTTATAAGAGAAACATTTGTTTCAGCTTCAGTTAATCAAGATCAGTCAGCGCCACTACACCCACACACAAATGCAATATCCTACCATTAGCCACATTAAAAATGTGTTCTACTAGACTGTATGAGCATATAGACACCCCCCCATAGACACATTTGTGGAAACTGGCTTCTTATACAATTACAATAATCTCATTGGCTAACAAGTTTTTCAACCTCTGCAGATATGTTACCATACCAGCACAGCTTGGAATGTTGGGTTGTTTCCCTGTAAACACAATATCACGCTCCAGGATGTTCAAATATGGTCCAATATCTGCAGGTCTAGGCCGTTTAATGGCACTTGGCTTTGCCTCGAACACCCCTAAGTGTGTGGATATAGAACCATATTTGAACACCTGTCATGGGTTATTGCTTTCATAACATACTCCAGTGGGGTTCAGGTGACCATAGAACAACAAAAATCTACATTAGGGTTCTACTTAATTCTGTCTGGATAATAGTGTGCGAATATCTTTTGTCCTGGGGGTATTGGGTACTGTAGCAGATCGAGATAAGAGTAACAAAATACAAGCTGTTATAACGTAGGAAAGGTTTTATAGCCACAGTTTGAAATCTGTTATTAAGAAGTGTACAGTAAGTCATTGCTGTGTAATGATTGAGATTAACCAAATGAGGCAACACCTGACAGCTTTGACTATCTTCTACTTTAGGCAAACAACAGAGCTGCATAATTCGCATCTTGATGCCAGTTTCAAAAATCGCTTTAATGCCTTGTCATACTGAAGCATTAGAGTGGATGTTGCTCTTGAAGCAATTGTTTTTTTGCCAATTATGTCAAATTGTTTTATCCATAAAGGCATTATTGTTCACTAGTTGAATGGCCTTTGAAAATGGAAAACTGACATTTTTTTATATATATATTTTTTTTTACAAGTGTCAGCATTTGTTCTACCTTTGTTCCTAAGTGGGGTTGTGAAAATTGGAATGTGTTTTTTTTTTTTTTTTTTTTTTTTTTTTTTTAATTCCCTTGTAGTGGTAACATGAAAAACATGGTTCCTGACACAGTGCCTGTCTATGTCGGCAGACGGACAGACACTATTTTGTAAAGCTATAGCAGTTCTAATCATACTACTTATAAGTACACATACACAGAAAAAGATGCAGCTTGGTTTTATTTTGGTTTTATTTACTTCAGTGTCTGAATTGCAATAGAAAATGTCATCCTGCAATGTTTTAGCCTTGCCACTTTAATTTGAGTGGTAACCAGATTCTGCCCTTTACCTGGCTACAACACAAACACATGCCTAAGAGGAAGTAAGCATATGACTGGGACCCAACAAAACCAATAACGAGCCTGGCTAACGGTACCGTACCAAATATCTGTTTTGTTGTTAAAGCCACTTTTATGCATGGCTATTATTGTATACTTGTCTTTTGTACTGCAGAGATGAAAAAACATATGTAATAAAGGGGTCAAATCTCGGAAGAACCTGGATATACCCATTTCAAACTAGGAGATTTGAAATACAAGAAATACTACAGAAATCGATATACACATTTGACCTTAAATGGAACGTGGAAATGAATGTGGTTTTATTTATTATGAACAAATTCTTAAAATGTGCGAGATGCCTTAGAAGATTATTATCCCTTTGTTAAACAGTAATGTCTTTAGGTGCGACCTGTATGACCTTCAGAAAGGCGGGGCTCTGTGCCGATGCTTTATAAGGTTAATAATAATAATACACTTAAACTGTTAAACCACAAAATTGTTATACTACCGCCAGCAGATAGTTTGGATTGAACTTGTTTAATGATTTATTCTGTCAATAATTGTTTGTGTGCCTTATCACTGATTCATTAAATTGAAAAGATTAACCTTTAAATGTTGAAACGAAGCCCACCTGAACATGTTAGTTCAGTTCTGCAGATGTGTTTAATTAGATAATAATAGGCATAATTTAGCTTAGATCGCTATGAAACTGTTTCTAATGAGTTGTGTTAATCTTTTTTTCTCTGTTTTTCTCTGTCTTCCAGCTTGCCATGAAGCATAAATGATGAGACGTTGCCAAATGTTTGGGGGTCCACCCAGGGTGAAACAAACAGGCCTTTTGTGTGTGTGTGTGTGTGTGTGTGTGTGTGTGTGTTTTGTATTTTTTTTTGTATTATTTTTTTTGCATTGAAGAACATTCAGTGTTTATTAAATATGAAGATTTTGAACTGGATAAAAAATACAACTCAACAGATCACAGCTATTTGGGGTTAACCCTTTCCCTCCTATTGTTGGGTTTTGATCACACCAGAGAACGCGATGTTACAGCAGCTTTCAACAGCCAGCCAACCAATCCTCAGTTACAACCAACATAAAAAACAAAGCAGTCCTCTTCTGATGGATCTTTGTTGTTTGGTCCCAGTCCTCTTCTGATGGATCTTTGCTGTTTGTTGCTGCTCAAAACACCTGTCATTTCCAAAGGAGAAGTAGTTTCATTTGTGTTATATGTATTTAAAACAAGTCATTTATCAAATCCCCATGTTCTTTGGCTAAAGTGGTTCATTGTACAACTTTAGTAAACAAGACAGGCAGTGGCATTGTTGGCATTTGTTCTTACTATACATGGCATTTGAATTCTATCTGCATTTTCATCTACCCCCTTCAAGGAGTGTATGGGAACCATATTACAATCAAGTCTGATATTGGCAAACCATGTATTTTACAGGTGTTTTGTTTAAATATTATTCATGCTTGTACAAAGGGGTGTTTTTAAAGCATTTTTTCCGTACTAGACATAGCAATAACAAGATTGGGATCTGCTATTTTCACTCTCCTTATCTAACTGAACCTGTGTTGTGTGCAGAAGACCAAATCTGTTATTATTAAATATGTCACTAATCTGTTATTAGGTAGTTGTTTTTTTTTTAATTGTGTGTCAGTTTTTCTGTAAAGGGTATTAAATGTGTCACCAATATTCAGTGGTGTTTTGATGTAACTGAAAGCATATTTTTTATTGTTTTAATGTAAATACCAGTAGTTACTATTAACTACATATGTAGTGAAAGTGCATACATTATATGTTGTTTCATATGTAGTAACAGTGTAATAGCTATATGTAAAGAAAGTATAACCAGTGCCATTAAGTAAACAATACCTTTTTATAAAATAGGAGGAGCTTGCAATGACTTGGATACAATGGGGGAATGTGAAAAACTGTTGCTGGTTACAGTAATATATTAAAAAATAAATTATAAAGGAAAACAATAGTGAAGCAGGTTAGTGTTCCATATGAAAGTATGTTCAGTCAGTTTCTTTATCACTTTGTTCTTTTTACTGTATTGTAATTCTGAATAATAAAATAAATTACAAAATAATAAAAAAAAAAAATTAGACTGGGGAGGTGGGGGGGGGGTGTCTATCATGCCAAACATGTGACATTGCTGGTGTGTGTTATTAACTCCTGAAGAAAGGGATGTGTGCTGTACAATTAATCTGTGCTGTTCTGTGAGACCAGCGGGACCAAGTCCATTAAATTATTGTTGCAAATCTCAGTTTGCCATTAAAATCATAACTGTGTGACACATTCTTTGTTTTGTTTTCTTCAGTCCAGCTTTTTAAAATTTTAACTAATGTGAATACACTACAATTACGTGAAGATACCTGCGAATGTTTAGGATTACGTCAGTGAGGTACAACAATGGTACAAAAAAATCATCCCATAAAACAAAGAGGATTTTTTTTTTTTTCACTTGCTATTATTTTTAAGAGCGGGCTCTTGAACCGATAACCCCAATTTACACAAGCAGCTGTTGCTAGGCGCACAAAAGTAAATATTCCTACAGTGTAATAAAGAGACCTCAGGAGACAGTCCGACATCCAGAGAAGGGCTTATTTAACTAGTAATATGATAGTTATGATGGTGGAATGATTTGTCAGAGATTTGGGAAAATGTCCTCTCAGATTAGCTCTTTAATGAGTCACAGTATGATGAATGGTGGGGAAAGAGGAATGGCGTTTCCTTGGTCATGTTACCGGAAAATCCAGAATGGACAATGTTAGGTTTTTAATAATTCCCACATATTTCAAACTGAGAAGAAACAGTTGAAATAGCAAGCAGCTTCAAATTACTTTTTTATTTTTTTAATATTCCCTTGCCTTTTTATGATATTTGCAATCATAGAGTAGTGCATTGGCAATGGGTTCAGGTGCTTCAATCCATTTCCAGTTGTCCGTATTATATATATATATATATATATATATATATATATATATATATATATATATATATATATATATATATATATATATATAAATCACACGCACAGTGATGAAGCTTAGTCTGATACTCAAAAGTATTCAATTGTAGGCATCACAGAAAGATAAAACGACCCTGTTTGCCAGTAGATTTGTACATCGTGTGAACTTGTCTTAAATCAGACAAATCATTTTGACTTCCTATTCAAGATAATGCTCTGCAGTATATTGAAGTTTATTTATTTATTCACTTGTATTCATTAAGAAACTGAAGGAAAGTGCATCAAGGATTCTGAATTCTCCCTGGGATAGTGGCTGTTTTGAATAGCTCCATTTAGCAGACACATAGTTCAACTGAGAAGCATTGGTGTGTCAGCAGACAACACTGTGGTTATCTTTCTCTGTGATCTATTACCAACATCATGTGAAGAATCACAGCAAGGGATTAGTACAATCTCACACAACTGTATAAATGCAATATTGCGGTTTTGTCTAATTTTGTTTTGCAATAGTGATGTGTGTTTAATAGTGTGTAAAAAATATATATATATCTTTCCATGGAGAACCAGCTAGTATGACTGTTTACTTTTTATTTTAAATGGATTTTTAATTACATACTGCCATCTGGTGGTTGAATATTGTTTGGGATGTTTAGTTCATTTGATAATAAATAAAACAAAATTATAATAAAAACTGTACGAGACGATACGCTTCGCTAAACCCAATGAGTGAAGACTTTTTTTTTTCTTGTTTTAGGACTTATAGGACTAATTGCTGTTTTTGACTAGGGGGTTATTGAACTATTAAAACATCCATTTTTAATGCTTTAGCTTACTGGTACTCAGACAGTTTTTTCTTATATGCAGTTGCTAAGTATTCAGGGCTACCATTAAGGTATTTGGCTCTAGGGAGATGTCATGAAGTGTTTGTCAAGCTCTAATTGCAGCACGTACTGTTAACATAAATGTCATCCTTCTTTTACATTTTGGCCATGGGGGGAATGTGTTATGCTTGCTAACAAGGGAGCTGGGCTGTTTCTAACCCTTACCGTTGCATATGCCAATCCCCAAATATTTAATAATTAGAAATAATCCATAAACAGAACGCTTTTTTCCCCTCAGGTTGCATGAGCTCTGGTAAGTAAACAATGCGGAGAAAAAAAAAATGCTGTAACCTTCTGATCATGAACAACTGGCAAAAAGCCTGCATTCATTTATTACTGTTTGATTTCAACTACACTTCTGATTTTCTGAGAGGGAGTCGCCACTGTATTTTGGATGAAAACCATTGCTTTCTGATGTGGTCACTAGTTATTGGTAGCTTACAAACTAAAGAACCTCTGTTCAATCCGTTCCATGAAACAGGTTGTTCTTCATTGTTTGTAGTACAAATATGATTGTTCATAAAACTAAAAATAAAAAACACAGGGCAAATCGATTCCTGTAAACAATCAGCAGCTTCCAGCAATATTAGACTGCTTAAAATATTAAAGTATGCTGTGTCTGAGCTCACTGGAAATGTATTGCTTGGCTGCTTCATAAGGACCTGTCTTCCCGGAAAGATTTGGCATCACCCGGAATTATAGATGCAAAGTAAGTTGATCATGTGATGCACAATGTAATCCATGTAGCCCTATGCAGTAAATGTGTGGGAGCAGCACAATTGCAAAGGCAAAGATCCAGAAGCGTTTCAATGATGCATTATAGTAGGAGCACATCCAGCAGGTAGCAAGGGCAGTTATGTTGGTAAGCTGCAAGATATCGATCATCAGAGAGTATCAGCAATGGCAACACTTGATCCTGAAGTCTTCCTTAGCTTTTTCTTGGTGTTTTGGAAAAGTTGTTATTAAGCAAGATGCAGCCAGTTTCTAGCAATATTACGGCTGATGAGATATTTGAGGTTGGTTCCTGACAATGAAAATAATTAACATTTTCACTTTATGGTTCAGGGTAGCAGTTTCTGATCAAAATGATAATATAGGTTAATATTCGATTCTTTACACTTGGTACCTGAAACTCTTTTTGATTTGAATTCTCTGTTTTTTGTCCTAATATTGATTTAGTTACTGGCCCAATGTAAACGTGTAGGGTAAGGGAGCTGGAAACTATATACACACACACACACCTGAAAAATCTATACCAAATTGCAATATAAAAAATAAAAAAACACAATGAACAGTATGGTGTGGATTAGGAGTGTGCATATCCTTCCCTCACCTTTACAATTGAATACCAATCAATGGCAATTGACTTCCAGATTGAAAAATGTTGTCGGTTCTCAGTCTTGATACAGCAGTACAGCAGTAAAAATGCCAGCTCCCCAGGATGAGAGGAAAATGTGGTTCCAATCGGATTTTAAAACACTTAATGCAGAAGTTAATTCCCCTTGATTGGTACTCGGTTGTAAAGGTGAGAGAAGGGCAGCTTTTCTTGCTTTCAAATCAACACATTAATGAATGGATTTATTTAACACCTGTCAATCTATTTTTCTTAAAGGCAATTACTAGTAGGAATACGAGAGTATTCGCACATCCCTAGCGTGGATTTCGTTTGACCACATACTGTGTCGGACTCTGGTTCTCAAATCATTAAATCATCCAATTTGAATGATTTAATCCAGATTGTTCTACCTTATAGGAAATCTAAGATTCTCTGACAGGGTTGTCTGAGGGCAACAGAAGCAATTGTGTCAGCTGCATACCAGACAGATTTTAAGCATTATGGCAGCACACTCAGCCACCTGCTGGTTTAAGTGCATGTCTTTCAACACAAACCGTTCCCAATAAAATAATGCAATAAAGGAGTCAAGGCATGTATGTAGTTGGTCTGATGAAGACTGATGGTCTAACATACCAGCTGCATTATTCTGTGACCTAAATGTTTTTGCTAGTATTTGCTGATGTATAGTGTTTGACAAGTCTCAGTCTAACTTCAAAACTCAAAATGATTGCAAACTTCATCAGATTAGCTTTTATGAGTTTAGTTCCCACACACATTGAAAACAGAAACACTCCAATACTTTCTTTATTCGATTTATTCAAAACCCAGCTAATATGACAAAAATACATAAATAAATAAATATAACTTGATAAAGTTGCTTTTTTGTCAGGCAGCTATTTTCAGGCCAATTTCAACCATCAGTGTTTTTTTTTTTTTTCTTTCTATTAAAGAACTCAATCAGTTTTATTTCTCCGAGAGCCATTGCTTTAATTAGCTGCAGTTAAGATGTGTATTTATATCAAGAGTCAGCAGAACGATCTCATTTAGTGAAATTTATAAGATCTAATGAATACAAGAAGGCCAGCAGTGATTGCAATATAAATCCTGCAGACACAAACTACTAGGGCCAAGGAAAAGATAAATGGACAGCTCATACTAATGGCTTCAAAACTGTTACACTGTCAGCTCAATTGATCCACCCAAGTACTCTTTTAGGATAATTTAATTCAATTGTTTGTTACACTTCACAGTTTGCAGTTTAAGTAATTGTACTGGTAATGTCATGTCAGCCTTTCTCGTTCACAAGTCTACCAGTCGGGTCTGTCTTTTCGTCCATCTCTACATGGTGAATATGATAATATTTTTCACAAATCTTAACCAAACTTGTATCATACACTCCTACCCTCGTATAGACACAAATTTTGAACAAATTTGAACAAATTGATTTGGCTATAATCTGCTACATTCATACCCAGATTTTAACAAGTTTTTAAAATCTGATGGTCGTGCATTCTTTAGGTACTGCGTATAGGGTATTAATGAATTTCTAAACATACAGAAAAGAATATTAATCACAAAATGAGAGATATTTAAATAATCTTGAAATAATAAAATGATAAAAGTTACTTCATGAAGTTTAAGCTTCTCACAAATTAAGACCTTTGCCCAAAATGTATGTGTTGTGTTGAAAGTATAGGTTCCCCATATGTCAAGAAATATATTTTCACAATAAAGAAAACAGTAGGGATTACACTGGAAATTGAGCCAAGCATGATAATTTGCCAACGGCTACCACATGACACTATTTTTGGTAATCCACAGTTTAGTGTACCTTAACATATCATGTTCATATATGTTTTGTGAGACATATTTGACAATGTGACTTTTTAGACAGGATATTTTACCCCAGCTGTGCTGTTCATGCATGGATAATGTTTCCCTGTTTGCAGGTTTCTATTCCCCACTCTGTGCCTACACATGCAACTCTGCACCAGCGCTGATCCTGCCACGCGTGGGAGAGGCATCCCAGGAATCGCTGGACACATCTGACAGAGCTAGGGGGTTAGCCTGATTGGTCAGGACTACTTCTGGTTGTTACATTCTTCACTGAGTTATTATAATATTGACCACTTGATAAAGCAACACCTATGTGACCCAGAATTTTCCTTATGCACATTATAGATACACATTTCTAATGTTTTAAATAATCTTCAAGATTAAAGTAATGGTTTGTTTTGAAAATTTTATTTAGTTTTCCTAAGAAACATATAATTTCAGTGGTACAGTAATGTCAAGGTGCATTGACATTTTTTAATTGCTTTGACTCCAGTGTAAACTGAATAAAGCTGTCTTTTCCATAACTACGGTATACGAGCACTGTGCAAACCCAACGGTTTTCAATTACATCTTAAACTAATTGTATTTTGAATTAAAGGTTACAGTGTAGTTTACCAGAACCAGACATATAGAAGCTTTAATGAATGTGGTAGGGACTGAAAACCATTCTAAAGAACCAAACCTACCCTGAAAAAGACATTAATCAACTTGGCAAAGTGCACTTTGCTTACTTCTCCACTAGAGGCCGATCATGTTATAAAAATAGCTGCAAACGCTAAAAAGCAGGTTCAAATTGCTTTAATAAAATGCATCTATATGTCTTTTTTTTTTCACAAATTCTGGAGCTACATAGGTATCTTTGTGTGTGTGTGTGTGTGTGTGTGTGTGTGTGTGTGTGTGTATATATATATATATATATATATATATATATATATATATATATATATATATATATATATATATATATATATCCTGGGTTTGAATTGTCCATCATTCTATACAGTACAATGGAAGTCGTGCACTGACAAAAATAATCACAATCCTTGTTTTACTTAATGTGGCATCTTCTTTTTTCCAAAAACAAGTTCATAGCTTTGCTCCTTAAATGACTGTTCCTCCAGTCATGCATGTGGGAGACCAAGGAATACCAAAAATAATAACCACAGCCTCAGAAAGCCCCCTTCTGCACTGGCTTCCTATCACTGCTGGCATCCAATTCAAAACTCTTGTACTTGCCTATCACGGGCTTGGATTTCTGCTTCCTCCTATTGCCAGACACATTTCTGCCTGCATCACCTCTCACCCCATCCGCTCCTCCACCTGCGGCAGGGACCCCTATATCTGATGCTTTTCATTCAAACTGAGATCTCACTTACTTAATGAACTTTTATTTAAATTATTCATTAGCTTAGACCTTTCTAATTGTTTTTAGCTTTTAAATAGTTGGAGATTTCAAGTTAATTATATTATAAGTAACTTGAAATCGGCAATTTTTTAGGAGCTGAGAACAATTAAAACGGTCTAATTAAGCACATTATTAGTTCAATTAAAGGTTTGATTAAGTAACTGAGAATGAAAACCAGCAGAGAAAGGGGTCCTCCAGGACCAGAATTAAGAAACCCGGGCTTAGGCAATTGACACAAAACACATCATGGTCCTGTACAGATGCTCAGAATGAGCTGGAGGGGTTGATGCAATTGAGATTGCCTGCATCTTTCGTACATCTCAATGTAACATTTGAGATCCCTCATCCCTCACTATTGCCGCCCCTTTTTTGCAAAATTATACAGGAACGCCCGTAATTACATATTCATTTAAGTTTGAACCGCAAAGAAAAACTGCTGCCACAAAGCATTGCCTAAAAAGTCGCAAATAAAATTGTGCTTGTTTAGTACATTTCACCCAACTTGTGTTGTGTTAAAGCACCACTGTGGGGAACACACAGATAGAGTTCCTAATAACTGTATTGGTTGAATCCAGTCAAAATAGTGCAAATTGTAGGGGTTTTAAAAAATGTCCACAGTACACTGCTGCATGCAGACAATTTTAATATTATCTAGAATACAGGCAACCTTCTGTTGTTCATCATTTGTCTCAAATGATGAATATTTGTGCCACAAATAATAATAAACACCGTTCTCATGAGTTTGTATGTAGCTGATAATTTGTAACAAAAGTTTTGCATCACCTATAATTTTAATACAAATCCAATTAAGGATTGAGACATAATAAAATCAAATATATCTATATAAACATAATTTAGATCTTGTATTTAACATCATGTAATCAAAAAAACTACAAAATTATATTTCAGAAGTCAACCAGAAGCCATGAAGTACAGTATTGCATTTTAGATTTCAAAATGTCACGCTTTTTAAATTGTCACTTTTTCGTAAGTATATGGAAAACTACAAAGTGGTGTGTAATTCAATATGTTAACATAAAATTATTCAGCAGGTTTAATTTGACTTTACAGAGCAAAATGTGTTCATTTCTACAGGGTGATGCAAAACTTTTAGCCATAGCTGTAGATAGATTTTTATTCTGAATTTGCCTTAAAAACAGTTGTATTTCAAAGTGTTTATATAGATAACAGTGACAGGGATTACACACAGATCACACTCAAGGTTCATTTCTAATGGGTCAACAATGTTTCTAAGCTAATCATAATGGCTTGTTGTCCACATTTCTAAAAGGTGACCGACCTTCCTATATAATTTGAAGATAAACCTGAAAAGGTATTGATAAAGTGCATGAATTGATTTTAAACAGATGGATTGTTAAAAAAACATTGTCTTCATTATGTTGTAATTTTTGTGAGGATTATGAGAGATATGCATCATAAGCTTCTTTGCAAAATGAGGTCAGGTCTATCATGTGAATACCCCTACTGTTTGTGGTCAAGGTCTGAGGAACTTTAATTTCTAAAGTGGCTGGGGACTTTGGTCGGAAGTCACATCAAAGACGCAACATATCAAATAGCTCCCACATGAAGTGCTCCACTGGTATATAGGATGTACATATAATGCTAATTATTTATATAACCATATCAACACACGCACACAGACACACACACACACATATATATATATATATATATATATATATATATATATATATATATATATATATATATATATATATATATATATTTTTTTTTTAATGTGCCCCCCCAACTAGTGTCGAGAAACTAAGCCACACTGCAGAATATCTTTAATTGCATTGGTTTGTTGGACTTGCTGTTTGATCCAAATGGGATCTAAATCAGAATTAAAAATAACTTAATTCCATGCCTCGGCTTTTCCATGTTTGAAGTAAACATGCCAATTTTACTCAATAATGAAGCCCCGAGGTGCTGGGAATATAGATTCAGATCATTATTTTTTTGACAACAGCTTTCCCACTTCATAGTCACACATGGTGTTAGCTGCAATCTTTTCTGTGACATTAGTGTTGCTGAAACTGAAGATAATATCTGGTTGCAGTTACAAACCACTAAAATCATTCTAAAACCTTCACTGATGCACATGAAATGAGATCAATGCTTACACGGATGGCCGGTGATGCAGAAAGGGCAAAAGAAAACAGAAAACAGAAATGGTTTAATAACTTCCTTCTACCTGTCCTAGAACGATTTAGAGTTGTATCTAGTCAAGGAGAGATGGACAGGGCTTGCGGTATTGGTGATTACAGGTTTATATTTTACTAAAGGAAAACCCTGGCTCTGCAGCAGTATAAATGGGACAGCAGTAAATGGGACAGTAGTATAAATGGGGCACTGTGCAGTGCTTGGTGATAAGATGTAAACTGAGGTGCTGTCTACTCTTCAGAATCAAAACCCACACATAAACATGCATGCTGATAGGCCTGATGTACTCTACTGACAGACACAAAATAAACAGAAAAACAGGCATGTATTTCAATGCTTGATTAAATATAAATATTAATTAAATGTGACATTTCACATAAATCAAATAAAATGTTTTCAACATATAAAAAGTAATCTAATTCCCGTTCCAGATATCGATTTCACTTGGTGCCAAATAGGTGTGCATTTTAACATGCTGTCAATTTATGTTAGCTTTTCAATCCAATTGTCAAAGTAAAAAGAAAGTGGCTGTAGTAATTATAATGTCAGCATTAGGCAACTGATTTCATTTACTAGATAAACACGTAAATAAATAGGTAATCTGAAAATAAAAAGGCACAGTAAGAGGTCGTTGACGACCAGAGCTGAGGACAGCAGCAAAGACACACAGCTCCACTCAGGGATCTTGTCATTAAACAGGAGGAGACACCAACATGAATAGGTCACACTGTGGTTGTTACCTCATTTGTGGAGCTCTGACGCCGACTGTGACCTGTGGATTTCTCACAGCTCACTGTCCGCTCTTTTTCTCTTTATTGCTATTGATGGCTCCACCGTTGTCCTATATATTCAATTCACAGTCAGGATGACATTTTTAGAAGACAACTCAGAAACTGAGTTTGATTGGACACTCAGTGTCAGTCAAAAACTTTGAACTTCTGCAGCATTGTTTGCTCCATTGGAACAGCAACGACTGACCATGTACTGTATTCACTCATACTCATTTTCCCTTGAACAGGATCCTTCAGCTAGCTCTGGGTACAATTAGAGCACGTTCCTAACATACGATGAGTTCTAAGTCACCCTCATTTGGGGGGGATCCATGCCAGCCTGAATAATATTTTTTTCAATTATGTGTATGGTTTTGAGCCCATAGTTGTATTCTCTTTGTCCACTTTTGTATCAGCTGCTGTCAGCAGCTCATAAATATATTGTTGTTTTAAAGCTATGATCAAATAAACTCATTTTTAAATTATGTCTACACATCAGGGGGAATGTATTTCTTAACCATCTGGAATATAAAACGTTTTTTCATGTGAGTTTAGGTTTTGCTCTTGATCTTTTCAGTATGTAGATGGGGTAAGACCATTTCAGTCTCACTAAGGCTTCTAACCTTGCACTAAACAATTTTAAAAGTAAAACAAGATTTATGAACAGCTAGTCCTAACTTTGCCCTTGCAAAATAATAATACATTAGCTTCTTGGAATAAAATGTGCAATTGGTTTCAGTCAGAACTTCAGATAAATGGAAGTGAGGTCAGCCAAGGTGCTTTGGGATTGGGAGTTAAACATTCCCCCCCCCCCCCCCCCCCCCCCAAAAAAAAAAAAAATGTTTAAAAACTGAGGGAGACTCAGCACACATCAGAGTAGGCTACTTGTGCACAGCAACTTTGGGTTATGTAAATTCCATTATTGTAACCAGAGCTAGCTAACCAGTAAGAAAGCTCATGCCCAACCACTCAAGGCATGATTTTATCCCAGCACAACACACACCCTGTCATGTATCATTCCTTTAATGTACCCCAAACAGATGTACAGTCCACCTTAGCCTTAACCTGAAGATGTCATTTGTGAAAGGTTTCAAACAATGTTGTAGTTGCCTTGATCGAGACCACCTAACACACATTGTTTGTTTTGTGTGACTTGCCCCTGAACCCACTTCTCCACATTCAGATGACATAATAATGTTTACACACCAGCAAGACCCAGTCATTGAAAATGTGCAGTGTGTCCTCAAACCCTTGTTTCTCATTTATATATAAATAAGCTTCTCCTGGGAGATAAACTACAAATCTGTTCAGGTCACTTTGTGAACAAAAAGTCTAATTTCTCCATTGCAGGAACACAGATTACAAGGTTTGCGGAAATAAAATCTGAAATGAATTTGTATTTATGGGACATGGACTGAGGCACAAAAAAAATCAAGTTTATTCTTCTTTTCCTTTTTTTTTTTTTTTTTAGCAACACAATCAGACCAAGGATTTGTTTATCTGAAGCTCGGATTTCCAATCTACACTATCATCCAATCTGCCATTACCTGACCCCCCCCCCGACCCCCCCCCATCTACATGTACAAAATATGTATGTGGGGGAAGGGGGGGGGGGGTCAGGTAATGGCAAGAAAAGAGTCAGTTTAAGACAATTTTACAGATGAATAACTGCTTGTAGTCAGTGTTTTCTTAGGTATATACGCTTTTTAACCCAAAACACGGCATACTTATTGAATGCTTTATTGTAATAGACAGTTAATTTACAGTTACATAACACCATAACTATTTTAATTTTTACATACATAATACTCAAAATAATAACAGGATACTTTGGAACAAACTGTGAAATTACTGTGTTAATTCCTTTCTTGCAGGCAGACCCAGCATGTGCAGTATCCCATTCAGGATTCTTAAGATTCCCCTTTGAGGATGCAATAGTCTGCCATTCCCCATTGTATACTGTTCATTAAGTTTAATACTGCAGATATGAATAATTGAATGTTAATTAAGTACATTGTATGCTGATTTGTCCTGATTAAATGTACTTTCTTACTGGTTAAAATAACAGTGTGTCTGTCGTATCTAACAGGGAAATTCTTGTATTGAAAATGCCCCATTTAAAATCTCTTGCAGAGACATATATGTTGTGCATGATGAAGTGCCACAGGGGATCGAGCAAAGCTAATTTCATGCTTCCTTAGCCATACCTGCAGAGGGTCAGCTTTTAGAATCCTGGGGGCACTATGATGGACTAGGTGGGTTATCCCTTTTCAGAAGTACATTGAGGGGTTCACCAGGATTAAGGTTGAAATCAAGTTTACTCTATTACTATACAAAGCAGTGATGCACAACTCCAGACCATGAGATCTGTTCAAGTCCAGATCTTTAATCCAAGTAGGTCCTACACAAATTATTTATACCTGCTAAGGTTCAAGGGTCAGAGTTTTGCTGAAATAGCACTAGACATGCCACAAAATAAATGTAATAAGGATTTAATAGAAGGGATATTTTTATTTTTTTTTATTTCATCTTATTATTTGCCATTATATATACGTCACAGAAAACCTGAGATGGAATTGTTTTCCTGTATCTCATTGAAGAGGCCCATCTATTTTTTTTTTTTTTTTTTTTTTTTTTTTTTATAATACATGGATACCCTTGTGATACTAATATTAAAGAAGATGAGATTCAGCAGTCCATTGTTTTTTTTTTTAATGCTGTACAGAAGTTCTATGTCATTATCCGTAAGTGCTTCAGCTTTATTTGGATGATTGCCTTTAACTTGTTTTAATTTCCTGTTCCTCTTTATATCATTTTTTTTTTTTAATGCATTCTCATTTTGTTGATCATTAATGAACATTTCTGTACTACTGGGTGTTATGCCTTTTTTCGTGCAAATTTAAGGAATCCATGGTAATTAAATATATATCTATATATATATTATATATATATATATATATATATATATATATATACACACACACACACACACACACACACACACACACACACATGGATATAATAAGCCATTCATGATTCTTTGCAGCTGTCCAAGGAGAGGGTGGCAGTGGAGCCAGCTCCCAGCATCACTGCAAGCCTGCTCCTGCCAGCATTATGAAGGTACATTGATGAACCTAATGGATCAGGCCTGAAGCTAAGAAGATGTATGTCCATTTCTAAGGGATTGGCAGTGGCACTGTATAAATGGTGTTACGCAATTAACTTGTGAGTGACACACTTTCTGACCTGATAGTGTAGCTTCAAGGGAATATATGGATGAGATACAGTGCCCTTCCCCCCAAAATAAATCCTGCATATTTACAGTAGTCAAGAAACGTGTAAGAATTTCATACTGCCACCAAGAAAGTGAAATCACAGCTCCAAAAATAGACCTGAAACAAATCAGTAAAGTGTAGAATTGTCACGCATTGTGTTACTTAGGATTCCAATAAGACAAAATTAAGAATGCAGAATTTTACATAAAAAAGGAACAACATCTGCTAAAGCAATGATGCTAGTTGACCTTGAGTTCCGTCTACCCCATTACTGAGATCTAAGAAGCTTTTCTTTTCTGTACTGCTGATTCAAAGACAAAAAATGGAGGGAGAGGTATTTTAATAATTACATCTTCAGAAACCACTGTATGGATGAGGCAGTGGCAGCTAGTTCATTGCTATGTTTAGCCCAATGATTATAGTGTACAAAGCTAGGGTGGATTGATAGTGTCAAAGTAAAAAAAAAAATTGTGTTTTTAAAGGAAAAGCTATTACTGACCATCTGGTTGCTGTAGCACATTTCTGACCTATGTTTCCCAATTCCCCCCCCCAACCTGCTTCCTCAGCTCCCTTCTCTCAAATGAGAAGCAGAGGCCTCCTTTTATGTCAGGTGGCTGGGAGCTGATTGATTGTTAATTAACCTAATCAACTAATCAACCCCAGCCACCTGAACATAATAAACCCAGGCAGGTAGGGGAAATTAACCCCATCCCTGCCAATTATATAAAAAAAGGGTTGTTAAATTTGTTAGGTTCAAATCATCTTTATTTCTACTATATGATCTTTATTTTCTTTAATTCAAATGGAATTCTGTATCCCTGCTTCATTGTCTTTTATTTAGTAGGATTTGCCAAACACCAATGTGTCATAGCGTGAACAGCTGGGGAGGTGTGGGTGAAATAACTGTCAGCTTCTTGTCCTAGACCCACCACCAGGGCTTAGCCAATGTCATTGAAATTAATACATGTGTTGCATTCTGGTCACAAAATCCCTCAGGTCACTTAAAAGCAAAGGGGAGAAACGCTAATGACCTCACAGACAGCATTGATATTTTCTGTGAAAAAAAAAAAAAAAAAAAATCAGCTGATTACAAGTGGTTAGTATTTTTAAAACATTGTTCTCATGTCATAAGGAAAAAGTGAGCTTGTTAAGATAGGGACCCAGTTGAGCTCATTGACACTCATGTCACTGTTCTTAAAGTCAAGAGAATTGTCTGGTTTAGGAACACACTATCCTACTGTGAATAAATAAAGATTTTGTTTTAAATAGACTAAAATGCCTTCATTTTATTTTCCAGTCTAGCCATAAAATGTATTAATATCTAATCAGATAAATTAACAGAATAAATAGAGTTGCTTCTACTAATAATAATAACAACAATTATAGGTATATATTGTAGGAGAAATTCATAGTTGTGAATTCTTTAGTAATTGAATGTACTTGATGACATTATAAATCTTCAAAACTATAGAGACACATGTGACACTACAATTAACAAACGTATATATAATATATATATATATATATATATATAGATGTGATATATATCCTATATATATATATATATATATATATATTGGAAATGATCCACTCACTTTTCACGTTCGTTGCCCCTTTAAGGAGGTTTACAATTAGCACCGGTGCAGGGGATTATCTAAAACAATAAAACAATTCAATTAAACAATTAGCCCATTCACCCAAAAGTGCATTCCCACATTTTTTTAGCAGGGAAGGATTTTAACCCCCTCTCTGCTACCTTACTATATATATATATATATATATATATATATATATATATATATATATATATATATATATATATATATATATATATATATATATATATATATATATATATATGCGCTTTGTTTTTAGCTGTTGTGGAAGCAGTCACATTTGCTTAACAATGGCATGCAATTTAATCCTGATCTGCCATCGCTTTCTGATTGGATTGCTTTGGAAGTCACTCCAAAGTCACACTGGCTAAAGGATGAAGCCATCAGACAGAAATGCATTTCATTTAATGCTTCTGTATCACAGAGGATAAGCTACTGTCAGCCCTAATTCCCAAAAGAAGCAATGGCCTCAGTAATCCTCTCTTTCAATTCCAAACAAAATGGAACACTGCCAATATAGCTTGTAACTTTATAACTTTTACTGTGTCATGAAATATGACATTGTATTCATAAACCCTGTCCATACCTGACTTACTGTCATTGATATTTTCTCTTGCCTGAAGGAAAGGTTATATTTAAGGGCCTGCTGTTGTTTTTGCAGGTTACTTAAAGTAAGCATAGAACCACTCTATAGTCATTCACAGGACTATTTTTAATTTTTCTTCCTTGTATGAAATAACAATAATGCCCACAGCAATATAAGGAAGCTAAGTAAGGGTCTAGTGGCTCTAACAGGTTATTTATTTTGATACAAATAATTCTGCCTAAGATGTGTCTGTATCATACTTCTAATCTTAAATGCCTAACTGTCAGGGATGGGCATGACAATATGATACTATTTACAAAATTTTAAAATAGAAATCATGTTTTTTATTTTTCTAGAAAGGGTTAAGTGATAAATATTACATTACCACAGATTTGAACATGAAGGATTGTAAGATAATACAATCATTTATATATACATTGGTACATTAGTTCACCGTTACGTGCATCCACTCAGCCAACCAGAATGCGGAAATTCTGCCTGTTGTATTTCGTTGTATCTGGGTTATGAAATCCCTGCGGACGCCTGTCCATCTGTATTTCACACTGACATTTTTACATATTTCTGCAGACTCTCTTAACCAGTTGTCTTTAAAAATTGTATTAACATGATTTAGCATACATTATTGAGAATATCAGGTGCTGGGTATATATGGAGGTGTTTGGTTGTCTCTTCATCCATCCGCCTGTATGTCACATCTTTCAATATATCTAAAGAATATCTTAAATCATGTCTAAATATGGCATTGCTAATTCCTATTCTATACCATTCTGTATATGCTGTTAATAGATGCCACAGTCATCAACTTCATCATACTGAGAGCTTTCATTTTCAAATTACAGCCTGGAGGGGAGTGGATGTTACTGACAAGCTTGTTGATTGAGGCAGTACTGACATTCTCAGTTCATCATTACAGGAAACAAATGGAGTAAAACACACCCAATATATGATGTCAACTATTTAAAAAAAATGCTATTTGCAAAATTTATTATTTTCTATTAAAAACACATTACTGGCAACCTATTTCTATTTTTATTTTAAAGAGATTTTGGAATCACTATTTTCTATTTAAATAGTTTCCTTGACTATTTTGCCCATCCCTGCTACCTGTTTCAGTTGTAAGATTGCTACGTGACAGCACTGACAGTTTGTGTATTTTAAGAGCCTTGTGAGTTTGAAAATATATTTAAAACTCCATCTGTAAATAACTTATGTGTTCAGTTCAAAAACAGCGTCTGTGCATTATGAAAACATGGAATGATATCTCCAGAGGATTCAAAACTGTATTAATGGCTAGTTGAAAAAAGAAAAGCCTGTGTATTTACAAACACAGTAAATTAATTAAGATAATGCTCTCTGTTTCCAATAAATAATTAAGATAAATACAAACTAATGGTTTTGGCAATTACATAAATAAATACAAACTAATGGTTTTGGCAATTACAAATGTATCTCTACGCATGGCAGGGAGCTGGTTCTAGTAAATGGCCCCCTTGGCATTTGAGTTTGACACAAGGAACTTGGAGAACTTTGTCCTGTGTCTAGAGTGATTGTTCCTATATGACCAGTGGAAATAACACATTTACAAATATGAAATAATAAAACATATATTTAAAAAAATAAATAAATAAAATTGTACGCAACCAAGTTTTACAGTATGATGTCTCTTTCTGCCATAAATGTTTAATACAGGTAGCCTGTAACTGATCTGACAGGAATGACCCCACTAACTAGCTGGCCCACAACACATGGTGTAAAAAAAAATTAAAAAATCGCTAGACAAAAAAACAAAACCACTAAAAGCCATTTTTCCCTCTGCTGAGCTCCTGTGCCTGTTCTATAAAGCTGGCAGTTGGGAGCCTGACCCATCGCCTCTAGGCTGTTACGCTGCAATCATTTTTTGTAAAAATATTAAGGCCACTACAAGCAATTTTTTTTCAGGGTCCATGTTAAGGTGACACCACTAAAATATGTTATCTGTCTCCATATTGCACAGTAATGAATGAAAGTGCTGCATTATTACAATTACAATAGGGATTGTCCAGCATTGGCAAATACATATTAGTATAAAATTCACACACATATAAATCTTTATCTGCCCTACAGAACCTATTCTCTTATGAAGATGATCAGTAACAGGGACTGTGATTATATTGGACCCTTGCCATTTCTATAATTGCTTTAGTTCTCTATTTAACATTTAACTGTCTTCCCTAATTTGCCAATGACGATACCTCTTGAAATTAATATATTGTTAAGAGTAGAGGATTCTTTTTTAAAAATAAGAGGAAGACCATGAGGATGCCCAGCTGCATAGGTGGAGAAGCCAAATGAAGAGGAAAGCGTAGTGGGGAAGGAAAGGAGGATGGTGGAAAACAAAAAAATACAAGACAGAGAGCAAACTCAAGGCTTGGGGTTTAAATAGGGGATTAGCAGACGTTATTGGTAAGAAGGAAGTAGGGGGAAAGAGCCCTTGTTGATGCACCCTGAATAACACACAAGTTTACAATAACAAATGACTTTATAATAACTGCAGCACTGCAGCCTTGCACCATTGTTTAACATATGAATGTTGTTTACTGTCATTTTTACCATAGAACACACAAACATTTAGAGGAATTTATGTGAATAAACGGGTTGCATGCTATATGACAGATGCAGGCTATACCTTTCTATATAGTATAATATGATGTTTTTTATAGCATAGTATTTAAGAGGTGCACATTATACAGTATATTTTTAAATAGAGCAACAAATACCTGCACATACAGAATATCTCATTTGATGGAAGGTCATAGTGCATTGTTATTATAATAATCACCATTCCTCCTCCTTTGCCTACATGGTACAATAATAGTTGACAAATTTTACCACATATGTGAGGGTGATCATTGTAAGCATATGGCTGTTTATTTTATGGCTGTATGTATTTCCCAAGAGTTTTGTGCATATGGTGCTGAATATTTATGTGATAAATCTTATGGGACTCAAACCACATTTGATACATTTTCAGAAATACTATTCTGACTCAAGGCTAATGCATAGCAATACAGCATCTAAAGAATATTTAATTATATGCATGAATACAAGTTATTTTATACTTTGCATCATGTGAATGTGAAATGGCTACAAATCAGAACAAAATTAATATCGCATATTCAAAGTACTAAAATACATTTGCATAGTCTATAAAACACCTTCTTACAGAACATTCACCTTACATTTGCACATACTAATTTAGGTCTTAAAATAGCCCAGGCCAGGTCCCTGAGTGGCTGTGACGAAGTGCCCGCCCCTGTGTGTATTTTCTGTTATATGTTGCGTGTGGTGTGTTAAATGTTGGTGTATAGTCAATGGTACACGGGATATAAACTGGTCTGTGTAACACGAGTGTTTAAAATGTATATTTGTATTTAGGCACGAGAATTGCACAGCACTTCACATGCAGGTAAAATGTAATATGTGAGCACGGGGAATTGCACTTTATTAATTCACATGCAGTTGCACCGCGACTGCAATTGAATGATTGATTAGAGGTCGAGTCTCGGTACAGCTGCATAAAAGCAACATGTTTTCACATACTCAGGGTTGTGTGTTCGGTGAGTGGAGAACGGGTGTGGAGAGGAGAGAATTAAGAATGAGAAAACTTAACAAAGTAATTTATATAACCGTTGTTTTCACTCACCTTGTTTGTCTGTTAGTCCACTGTTTGTGTAAGTGTTAGTCCGTTTTGTTTGTCTATTTGTTTTGGCAAATGTGCCGTGTCCTGTTTTTGTATTGTTACAACCTTTTTATTTTCTGTCTGTTTGTTTATTTATTAAATTCTGACCAAAAGCATTCGCTCAGCTCCACCAAACTCCACCTCTCTGTCATTTATTTCCTGCTTCTGGTCTGACGTCACCCACTCCGGCCGTCTTTGTGACAGTGGCCCATCCAGTTAAAGCACTGCCATTGAGAGTACAGGATGAGTCACACAGCTTGGACGGCACCAGTTCACGTCCGGGATGTGCAAAGAGGACAAACTTTGCTGGGGACTCCAAAGGGGGTATCACATTTGCTCTGACATTCTCGGGGTGAGGGATGGGAAACTGGCAGGGACTCATTCTCCACATCGCGCAACAGCGAACCTTACTGGCCAGACACCCAACACATTTAGGGTGGATTAAAAGCAGGGCTGATCTCTGTTCTCCGGGATCGGTAACCTGCCCCTCTGCTCTGGATTGTTTGACGTAAAAGTGAATCAGTACCTTCAGGAATACTTTCCCTAATCATCTTACTGTTCAAGGATTTGAAAGAGAGCATTACTGAAGCCAGACACTCCAATAATACATACCAGAGACATCAACCTAAATACTATATACTGTATATTGTAGTTAAATGTAAATCAATACAGTATAATATGGCAATATATTCCAATGACCATAAAACAGTATTCATGTATTCATTATCTGCTTGACTGCAACCCATTTCTTCAAATGTAATTGTATTTCTCTTTCTTTTTTGATTGTACAGTACCTACATTATAAAGTAGCACAGTCATTAAACCAGCTGGGATGAAAAATCCAATATGTTGATCGCAGCTGACAACCTCAGCAGGCTTCTTTATATTTGTTCGAGTGACACAATACATTTTCATTTTGTGTCATGAATACTTTCAGAATGTATAGCCTGAAAGCTTTTGATATGTATTTCCCTTGCCTTGCAAAGGGCAAATAATTATTTAATGCCTTTTAAGTTTCGCTTTCTCAGAAAGTCTATATCACTCTGTTATTTTAAATAGGGTTTCTGCTTGTCAGTGTTTATTTTTAAGCAAAGGTCTGCCTTTTTAAGAATGCCACTGGTGAGAGGTATTTTCTTCTAGTATTGCCCAAAACTGCTGTTCTTATCATTAATGTCCGACACAGCAGCCATTACTTTCTAGATAATTTTTTTGCATCCAGTGCTGGATTTCTTCATGGCTATCCTAATGCAATTAAGGTATTTATGATAGTAGTTTTGCTTATCAATATTTGATAACTACCATGCAGTTGAACAGTATTATATCAGTGTTGCATTTAGTTGAGAGTCTTGATTCAACTAGGCAGTTATGCGCAAAAAAACATTGTCATGAAAACCTTACAATTACTCAGTGGGGCATGTTTATGAAATAAATAGTTGTTGAATGGCTAATCAGTAAAATTATACTCTTCATCTGTTGTTTTTGTGTTTCGTCACAGGAAGCTTGCCATTCTGACCTTTCTAAACAATAATTACTCACTTTCATTGCTAGTCCTGCATTCAATCCATTCCAGTTGAATTTCTTATGTTTACGATTAAAAATAAAGATACCATTTTAGAGTATGAAATTGAAAACAATCTGTACTTCACATTCTCTTAAGCAGCCTACTTGGTAAATTTTAATATGGATTCCTAATGAAAATATCTCATAAGTCAGTAAACACGATTTTGGTTTTATTGGTTCACTGTGTTATCTGTAATTCATTGTATACTCTGACCATTGTCAATTCTACAAATAGGAATTGGTCGCTAGGTCCAGATACCATGATAAAATGCCATATTTTTTTTACATGAGTAGCAATAACTCTTTGATAAGCAGACTGTAGAAACTACTGGAATGGAAAGCCATCTCATATTTTATCATCTATCAATATGTCTTTTGGTCATCATACCTTTTTTTTGTCCATTTGATGTAAATCATTGATTTAATACTTATGGCAGGTAAAACACTACAACAGTTACTCCATTCGAAACGTCATGAACATAAAAAAAGATAGTCACACCAAAGTAAAATACATGCTACTGTATTACAGAGCATTGAAAAAAACAGCAACCAATCTGTTTCCCAGTATTTGCCTCATGTTCATTCTGAGAGTAAAGCTGCTCAAATGTATTTATGGCACTAACCTGAATTCAATACATGCAGCCACAGCAGATTACTCTTGATTTCACATTTCCTCATGACTACGGTATGCTATTTCATTTAATATGCAAGCGAGTAAGCTTTCCATTCCATAAGCCACACATTTTATACATTGAATGATTAAAAGCCTGTAAAAGCCCTTTGAAAAACAAACATAGTCTCAGGCTTTATTCATATAAGAATCTTATCGCAAAATGTCCTGATATATATACACCATATTTTGATATACAGTGCATGTAGCCACACATTATACTTGATGCACTATTTTTTGGTCTGCATTCATGTAATGTTTCATAAGAGGAAAGGTCAGAGAACAGGTAAGAGAAAAATCTAATCAAGAAGGTATGGCAGAAAATCAGAACAGACACAGCTGCGGAGATGTCATTATATATTATTTGGAATGCTTTATCCTACAGTGACCTTTTCAGTTTTTATCTTCTATTTGTCTTACATCTTCTCAAGTTTCAGTGTTCATTTGGGTCCTTCTTGAGCCTATTCTCCCGTAGTGACTGTCTCAGTCAGGGCCACACTACCTCAATTCAAAACCAGCTCCCCCGTCACAATTTTTTGAAGGTGACATGGCAAGAATGAGTACTCTGTCAACAGTCACTAATCCCAAATCCTCATACCAATGTGTACAGAAAAAGCAGTCATTATTTACAGTCTAAATAATGAGAGACAGGAGATTTAGGGTTGCCTATAGACAAGTCATCATGACATCATGTGATGAGGGTCTCCGGATAAAAGCCTAAATGAGTTCCCATATCATACCATCAGAGCTGGCACTGCTATCTAAGGTGGCATGTTGCAAGTAAACTGTACTTATCAGCATATGAAGAGTACCCAAGGCATGAACAGAGCTTACTGGCATTGACACACTAGAGTTGGTGGCAATGGACATGTGAAATGTGTATGGTCTGCAGCTTTACATATTATGCATCTACATCATTGTTGCATTTCTAGCAACTTGCTAAGAACCGTATTTAGCATAAGTTATAAGATCTGTCTGTCAAACTGTCTGTATGTCTAGAGAATCTGTGGATAAATGAAGGCATCTGTCTGTCAAACTCAAATTTTAATACAGTCATTTATTTTGTAATGTTACTAACAGTCTAATTTTGACTGTACTGCCTTGGCACAGGTGAATGTCAGGCTTGTTTTTTAATGTTTCGCTGAATGTTGTATTTATTTTATTATTTCCAAATTTCAAAGATTTCCTTAAATGTAAATCCATATATACAGTACATGTACAGGATATATAACATACTGTAATGCAATCTCCATTATTCCAGTGTATTACTAAAATCTTTTGCATTTTGCATAAAATTTTGAATCTAATGAAGTACTTATGGCTTATTTAAAACAACATCTCAATTTAAACTCAGAGACACCTAAAATGCAGTTACACATAGTTTTCTCTGCGTGGAACAATAATAAACACATTTTTTTTTTTTAGTTTTCACATAGAAAGGCTTATCATTGCCATGGATAACA
Organism: Polyodon spathula; assembly: GCF_017654505.1. NCBI lineage: Eukaryota > Metazoa > Chordata > Actinopteri > Acipenseriformes > Polyodontidae > Polyodon > Polyodon spathula. The sequence continues at coordinate 10,537,103 of NC_054545.1, forward strand.
GGTTATGCAGTTTATTTGCTGTAGCTGCTGGGTTATTGTCACCAACAGAGGGAAGTATTTGAATAGCACATTTTCAAAACAAACTAAAGGCTTAGTGTCACCCTTTTTGTTACAGGCAACAGGTGCATTTTGCCATGGCAATAAAATGTACAGTAGGTATGTGCATAATATATTTTTCTATAATATATCACGCTAAAGAGAAAATATCTGTATTTTTTTAAAAAGCATTTTTATATATATATATATATATATATATATATATATACCAACACGTTCCAATTAACCTATAAGGTATATAACCCTACTTTGCATGCTTTTGAATTACTACCTCCCCCCAACCACTATCACCTCACTCCCTGCCTAATATGTTCTGCCTAACATGTTTTGTTCACCGGGATGAACACATTGCATAGATTTATTATTTTACTTATTTTTAACAGGCAGCACTGGGATGCTCCAAGGGATGAGGCTGCGCTCCAACTATTTTTACTCTACTTATTTTTTCTATATTTACTATTAAAATTAGACTTTACAGTTAAACCAACAAAGAAGAAGATAGACACTAAGAATAAGTACATCAGGGAGAAAACAAAACTGCAGCATAGGGTTCCCTGACAGCTACTGCCAACAGATTCATGTGGGACATCCCAGTCAACCACATGTAGAGAGATCATATACCCTACCCTTCACCTTACAGAAAGACTACTCCCAGGACAATGAGATTCGACTTGAGATGTGTAACTTTCTAATAATGATTTGAAGTTTCCTGGAAGGATCTCACAGCTCATGTGCAAGTGTTTATGTGCCAAAGCAGAGCACTTCACTGAGCCAACTTGTTCGCTTGCATACAGTCTTTAAAGTTAATGTCTACTTTCGCATTTTACACCTCAGTTTATGACTACTATTATTAGGGAAAATTTTTTCTCAGGATGTGGATTTTTGTAATGTAATTCAGCTGCTGTTAAGTTATATGGTAGACAGAGATTAATAGCATGTCTCCACTGTTTCTGACTGGCACCATCCCTTCGTGAATCTAACATTGTTTATCAATCATACTGTACCATGAGCCTCGGATACGGAAGATATAAGAAATCTAGTGGTGTATAACCTGGCCTTCGAAATCTGAGATATGATAACATAATTACTTAATTCCCTTTTCCAGTTTTAACAAGCTTGCCTACGTTGACTGAAACACAGTTTTAATGTAAATTTAACGAAAACTCTAAAAGTACAGGCACTTTAACATTGCATGACCCAGTTATGATTTTGCTGCTGCAGCAAACTGACTAAACCAAACATGTTTTTCTGTCTCTGAATTTGTGTCTATAGGTTGTCTATATATTTTTTTTAAATAGCAGTTTAATATTCTCTTGAAACTCACTGTACACCCATATAACAGTAAAAAATAAAAATAAAAAATGTATTAATCCGTCAAACAAAGTTAATTTATACTGGCACGCTGGTCTAGAAATGCCAGGACAACATAAACTAAATTGCTTCAAAAGGTACACAAATTTGAATAGCACTGAAAATTCAATTTCAATAATCATTTTAGGCCACTAATTTCATGCATTCTAAAGAAGAATGATTTACCCAAACAAACTTGTTTATTGAAAAAAAAAATGATGTTACAAATATATGCATCAAAAGTGACCAGTGCCCTGCTGCTTAGAATGACATTGCTGCTGTAAGCTGTCTCTCACAGTTTGTTATTTTTCCATCCACACATAGATGATGAATAAACTCTGCAATGTCCCACACTGACAGATAGGGTGCTGCCATGTTCCGAGGCTATTTTGCATAGAAGATGTTGCGGTAGGTGGATTTCTAAAAGAGACAGTGTCAAGCGAGTTTGCCTGATTCTCCACAATAATATATATATATATATATATATATATATATATATATATATATATATATATATATATATATATATATATATATATATATATATATATTATTGTGGAGAATCAGGCAAACCGTTTTAGAAAAATATTTTATATATATATATACGTCATGCATCCAGTAAATTTTTTGGGGGGGGGGGGGGGGTGAAATTGCAGATTCTACTTATAAAGGGAACTTCCCTTTGAACAGTGTTATAGTGTTTGTAATTTTTTTTTTTTTTTTTTTACACTAGTATTTTGTTTTATTTGATTTGTTGGACTGGGTAGCATGCAATTATTATGTGTGACTTGCTTCCTTGACCCTTCCTGACTATGGACTGTCCTGTCACAGTTGGGCTTAACTGTGTTATTTATAGTCTAGTTTTATTTGTGTTTAATGGTTAAAACCAAAAATCAAAAACCTATTGTAACATTTCACAGTTTCTTTTCTGACATATTGTTAGTCAGTTTTACAATTGACACTGACTCCACCAGCCTTAATTGCACACTTGTGTGGAGAAAGACAGCAGGAAAGCAATAGGTTATTTCTACGCTTCACTGATCCTTCCTATTTTCCAGGTTGCTTCTACCTTTTTTCTTGTCAACCAGTACTGCTCTTAGGAGATCATTCCATTCTGAGATATCATGGATGAGTTTCCCTTTAAAGCTTACAACTCGTTAATTAAATCCCCTTGGAGATTCTTGGGTAATTTATAGCTTTTCCTCTTCATAGCTTGCTTCACTATGTTTTCTCAGAGCTGTGTTTAAATAAGCATCCTCTAATAAGCTTTCAAGCAAATTGGTTGCAAATGTCACACACATATATATATTATATATATATATATATATATATCTATATATATTATATATATATATATATCTATATATATATATATATGTGTGTGTGTGTGTGTGTGTGTGTGTGTGTGTGTGTGTGTGTGTGTTGGGAGGGGGATGGTGGGTGCTGTGCATATCATTATCATAAAGTAGATTTCAGATTCTGTGTCAGGTTTATTGATCTTACATGGGCCATATTGTTCTACTGAAAAAGAGTCAGTTACTATGATCAGTCACAAAGTGTCAAATTAACCTTACGAGCTTGCATAACCATTCACCTCCTATTTGTGCTATGTACTCCAATTGATAAAAAACAATAATTTAGTGTTGTATAACGCTTCTACCAGTACTTATAGTTAGGTACTGATACCAGTGCTCATAGCTATATAGCTAAGGAGGAAAATCGTGTTTGATCCCTTTTTAGTATTACCCTAAATACTGTGGTTGAAATTGTTTTAGACAGTTATCTTAGCTGTCAGGATCATTGACTACTGAATAGCTGTACAGTACTGCTGTAAAAAGAAAGGCTTTTATGCCAAGAACTATGAATGACATTTCTTCTAGAGATGTGCTTTGATGGTTGCAATAGCAGGGACCATAGACTAAATAATGTAAAGCATTTAAAACACACACTTTTGTCTTTTGAAAGTCATGATAACATGTATATGAAGCATTGATAGCTCAGGCTCCAGTTTTTTTCTTTCTGCTTTCAACCTATGATGGAAGCATATGCAGCTATATTAAAATGTGTTGGGTGAAAATTGATTTAACATTCATGTAAAAACACATTCCAAAAGTAGCATAAATTTGACAAATTAAAACTACATAAGCTACAAACTCTCAGAAAGTACGTGAAGTAGCATAGGCACTAATGACAGAACTTGCCAAAACGTTTGTCTGCTTGACGTTGTTTCTTATAAGCTTAAGCTATAGTTTCATGGACAAACTGAAAAGTGTAACAGGAAGAGCAGAATTATGCTGTCTTGACAGTTATTTGCTGGGGGGGGGGGGGGGGGCTCCCATAAGTATACAGGCTGCAGTTTATTTATTTTTTATTTAACTAAAGTAATTCCATCAATAATATCAGCAGTTTTGAAGTATGCAGGGCAACGCAATACAGTTTTGTTTCACTTTTAATTTGTTTGCTGTCTTTGTAAAGTTAAGGTTGGTGAAAATTATGATTTTTGTGATTATTTTTAATCAGTGGACTTACCTCTGATTTCACCGTAACCTGAGTTGATTTCCGTCCGACAATGTGGGTGGAGTTGACTGTGAACCACAATGTTAAGAGGGAACTCCATGAACGCACATGGAGTGTTGCAGTCACTCCCTCAATGAGCATGGGCAAGTGCTAAGCCTCCAAGGGGTTGTTTATGGCTATAGCCTATGTACAACCATGTCTATATAACAAGTACACTGTATGAAAACAAAAAAAAAAAAAAAAGATTTTAGACCTAAAATAATCAGCTGTATTTCTTTATTAATTCCATCATTGAATCAGAATGAAAGCAACAACAGAACTCACCACTGGTATTGACCAGTATATCGGAGTATATCTCTATTTCTTTTCATACTTTGGGTTTTTATACATTTGCTGTGTGTTCTATTATGTTTTATGATATGAACAACTGCAAGTGAATTTGATTGTCATTTACTTATAAATCATAGTGCCTTATACATTTTAAACAGTGCCATTAAATATATATATATATATATATATATATATATATATATATATATATATATATATATATATATATATATATATATATATATATATATATAGGCACTTACTGGACTTATAATTATTTATCCACACACTTATATGCAGAAATATAAGAGAAGCAATTTATAATCTCAATCCTAGGAAATTACTGTAGCATTGAAAATGTGCTGCATACACAGCATGACCTTGTTTGTGCTATGCTACACATTGCACAGGGGGCTATAGGATATATTTAAATGACATACCTGTGTAATATGTTGTATACAGTTCTTCAACAAATGTGCAAGCAGTTAAACCGTTATGCCTGGTTAAGTACTTACATTTTTTTAACTTTTCCCACTGGTACTTTATTTTTAATGATTATAATGGTCTCACTTGCCAACCAGTTTGTAACCTGGATTTATACATTCTTCTTAAAAAATTAAACATACTGTACTAAATTTCAAGACATTGAAAAGGACTTCTACTTGGAACGTTTGTCATTGAATTTTCATTCACTGAGGGCTACATGCTGTAGACCAATGTTCAAGTTGTGACAAGGCTTGAACTGTTATTCCCCATGGTGTTTTTTAATGTGGGGTGATTAGTAATTATGGTAATCAACCTCTGAGGGGTGAATCTGAGAAAGGACTAGTCACACCAAACAACTGTCACATCAACCAAACATTTAATTGGCCTACTTATGTATGAAGGTATGAAGTAAAACTACAAGGAACCAAGTCAAGTGATAAGCATTTAAGTTAGTAATGATGATATATTATGACAACTGGTATTACAAACTATTGCAGGTATAATGCAGTGTTTGGTATTACTTGACCCGGGTCAAGCTGTGTTTGCACTTTTTTATGTATTGTGTAGAATTCTGTTTTACATTCCTGATAGAGATCAAAGAGTTAATCCAATTTCCTATAAATATATCCTCTGTAGTGGGATGTACATTCATAGAGAATCTTCACCATAAATGTCCTACATGAAAACTGACCCTTTATCTTTTTTTAGCGCTCAACACATTTAAATTCCGAAGGGGTGCTGCACAGCTCCAATTTCTGTTGCATTCTTCCTTCCCATAGAGGACACGGCATCAAACACATTCTAACCAGCAACTTATCACAAAGCATTTTATCAGTGGTCAGAGAGCTTGCTTCCACAGACCAGTTACTGCAAAGCTAAACATACGACAGCAACACTGTTTCTTCTCAAATCAACTTTCACCTGATGAAGGGACATTCTTGAAAGATTGTGTGTTATATTTTGATTTACTTTTTACTTTTGAACTGATGTTTACTCGGCAATGTGAGTACATCATCCATTTTGTATGCACAAAAGTGTATTTGACAAGACATTTTTTTGGTGAGATTTTTTTGGCAACAATTACTATGGTAAACATTTTAAAGTATTTCTATGTCTTTAACACTCAAGATTGTTTAGTCTTACCATAGTATTGCAAACAATGAATAGAAAAGCAAACAATAAATCAATTGCCCAATGTATAACTGGATTATGATTTAACCAGGAAAATGAACTGATCAGTGTTGACATTGTTGACAGTGTTGTGAATTGAACAGTATGTTATTGAAGAGTTGCAATGTGTGTCCACAACACAGCAATAGTTGCTATGATGCTATAATCAGTAATCTACTCAGTGCTGAAGCCAAAGTAGGATTAATCCATCACTGATAGACTTTCTATTTTAGGCACCAAGAGCAAATGACTGTAAACTGTATGCTTAAACTGGGTTTGCTGCCCTGTGCCATTGTCTTTCCTGTGTGTATATTTTTCAAGAGCAAAGCAGTTCCTCAATCACTATGTTAAATATTATTTGAATTCCATAGCGTGTTTTTGCTACAAAGAGAAACTTATATTTGCGAGATTAACAGAGATTCTACTGTACAGTTCAGTTGACATGCAGTAATTTAAAAGCACTATAGCAGCAATTTCACAAGGAAAAGGAGGAGTTGAGCCAAAAGTAGTGAATCTGGAAACGTATTGTGTTTCACCTTCTAGAGAGCAGACATCTTCTTATGGCTGTTCATTGGATCTCTTCATTATAAATACACCTAGCTTTTAAATGAAGTTATTTTTTTGTAACATTCATGCTTTTTTTTGCCTTTTTATAAAAAATGAAACAGGTGTACATATAGCTGTTACCATATTCTATTAATTGAGACCTTAAATTGTAAACTGTTTTATGTCATAAATTTCTTGTATTATATAATTACATAAAAAGAAAAAATGTATTGTATGGTACATTAAACTTGAAAAATTAAGCTTGTTAAAAAAGTTATTGTGTTTGATTATATTTGCTTACTTTTATGGCTGTTTATATCTGAGAAGTGTTTGGAATTTATCCTTGAAACAATAACATCTATTCTAGGGCTTTAATTAAGGCAAAACACATTTCAAATGATTAATTAAGCATGCGGAAAGGAATCAGTGACGTGAAAAAAGGAGCGCTTCTATCAAGTTTCAACCAGGATTTTACATTAGACTACTATCACAGAAAACAAAGAGGAATAGTAACTGTTGAAATGTGACACACTGTCAAAATGAAAACATTACAAAGTTAGTATCAGGTATGACCTCAGGTCAATCAGTGTTGACACATAGACCTGATCAGCCTCTGGATAGACTGCTGTGGGATGTTCCGCCCTTCTTCCTGTGCAGCTTCAGCAGCTGGTGAAGGTTGGCTGGTCGCGGTTGCCTGGATTGCACTGACAATTTGATCCCACATATGTTCTATTGGACTCATGTCAGGATAAAAAGCTGGCCATGGCAAGACCTATACGTTTATTTCTTAAAGTCATGCAATTGTAATCCTAGCACTGTGTGGTCTTGCATTGTCCTGCTGGAAAATCGACACTTCGGATTGGCTTGCAGGAACAGAAAAACTGTTGCCTCAAGGGCTTTGTCAATGTATTGCTGAACAGTAAGGTTGCCCTCAATCTGCACCAAATGCATTCTTGTGTTAAAGAAGATTCCTGCCCACACCATCACACTTCCACCGCCCCATCGGTTGGCTTGAACAGCGTAACAGTCAGCATAACACTCACTACGACTTCTCCACACACATTGTCTTCCATCAGTGCAAAACGGCATTCATCAGTAAGTAAAACACTCCACAGCTCTCTCTGCCACCATCTCAGATGTTCTCTGGCCCACAGAAGATGCTGATTTTGTTTCTCAGCTGTCAACATGTTACCCCTGAACAGCCTCCGAGCATGCAAATGATTTTCATGTAGACATTGAGCTACAGTCATTCTGCTGATACATGGGTTGTTTCTTCCTAGAGTTTCTCATGCTGTAGCCACTGCCATCTGGAAGTGATTACACAGATGGATGTGATGGTCCTGGGCAGGTGTGGTGACCATCTGCCTTCCAAGATGTGACATGTCCCTCACAGAGCTGATTTCCTGATTTCTCTGGACTAGTCTGCTGATTGTTGAAGGAGAACATCTCATTCTCCGGGCAACTTCTCTCACAGACCGACCGCCTTCAATCATGCCGATAGCAACCAGGCGATCTTCATTACTCAAGTGGGACATAGTCATATCTTTTGCAGTTCTTGCATTCATTAAAATCATGTCTTTTCAAATGGCTATTTATACAGATTCTTAATCAACTCATTTTGGCAATTTTAACTCAACTCAGATACCAAACACCTGGTGTTTTTATGAAATCACATGACTTGAGCTCAGTATTTTGTAATTCCAAGGAAAAGACTACTAAAAAAATTAACAAACCTATCTGCTCAGTATTTAAAATGTAAATAATATTATGTATACGCCCAATGCGCTATTGATGTAAAACATATTGCTGCATTTTCATTGTGCATCAGTGTATGTGTGTGTGTGTGTGTGTATGTATATATATATATATACATACACACACACACACACATATAATATATATATATATATATATATATATATATATATATATATATATATATATATATATATATATATATATATAGTGTGTGTGACATTTGGAATTTGCTAGAAAGCTTTTTCGAGGATGCTTGTTTAAACACAGCTCTGAGAAAATGTAGTGAAACTACAAATTACCCAAGAATTTTCAAGGGGATTTAATTAATGAGTTGTAAGCTTTGAAGGGAAACTCATCCACGATATCTCAGGATGGAATGATCTCCTAAGAGCAGTACTGGTTGATAAGAAAAAAGGTAGAAGCAACTTGGAAAATAGGAAGGATCAGTGAAGCTTAGAAATAACATATTGCTTTCCTGCTGTCTCTCCACACAAATGTGCAATTAAGGCTGGTGGAGTCAGTGTCAATTGTAAAACTGACTAACAATATGTCAAAAAAGAAACTGTGAAATGTTACAATAGGTTTTTGATTTTTGGTTTTAACCATTAAACACAAATAAAACTAGACTATAAATTACACAGTTAAGCCCTACTGTGACAGGACAGTCCGTTGTCAGGAAGGGTCAAGGAAGCAAGTCACACATAATAATTGAGTGCTACCCAGTCCAACAAATCAAATAAAACAAAATACTAGTGTAAAAAAAATAAAAATAAAAAAATAAATAAATACAAACACTATAACCTTTGGTCACCCATAGACTGCAGATCTCTGCTAACCCATCTCATTCCTCCCTTCCCACAAATGACAATCTATTAGATAACTCATCTAGTCCAGTCGATTAGTTCCCTAATTGCCTGACCAATCAGGACACCTGCACAAGACAGAGACTTAACCCTGTTTTTACCATTTCTTTTTTGTGCAGGGTTCAGCTCTTTCACACCTACATTAATTTTATGATATAAATCATTGTTTATCAGGGGTGTACAAATACTCATATGTTCCAAGAAACTGCCTTTAGAAGTATTTGTCGGTAGATATTAAATGAATCAAAACGCATCTATTCATGAATGTGTTGAATTCAGAACTAGATAAACTACCTTCCCTCACCTTTACAATCGACGGACCAATCGATGGGAATTAACTTCAGAATTTAGTGTTTTAAAAGCTGATTGGAAAAGAGTTTTCGTCTCATCCGAGGTGATGACATTTTTATTTTTAAAAAATGAACGAATGTAGCCATGCATATGATTTCCCATTTTATTTTAAATATTATTCAGGGCTGAATTTCTTTTAGGCGATCGCGTTCTAGTTTTAACATTTTTGAGTTCTCATAGGACATCTGTCAGCAAAGGACGTGTTTAACTCAAGGCATTGTTCGCTGATGGCTGCACACATGTGCTTCTGTCCCTGTAACTCCAGCTGCACAATATACACATTCAATGAAAAAACATGATCACACTCAAAGCAACTATAAGGCTGTAACCACAGTACAGATGAGCTTGGGACTAGGAATAGTTTATAGTGAAAAAAGGCCACTAAAATATAGCATCCATAAACCATTTGTTTAAATTTATGTAAATTATGTAATCTGATGGAGCTGAGGGACTGCAGCAGCAGCCTTTATAATACATTTTTTTATCAGAAACAAATATTAAGAAGATAATTCCTGAGAGAACACTAACTGCACATCAAATTACTTCAGCCCCTTCTCACAGCTCTACTTATACTTTACAACTATTTCTAAAAACATGTTTAAGCAGAGTAGAGTTAACACCTCTGCTCTTTCTTGAAAGATGCCTACAGTTTTGAATCAGATTGTGTAACTATGGGTCCCCCACTATAGACAAAAAACAGCCATCTTGTTTTGCGAGCTTTGACATTTCTGATTCCTCATATATTATATATATATATATTATATATTATATTATATATTATATATATTATATATATAGATATATATTATATATACCTGGTGTCACCTTCTGGTCAGAAATAACAGTGTTATTGTAAGCGCCATATCGCGGTATATGTAACGAAAGCATGGTTAGTACCAAGTGAGAATTAAATCAATGATAATATAATCAATCCATTAATGCTTTGAAATTGAGTCGAATAGGTTTAATTAACACATTTCTCATTAAAAGGCTTAATTGTCGCAGGTCACGTACATCACTTCCTTTCTAAATGAATAGATAAGGGGAACTTGTTAATCAAATTGCATGTTAACGAGATCAAGAAAGAGTGCAGCAGCCAAATGGATTATGGGAATATCTATTCTGTGTATAATTTGTGAACTTCCTTTTGTCATCCAGAATGTACATTTATTTAGAACACTTCAAATATAAAATGCTGATTTTCAATTATCTGGATGGCACAGACTTTTAAAAAATGTAAAAAATTAAAACTTAAACCCAACTCAGGGGAATATCTTGACACAGCTTGATATACACAACTCCTTGAATATGCATTTTGCATAATTTTTTTGGTTAAAAAGAAAAAAATACCTTTTATTTTTTTGAATGGCGTCCAAGGTAAGCCATCTATGTAGGCTTGTTTGGAATATATTTTCTAATGATGACATTTACTTTGGTACTATGTATTTTAGTATGTACGATTGTAGGCTACAAATAAATGTGTAACACTTCATTAATTATATAATACATTATTAAATATTTATTAAGCTTTTAAAAGTACTATAGAACTCCATAACCCAATACATAATTGTAGCTGATTGTTCAGTGAATTCCTCTAATAATGCATTTTCTCTGGTGCTCTTTGCTCACCTATGCGATAAATACACTCAACATGATTAGAAGAAGCTACTAAACACTTACAGTATTATAAGAACATTTTATATGCATACAGATGTGTGAAGGTGAAAGTGTACATTGTATCTGACAACATTACAAATACATTTAGGCATGTCTGTAAGGAAACTTTATTGTATTATCTAGTATGCTGTTTTCTATACCAAGATTTCATTATTTACTCTTTTTTTAATTGTACAATTCAAATACAATCTACAGTAGAGGTCAGATGTCATATAATGTACACATCCAGAGTTCAGGCTACAGTTACATTGCCAATTTATGCAACAGTACACTGGGTGCAAATAACGGTATATAATTTAACAATATAAAAACCATTCTGTAAGGTTATAAATAATTAAAAGTGAATACATCTCATTCAAAAAGGTTTAAATATTTTCATAACTACACATATTTAATTATCTAGGCAGTCTGTAAGAAATTAACTATGGTCATGTACACTCTCTCTCTGTATTGTCAGCCTCACAGTAGCGTTCTGTTAAACGTCTGTTTCGAGGTGAGTTATATACGCTTTCATTAATCAAAACCCTCCATGTGCAAATTAACTCCTGATAAATTGTGACAGTTAACACAGGTTAATTTCCTTTTAAATTCCCACGCAAACTAAATAAATAGATGTAAGAAGCCCTGCTCGTTAAGATATTAACATTATTTTGTAAATCAACATCATTTTAGAAATCACATTAGCATGATTATGTAATAACAAAATAGGCATAACGACCACTTGAAAATGCCAAATCAATGCTACGTACTGATTTGTTGATTAACACTGGAGTGATCATTAATGACCTTTTGAAAATCCTGCCCAGTGTCCTTTAGCTAAAAACACTAAATTGCTAAATGGAACCACAGAATCATTTTAATCATATTGTATTGCAGCAGCTGGGTTTACATACATAGCAAGTCAATATTCTATACAGTGGCTTGTGAAAGTATTGACCCCCCTTGGCATTTTTCCTATTTTGTTGCCTTACAACCTGGAATTAAAATGTATTTTTTGGGGGTTTGTATCATTTGATTTACATAACATGCCTACCACTTTGAAGATGCAAAATATTTTTTATTGTGAAACAAACAAGAAGTAAGAAAAAAAAAACAGAAAACCAGAAAACTTGAGCATGCATAAGTATTCAAAGTCAATACTTTGTAGAGCCACCTTTTGCAGCAATTACAGCTGCAAGTCTCTTGGGGTATGTATCTATAAGCTTGGCACATCTAGCCACTGGGATTTTTGCCCATTCTTTAAGGCAAAACTGCTCCAGCTCCTTCAAGTTGGATGGGTTCCGCTAGTGTACAGCAATGTTTAAGTCATACCACAGATTATCAATTGAATTGAGGTCTGGGCTTTGACTAGGCCATTCCAAGACATTTAAATGTTTCCCCTTAAACCACTCGAGTGTTGATTTAGCAGTATGCTTAGGGTCATTGTTCTTCTGGAAGGTGAACCTCCATCCCGGTCTCAAATCTCTGGAAGACTGAAACAGGTTTCCCTCAAGAATTTCCCTGTATTTAGCGCCATCCATCATTCCTTCATTTCTGACCAGTTTCACAGTCTCTGCCGATGAAAAACATCCCCACAGCATGATGCTGCCACCACCATGCTTCAATGTGGGGATGGTGTTCTCGGGTTGATGAGAGGTGTTGGGTTTGCGCCAGACATAGCGTTTTCCTTGATGGCCAAAAAGCTCAATTTTAGTCTCATCTGACCAGAGTACCTTCTTCCATATGTTTGGGGAGTCTTCCACATGCCTTTTGGCGAACACCAAACGTGTTTGCTTATTCTTTTCTTTAAGCAATGGCTTTTTTCTGGCCACTCTTCTGTAAAGCCCAGCGCTGTGGAGTGTACGGCTTAAAGTGGTCCTATGGACAAATACTTCAATCTCCACTGTGGAGCTTTGCAGCTCCTTCAGGGTTATCTTTGGTCTCTTTGTTGCCTCTCTGATTAATGCCCTCCTTGCCTGGTCTGTGAGTTTTGGTGGGCGGCCCTCTCTTGCCAGGTTTGTTGTGGTGCCATATTCTTTCAATTTTTTAATAATGGCTTTAATGGTGCTCCACGGGATGTTCAAAGTTTCGGATATTTTTTTATAACTCAACCCTGATCAACTTTGTCCCAGACCTGTTTGGAGAGCTCCTTGGTCTTCATGGTGCCGCTTGCTTGGTGGTGCCTCTTGCTTAGTGGTGTTGCAGACTCTGGGGCCTTTCTGAACAGGTGTATATATGCTGAGATCATGTGACAGATCATGTGACACTTAGATTGCACACAGTTGGACTTTATTTAACTAATTATGTGACTTCTGAAGGTAATTGGTTGTACCAGATCTTATTTAGAGGCTTAATAGCAAAGGGGGTGAATACATATGCACGCACCACTTTTCCGTTATTTATTTTTTAGAATTTTTTTCATTTCACTTCACCAATTTGGACTATTTTGTGTATGTCCATTACATGAAATCCAAATAAAAATCCATTTTAATTCCAGGTTGTAAGGCAACAAAATAGGAAAAATGCCAAGGGGGGGGCAATACTTTCGCAAGCCACTGTATGTGTGTGTGTGTGTGTGTGTGTGTGTGTGTGTGTGTGTGTGTGTGTGTGTGTATATATATATATATATATATATATATATATATATATATATATATATATATATATATATATATATGTTTTTCCATATTGTAAACACATCAAACATTTAACCATGGAATTAGATCTATTTAATCTGTGTGGCCAAACACATCTGATATGTGTAATCATGCAGCTGAAACGATTTATCTCTCTGTAGTTAACTAAGATAACAGAGTACAGCTCCAAATATACTATCTGTATATAGCATATATACTAATAAATATAGTTTGTAAAGTATTTATACACAGTATGTATGCTTAGTAAATAATTTCAACCCTTTAAACCAAAATATTGGAACCGTTTACAGAAATGACCTCTTCCAACAAATTACCCACAACACAATGTTTTACTAAGCACACACATGCTTCAGAACTCCACAATTCAATCCAAAATAATATCATTTTCAAAATCTATTCCTTGGTTTAAATTAATACATAGTTACAGCAGTCTGTTTAATTTCTAAGAAATCTTTCCTACTGTATCTTTATGATAAAATAAAAACATGGGAAACATATCTATACATATAAAAATGACATTTGTGAATTTATGTTATTTGTAAATATGCCAATGGTTTGTTATATGTGCTGCCTATGCTCCAGCTATGTGAGGTATAGCAAAACATCAGTATCTGTAGTAAAGATTTGTTTTTCTGTAAGGGATATTGGCCTTATTTGACTCTCCTCTAGGAAGTGAAACTCTCTTTGTCATTGAAACAGAGGTCAAAACCATGTAACTGGCATGGATATAGTTATATACCAGAAGCTACAGAAAGTCACAGAAGAATCAAAGCATGTACTATCCTTTTTTTTCAGAAATTATTCAAGGTCAAATTGAATTTAGTCCCCACTTTTCCCATGCAAAGTAAGAGCTTTGAGTGGTCGTATGATGTTTTTTTCCACTAATGATAGATACTGCCTAATACTTCCCATCTTTACTTGGCTTGGCTGCTTACTGACATCTGTTCTGCCAGATCATGTGATTGCAAGGGTCTCTTTGGGGGAGACCCAGCTTGACTCCAGTTGGGAAACTATGACAATTTCATGTCTAATATAGATTATCTCCCTTATAAATTACAAATATTAGAATAATACTTTACATAAGAAGGTGTTGATTTTTTCAGGAATTCAAAAAAAAAAAAATGGACTCTTAGAAATCCTATGATAAACGTAATAAATTAAATGACAAATACTTGTCTTTTCCAATGTCTTAAATGTTAAAGTGAGTGTGTCCTATTCTACTAAAAAAGAAAACTGTTGTTTTCATTTTTTCATGTTTGAATTGCGTCCTTCCCTACGTGGCCTATTGTAACTAGTACATCTGACACCCCTGAGAGGGTACTGTCTAATAAAAGCACAATCAGCACACACACATTCCACTTAATGTGACCATTAGGAGGCCCTTCACAAACAATGGTTGTGTTTTCACATTGCATCAAGGCACATTTGCAACCTGTTGTATAAGAGAGCATAGCTTTAAGTCTTAAGGCTATATACACTGTTGAGGTAGTAACAGACTTTAGCATTGATTTAGACTTTACTGATTAGCTAACCAATTGGTTTTGACTTTTTGAGATAGAAATGTACACAACTTACCCCCGGCAAGCATTCTGGGAAGGTGTGATCCATGAGATCTCTTTGTTTAATTGACTTCCATTAGAATTAGTCTAAACATGTCTCAGTAACAATCTTATTATTGATAAAGTTGTCTAATTATCAAGAACTGTAATTTGGTCATGGCTGGATCAATAATTTGTACTTTACTCTGCATTCTATAATGTTTATTTTTTTTCCACTTTACAAGCTTATTGATTGATGCTTTTTTGTTTTTATCTGCTGTTCAAAGTTGTAGCTTGTTCCAATTTCATATTCCAAATTTAATTTTATTTGCCAAAATATGGGCATCCAAAAACAGTTCTAAAATCATTCTTTAAAAATGTGTGACAAAAGAAAATGCGGCCTTTGACAGGCCTGATGATATCCCATGTGATCGCCAGTTACTGTTTTACATGATCCCAGAGAATAAATATTGCTTTGTGGAGCACTTTAAAAAGAGAGGGAGTGCACCTCAGCTTAGAAAACAGCTTTATCAGAGCAAAAGAAAAATCTCAAAACAAAAACTCATGTCCAAAAACAGGTCAATAATTTCCAATGAATACAAAGTATAAAGATAAGAATGAATTTAATAGATAAGAATGAACCTTAATGCATCAGTGCACAATAAGATGTTCTTATCATATGAGGGTTCCAAATTCTGGTTCATTGTTGTTGTCAACAATAAATCAGAAATGACTTTAACTCTGGAAAGAATTACAATACTTATATAAATGTGCTTGCCTTCCAGTTGGTGAGCTTTCTTGTTTTGCCTTACATGCTGTACATCTGCAAAGGATTCCAGCAGCTGCTAGTTGACATGGAACTTAGACTTTTTAAAGTCCCATTGTCAAAAGTGTGGCTATCCCTTGAGTACCTGTCAGATGTAATAAGGCAGTGGTTAATGTGGTTTAAGCATTATGAAGGAAGGAGAAAACATAAGTTTCCATGGACTATATGAATAAATGAATCACACTACTGTTGTGTGTTTCTGTTTATTTATTTATTTATCTATTTATTTATTTCTGATACCCTTCCTTAATAATGGTTGATCTCCAAACAATCTGTCATCATCTAATTCCAATAAAAACACATAATTAGTAGCTCACCCCTTCTTTCATTAACATTCATATCTTCTTGAAGGTACCCATTTTGTCCAGTTTAGTATGGGGGTCCACTGTCTAGTTCAGTTGACCAGTTGGAGGACCCCCAAACCAAGGGAGTCTGAGGCAAATGTTTCATGCTTTCATGTTACAATAAGAATATAATTCTATACAAATGCCTGTGTTTTTACAGGTTTGTCTTGAACTACTGTGTTTCTGTTTGTACAACTGATACTGGTCCTCATCTTAGAATTGACACTGTTATAATTTAAACAAGGAAAACTGAATGATCATTTAGCTTTGTCAGCTTTCTGCAGAATGACCTTCTGATAACCCCATGACAATGGGATTAAGCATTCTAAAAATACTCAGACCTTCACATGCAATTTGTAAGCTTCTCCACAGGCTCCTGTACCGTTCACATTGATAGCAGACCACTTTGATTACATCACTAATGTATTTATTTTTTCCAGTTTCTTTGCCTTAACCTGTAGAAATGTAATATAAATTTCTATATAGAGAGAAGGTGAATATGCAAACAGTGCAAAAGGCTGTCCTTATGTTTATTTAATGTAGCCACAATGTATCTATATTTTAAAAAGTAATGTCATATTGTCAAAACATGTTTTTAAATAACCTTCATTTATAATTCATTCTATCTTGAAGGTTAATGTAGGGAATTTATCAAATATTGTAACTTCACACACTTTATGCATTTTAATAAAACATTGCTTGACTGAAACGTTATCCATATGTTTTCAAACATTCTCTACTCTAAGGGAACGCTTTAAATTATGAATATGAACAAAATGAAGAGTAAACAATTTCTTTAACCCCATTTATGTAAATATCAGGGTTTTTTTGCATATCGCAAAAAACTGTAACATTGGATCTGGAGAGATTCCCTACAACAGCAGATTCACTGGACAGTATGAATTTGGCCGGAGGTCCATCTCCATCTTGAGGAGGTGAGGCCTGACACAGACGAGCAGCCATGGCAGGGTGGAGAGTTTCTCCTGCCTCCAGAGGGAGATGCAGTTGCTGAGGTGGTAATGGAGAAGAACTGTGGGAAGATGTATAAATAAAATAGACAGGGACTTGACTTGGGTTAAATAGCAAGCTGATTACAGATTTTGGGGGGGGGGGGGGGGTCCTTTCTCTTGTGCCCCAAAGCACACCATGGATACAAATAAAAATGTTAAAAAACATTTTCAAATGTAGTCTTTTGGTACAATATTATCTGTGCTCTATGAGGGAAGTCCGATATTGATCAAAGGCAATGAGCAAAAAAAATAAATAAGTAAATAGATAAAATAAAATAAAAAAATTAAACAATCTATGATTTAAAGCATAGATAGTTAAGGTTATATTGTAAATAAACTATTTTGGTATTGTTTTTTATTCTGTTTTTTTTTCCCTTTATCAAAATGGTAATATCATGAAACATGTCAGACTCAAAAATAAAACAATAACATAACAAATGACAAAAAGACCAGCACTTACTGTTACAGTACATAATGCCCCAAACATAAGAACATCTATTGTGAAAAGCTTGGTACACTGAACAATCAAAAGATGCCTTGCAGAAAAGGTACTACAGGATGACCCAAATACTCTCAGGAAGTCATTGAAGCTGCAGAAACTGTTCAGAAACTCATTACTCATGAAGAAGTATTTATTGTCAGGTATTCAACAAATCTGTTCATTTATGTGTTTATTTCAAAACCTGAAAAGCTGTCCTCCCTCACGTTTACAATTGAATACCAAGGCCAAGTGGCAGTAAAAATGTCAGCGCTGAGGAAAATATTCTTCCACTTGACTTTTTACACACAGTGCGGAAGTGAATTGCCATTGACTGGCAATCCATTGCAAATGTAATGGAGGACGGATTTTCTTGTTTTTAAATCAACATGTAAATTAATGGATTTATTGAATACCTGTTGATAAGTAATTCTTAAAGGCAACTCCATAAAATAACAAGTTTCTGCACATTTCTAACACTAACAGTGTAATTTGCAACCGCTTTATAAAAAAAACCACTACATATTTTGACTAATAATGCTTGGAAAATATTACCCTGTTTCCTTTTAGTTTTGCGTATACTCAAGTTTCTATGAATTCTAAGCAATCTGGTTGTACCTCTTCCAGTATTTAGTTATAGTAATGTTATCTAAGGAGAAACAAACTGAAGTGTACTAAGATGGCTTTCTGCACTTCAGTTCTGTCCTTTTAATACTTTGTTGTTGTTGTTGATGTTGCTTATTTCACTAGGGGGGTATACTGCACTTAGTCACTTAAAATAAACTCGAAACTCCATCGGTTTGTAAAATGTGTTTCCAATTGATTTGGTGTTAACCCTCACTGCTGCATTAATTTTCTTGCTTCTATATTGCATAAGCCTTGTATATGTAAATTTTTAATTTATATATATATATATATATATATATATATATATATATATATATATATATATATATATTATAGTGCACAAATCGATTTACAAAAAATTTGAAGGTTTTAAAATGTATGGTGTTTACTTGTATCTGCCCTCAGACATGTTACAGTGTGACAACCAACTAACTAACATCTAGCTGCTCTAAGTTTTATATACACCTAAAACATGACAGGCCATGTGCTTACTGTGCTGTGTTTTTTTTTTTTTTTAATTAATTTACCGAAACAATGTTTGTCCTTCAGTATGGAATTTCTCTTGGAGGTGATTATTAACTTACAATATTATACCATATTTCAAAAAGTTGGGGATTACATATTTGGAGTGGTTTATGAAGGAGACAATGAGCAGTGAGAAATGTATGAGTAAGCAAAGAGTCTGGGTGATCCTGCTTTCAAAAGGGACTGTCAGCTAAGAGTGAATCTAGACCAGTGTTAAAGTGCCCTTCATACCATAGATCCCAAACATTGTTAAGAACCAGTGATGTGATAAGATGATGTGCAGAATGTAAGAACAGGAGGTGGCTAATGAAAACATTTCACTGGCATGTCCATGCTGTGATTATTGTAAGACATGGTATCGATAGGTTTAAATCAACAGTGGGTAAATAAGGAATTGCAAGAGACAAGAGAGTCAGTAGACCTGCGCACCTTTATGGGAGGGTGTCAAATAGAGTAAATGTTAGTTAGGTGCAGCTCAAAGGGGTCATGCAATGTAACATCAAAGGATTTTAGGGTTGTGGTTAGCATTTGAAGAATTTATGAATGCGTCACTCCATCCACAAAAATAAGCAAAAGCAAAAGGCTAGTCATGCTTGTGGGTTTAGCAAATACCCTCTTATACATGAGGCTGCTTCTCATTTCAATGAGCCACATAATGACAAAAGTAGATAGATAGAAAACTACCAGGGACTTTTATTTACAATAGGAGTTTGCATTACCTCCAGGGTGTTTTTAGTTATGTTTTTCATATTACACATTACTTGCATGATCTCAGATAAGAAAATTAACTCCCACTGTAACATGTAAAATTGCGTGCTCCAGATTTATTCATGTGACTACACAAGCATCATCTTCTGCCTAGTGTTTACATACAGCCTCAATCGCTACTGTGCACTAACCCAAAAGACTGGCAGTAATTTGCTATTGTTAACATAGCCGTTTAATCCTGGATATGTTCCAGGTATGAGTTTGTAATGCATGTGAGAAAGAGTTAGCAAAATGATTTGCATCCTAATAATAAATCAACTTTTAATCTCAGCTTTATCCAGAAACATGATGTCTAACTTGATGTTTAAGGATGTGTGTGCAATGCAAAAGCTTTTGAAAGTTAAAAATACATCAACGGGAATTCATGAAACAAATAATATGTGTGTAATACTGGTATTAGGAAGGTTTTAAAACATATTTTTTTAATGATCAGTGTACAATGTTATGCTGTAAGTTTAGTGTAATTCCACTGTATTTACTGTATTATGTATTGTTTTACCTGTATATCACTTATTAAAGTATTATGGATTTTCTTGTTGTTATAGCATTTTGTAAAGCATTTTGTGATGGTGGTCCACTATGAAAGGCGCTATATTGATTGATATAATAATTATTTTCATATGCCGTGTATCTGATTTAGAACTGGGCTTTTTCTGACAAGCTGGGCTATGTATTTTCAGGAAGCAACATATGGCTTTCACAGGCAGTCATCTACAGAAACCTTCTTCACGCTAAATGTTATTCCTGTGGAGCCCAATCAGAACTCACGCATGATAACATGGATGGGTAAACGTAAACTTATCAAAAGCCTGCTTGCCCTAAACAGGTCCTCACACTTGTTCCAGACTAGAGATTGGGGTAGGAAACAAACAATACAGAGACTGATTTACATGGCAAAAAGCTTTTGTCCTTGAACTGTAACTCAGTCAAATAAACTAATTTGCTTAAGAAATGTCAGTTGTGCGGTTTGCACTTGTTTACACTGTTTACCGTTGTCGGTTGTTTACACTGGGATAGCTGAACTACACTTGTTAATTCAAATATTTCAGCAGTGTACACACAAAAAGAGTCGCCTGACCATTAAATGGCATACAAATGTCTACTTCATCATGGAAAAGAATATAGGGATGACATTACAATCTAAGGGCTTGGTCACTGAAGGAGCCTCTCCAATGTTAAGGTCTAACCAAAATAACTGAAGTACTAAATTTGTTTCAAGTACATTACGCAAGGTCAAACACATGCCATGCCTGTAGTTCAGCAACAGTTACTGGCAGAGGGTTGTGCCAGTTAAATGGTATGAACAATGTTGAGTACATTATTATATATATTTATATATATTTATATATTTATAATGCAGTAGGTGTCAAATCAGATGCATGCCTTTTGGTAGTCTAGTAATTGATCCACTAAATAATGTAAGACAAAACCCAAGTTTATAAGTGAGTCCTGGGGGATTGTTCCAGTATGTGTCTCATTGACTATAAAACACTAAAGATTTGTGTCTGGAACTTTTTAAACTGTTAAACTCCACAATGGAACAAGAAACAAGGCCCGTTGAGGTGTATGTGGAAGTTTTCCATCATCACAGCAACCAGTAATGGTTCTTGCTATGCTTACCATAATGCCCTGTGTTCAAAGATATTTTTTTGCAGTAGCAAACTCAAAACATAGTATTCTTATGAAGCTGGTTTATAACATTTGTAGCTGCAAGATTAGCTGAAATGTAACAAAAGCTATAACTATCGATACATTTAATAATCACAAATTATAATTCGATGTAAACATGTTGGCATTGTTTTTAAAGCATTTTCACATACCACTGTGTAATATTTAATTGCCTTGAAATCTAATCTGGAAACTCAAGATGCCTTTATGTCAATTATGACAATTTTTTCCTGCTATTATGAAGGTTTTCCTCAAAAAAAAAAACATGACACCTGGTATTGTGTGTGTTCTTTTCTTTCATGTCACTTTCAGTTCATAAATGAGTGCATTAACCCACACAACTGGCAGTAATTTGTTTTTGTTAGCACAGACAGTCCTTGTCTCCTATTTAACTTCTCTACAGGCTGTACAGGGGTACATTGTCAGCACATGGTAAATAATAAGTAACCTAGTAAGTAATCTTGTTAGCTTCTATGATGCCGTGTTGCGCAAGAATCTCCTGTACCAATAGGTTGTCTTGAAAAACAACCAAAAATGGAGCTGCTACAAAACCTTGTGATATTATATTCTCTTTCTCAAAGTGTAATTTACCGTACTTGTCATATTCAAGCTTACTGGTTTAACTGTTGACATGAGTATCAGTAATATTCCTCTACAGCAACACCTTACCAGAGGAAAGGAACTTATGGGTGATGTTACATTAAAGCTGCTTCTGCACTATTATGACAAAGCATACACTTATGTATTGCACTAAATGTACCTCACTAAACCATGTTACAGATGTATTAAAAATATATGTGATTAAATGGATCTGATAGAAAATGAGTTGTGCAATCGTAAGCATTATAGGAATACTTAAACATCTCATTAATCTCAGAAAGCTAACAGGATCAATAGTATTACATACCAAAACAAAGTTTGTACATTTAAACAACTTGCTTTATAGTATGCACTATACAGTAATACTTTAAAAAAAATGCAGTGCACATTAAATATTAAATACAGTTAAAGGTATACAAAATAAAAGGTTTAACCAAATGTGGTGAGTAAATGGCACAGATGAGAGTGATGCATTAAGCAGTGTAACATTGAAACTGCAGAAGGATTAGTCACTGGGGATTAATAGGGAGATTATAGGTTAGCATGATTTAAAGTAATTAAAAACAGTACTTTTAATATTCTTCTTCTGCATGCAATCCAGCTACACACATAACTATGTGCTAATACATCACACTGACTGTATGTTGAATGTGCATTGTATAATTTTAGGCTAACCTAGAAAAAAACTATAATGCATTTCAGAATGCATAGCACTATCCATCAAGTATAGAAATAAGGACACAATTAATTAGCTACTGTTCAAAAATCTTCAAACCTGTGTTTAATATGCACACACATTTTTAATATGCCACTGGTTACTTTGTTGGGTTTCCCCATGGCCATAAGCCTACAGAATACCAAGAATAATCAAAAGAGGTCAAGCCTAAAATGCTTTCCAAATCATTTCCTTTTTCAAATATTGTTTTAACATATGAAAAAAAATCTGTTTAAAATATAGAACAATAATACAAGATGATTAGCATGAAAATAATTGAAGTGTGTCTCATAATAACCATAATAATCATAATAAAAAATTGTTATAAACAACAAAACAACCAAACAGAAACAGTTATTGGGCTATATTTCATTGATATCCCCTTTATAAAAGCAATGTTACATTGTCAGCCACCTGTGCCTGCAACAGCAACCATTGTATTGAAAGGCATGAACAGTCCCATACCACCAGTCAATATCATAGATAGAACTATACATATAAACTAGCTATGTCTTCGTACAGTTAAGAGAACTTTGGCACAACTTTTTTTTTTACTTGAAAAAATGTAAACTGTATTTAACTTTAGCTTAAACAAACTTGTTGGCTTATTCCTTGTGATATTCACTTCAAAGAACTGCTCTGTCTAGTCCAAAAAGGTTTTTCTAACACTATTAATGTATGTTTTATTTAGTTGGGACCTGAAAACATGTTCGTTCTCTTGACTATAGTTTTGTTGCTAGATTTTGCTTTCTTGACATTTGTAGTCATGTTTTACCTTTTCTTCACTTAATAGTTTCTTAACTACACCGATGGCACTGAATATTGCATCATCTCACTTTTTTTGTATTTTACAATGTTTAACAATCAAAATATGGTTTCTGTTGTTCCATTCTGTTATATATTAAATAAATAAAAAATAAGAAAAGTGAATAAGAAGCATTGTTTTATTTGATCATACTATACTGTACATCACAGGTCAAGGATCTATCATAAAAGCTGTACAAACAGACATGCTATTGGGTCTTGGTGAGTGTTCCCTCCCACTGAGAGTATATATAGGGTGCATATCCTCGCTCACAGAACCACCTGGATATTTAGTATCTTATAAGACTGTAACAAGCAGACTATTTTAAATGTTGTTCAAATACCAATTTGATTTAAAAAAAAAAAAAAAGTGTAAGGTGATATGCATTCCCTCCAGTACATAAATCAAATAAAATATTTGCAGCTGTAACTGAAGCCAACAATAGCCAGCAATATCAAACTGTATTGAGCCTCTTAAGAATTCCATATTTCTCACAACATAACAATACTGAACCACATCTTCTCTAATGGTTCTCTTTTCTAAGATTGTGGGGGAAATGGAAGGGGAAAATGGGAGAGGAAAACTGAATTTAGCCACAAGGGCTTTTTGCATCATCAGTGTGAGACTAAAGGTACAAGAGAGACTGATTTGATTAGCCTCACATTCTACACCTGTGTGAATTTCCCTGCTAACAACTGGGTTGTGATGGACTAGAATGTGATATGTATTTATTTTTATTACAGGGAAACTTGCACAGGTGTGGAAGGAGAGACTAATAATCAAATTGGTATCACTCTCTTTCTATTAGTCTCACACTGATTTTACAAAAGGCTCTTGTTGGTAACTAACTAGGAAACATTGCTTTGAACCATGCTGAGCTGCTACTGGTGTTTGTTGTTGCTGTTTTGTTTAGTACAGTTGTCAGCACTGTAACTGATCATAGTCAGTGCTTTGTGATTAAAAGTTTCATGACAATGTACACAGTTACGTGCATGTGAAATTACCTTCTATGCGCCCACTGCCCCATGGTATGTACAGCTAAAAAACATGCATTTTTAATGGTAGTGTAATCGCTGCTAGCTGAAATGAATGCCCAAATAGCTCCAACAAGGGTTGGAGGCTCATAGGCTTTTCTTGACTATAAAAAGGTGATCACGCTCAAATCTATAAACAGCCCTATATCCTATCATAGTGTGTATCTGAGAAACAGAAAAATGGCTGTATATAAACTATATATATATATATATATATATATATATATATATATATATATATATATATATATATATATATATTTAATATAGTTTTTGAGTAAATATTAAAACTATGAAACACTTCTGAAATTATATTCAAAATTATTATCATTTTTGTGATCAAAGGATAAGTTAAATATCTGAGTTTTGTATTTCTGGTTTGGTTAGTTGGACATGTTTTCCCTTTTTAAAATAAATCCTGCTGTTATGACAAGTTTGTGTAAAGAGTTTTAATAATGTATGTCATATACAATATCACAATTTGAAACTACAATCTCAAACTTAGTACCTTGAAGTCCAAAAATAGAATCTTAATAAATCAATCTTAATAAATCATTTCTGACTGTAATAAATGTCTTATCTTTTGATTCCAAGTGGACCTGGGCTTGTCTTATACTAGACTATAAGCTATTCTTGGTATATATCCTTTTGTTAATAAAATGTTTGTAAGGTAGAAATGCACATTCTAGTTATTTAAACTTAATTAAAGTAAATATTATTATTTTATTTTTTTAAGACTTTGTAGAAAAAAAATAAAGATTTCTTACAGAAAAGCTCATAAAAAAAAACAAGCAGACATATGTTTTGGCTAAATTAGTTTCTTTTAAGTTTTAGCTTGTTTTTGAAGTTAGGGTTATTCTTTACAGAATGGATACATTTTTCAGACTGAAATAGATTCCAAAAACTATTGTGAATTTAAATGTGTTTATTTATTTGTTTATCTGTCCAATTATTATTTTACCCCTAATTTTTTCCCAATTTGGAATGCTGAATTGCTTTCCCCCTCACAGCAACAATTCCCCACGTGGCTCAGGAGATCTGAAGGATCAATGGGCATCCTCCGATCTCACAACCAGGCCAACTTCCTTTTTCACCCAGGAACTTGAGATCAAATGTCAGAGAGCTACCAACCTCTGGAGGATAAGGGCCATCCCTGCAAGTGTCCGCTATTGAGCTCACTGGGTGTCTGGCCAGAAGGGTTCACTGTATGAGGAGAAACAGTCTCTGAAAGTTTTGCCTCCCTTACCCCAATGAAGACCAGTCTACTTCACACAGAATGAACATGAACCTACGTTGTATGACTCACCTTGTGGCTGCGTTTTTTCCAGGTGAGCCACCCGGGGATCCCTAAAATGTGTGTTTTGAGTGCATGTTTCTTATATACCTATTTGTATGGTACCTAGATTTTTGTACCTTGTAATATATATATATTTAGTGCTGTGGCATTTCTGGTACAATATTTTTTTTTTAATAAATTCATCCCTGCTTCCCACAACAACGAATCAATATATGGAGCTAATGTGATACTGTAGAACAATATAAAAACATGAAGTGAAGAGTAATAATGGTCAAATATAATATTTAATAAACCAGCTAACACTTAGATAAAAAATGTAAGTTGTTATTCATACATACCACCATGTTCTTTCCATTTAAATATAGCATTACAGCATGTACCCAAGTAAAATTATATGATATCCAAGTATTTGTAAATAGCAATTCTGGTAAAACAAATGTAACTATCAAAAAAAAAAAAAAATCTAATTCACTAATGAAATAATTTTATAATGATTAAATTTCCTGAATGAATATTTAACAACAGAGAAATTCAAACAACTGGACCACTATATGATGGCCCATCCTTATATAGTAATACATGTGTGTGTGCATAGTGATTGACACCAGGGCTGGTAACTAATGCACCCGAATGCCCATACAATTCATAGTCTCTCACCCAGAAGTAAGCAGCCATTTACCAACACTATTGTGTGAATGGTTTTGATGAGAACAAAGCTATTCCATAGGTAAAATTAGATAGATGACTAATCTCAGCTTTTGTTGCACACTGCCTGATGGTAACTACCTCAAAAACAAAGAGCTGTGTTTAATACAGGTAGACCACTGAAAGGTAATGAAAATGAACTTTGGCCCGATTTGTTGCCTCAAATTCACCACAAATTCTGTATGACAAGAATGTCCAAGTGCTAAAATTACTGATGTGCACCCTATCAAGCCCTTTAAATAATAATAATAATAATAATAATAATAATAATAATAATAATAATAATAATAATAATAACAATACAAACTTCAAATCACATCGTTGCAATTAATATATTTAATTTGCCAAGCTTTCAGTGACTGAGGTGAGCATCAACATTGTTTTGATTGTGATGGCACAAAACAGATGTAAATTATGTCAGTTATTTGAACTTCAATATACAGTAGCATGCCATACCTCATGTAACCATCAATACTGGAACAAAACATGTGTTCAATATAACGTGCAGTTCAAGATAAATGGATGTACAGATTAGAATGTATCTAGTGAAAATAAATAAAAAATATACAGTGTATAAAAAAGACTAGAGCTTTCTTTTCTTATGTTTTTTTTGTTTTGTTTTCTTTTGCAAAAAGAGTACTTAATGTGCCATATCCATTTAAATTATAATCAATAAAATGTAAAGGAAAAAAAAAAAGGAAAGCATTTAACATAATCAAAGCAGAGCATATATTTTATCTTTATTTTTTTTTTATTTTTTTTTTAGATGAATAATAATATAATAGTTTTATCTTTATATACGTATATTTATGTACAAGCAGGGCACTGGAATACAAAAAAGCAAGACAATGCTTATTCACAGATGGAAGCAATGGACGCTTTGGTTTATATAGTAAATTAAAGAAATCACAGGCTTTAGCGTTTGCAACAAATCCAGCTGACATTGTTTTTCAGTTAATCTAGCAATGGAATGATTATTGTACATACATTAAGGTCGATGGTGCGAAGACAGGCAACAAACGGACATTAGAGCGCTACAGTATTTTATATAGCCTAGCTATAATCAGAAAAAAAAAAAAAAAATCAAAACCCTATGTATGAATCAGTCCCAGGTATTTGTAATCGTGCCGTTGAGATTAAACTCTTCGATTCAGTGCACATGTCAAGGTACGTGTTGTCTCCAGATGTTGCCCACAGTACTTGGTGCAATGTACTCTATAAATGCTCCCTGTATAAAAAGATTACATTTGTGAAAACATGATATGCTTTCTACATTGCGATTTAAGTAAAAATTGTATTAAAAAGTTGCACCATTGCAAAATGTTAACATGCATTTGTTTTTTGCAGTCAGCAACTGACAAAAAACAAACAAACAAACAAAAAAAACCTTCGTCCAATTCTTTAAAGGTTAAGGGCAGATTTAAAAGTACATACTGTTATCTTCATTGTACAAATGGTTGATTTCATACATTGTCATTCGCGTAGTTTGTTTTCCAAAAGTGCTACACGTATGCAGAGTCGCTTGATTGAGTTCTGCCAAAATTAGGCACACTCGTTCTGGGCAGGTCTTTGTTTCTAATTTCATAAATTGACTTTCTTCTGGCCTGAACACCTCTGACTGCCACTTTGATCTTTCTCCATCCCAAGTGGTTCAGTTCTGCTAAATTGAGAACAACACAGAGTCCACTGACTGCAAACATAAAAACCAAAAACACGGTCTTCTCTGTGGGTCTGGAGACATAGCACTCTACATCTTTTATACAAGGGTATCGGTCACACTCATACACTGAGGGGACATTGAATCCGTAGAGGAAATATTGACCAACCAAGAATCCAATCTCCAAAGCGTTTCTGAAAACTACTTGGATAATATAAAATCTCGAGATACCTTCCTGTCGCTTCATTTTAGATTTTGTAGTTCTGATGGCGAAATTGGGGATTTCTTTGACTTCCAAGCAATCGGGTTCTGCTTCTTTGGTGGAGTTCTCTGTGTTCTGAAGTACTCCGTTTACTATCGTGTTTTTAATCTTCTTACTGTCTTTCATCGAATCCTGTTCCCTGTCCAAGGTAAGAAACACAGTGGAGTATCTTCGTTCCTTTTGTTTTGCAGACTGGTGCACGGAATAAGTGATAAAGCAAAGGCTTGGGGTGCATACCAAAATGATCTGAAATACCCAATATCTTATGTGGGATATTGGAAATGCTTTATCATAGCATGCTTGGTTACAACCCGGTTGAAGAGTGTTGCAAACAAACATGGTTTGTTCATCGTCATAGACTGTCTCTCCAACTATAGCTACAATTAGGATCCGGAATATTACCACCACTGTTAACAGGATCCTACAAACAAACAGACAAAAACATAAATACACATTATTTATTTATTTATTTATTGATTGATAATAGTATCTAAGCGCTTGCTAATTACCCACACAATTGCTAGTTAGTCGTACAACATTATTGAGTAGAAAGCTTTTAAGTCAACCTAGGAGCTGTCCACTGCTGAATTTCGCCGTCCCGTAAGCACCGCTTGTGAGATGAACAAAAGCATTTTAAATTATTATTTAAAAAATACTTTAAACATTTAAACCATTTTTTTTTATCATTGTTATTTAAGACACAGTTATGGTGTTAGAGGGACTGAAATGTGTACGTAAGGTACGGTTTGATGACAGAAATTAGCAAAACGGCTTTCATTTTAACATTGCATGCATTGTCCACACTGATTCAATGAATGTATGACTATATTAATACCCGTAGATAAAAATAGCCTACCATGTATGCTTACCTTCCTATCATAGTGGAGTGCTGTTGGACAGCAGCCTCCAAGAGCCTCTCTAGGATGGTCCATTCCCCCATTTCTGTTCATCCGGAGAGGAGAGCCCAGCGCTCTTTACGAATTGCTTTGAATGCTACTTAGTTTATTTTCCAGAGATGCCGATTTTGGTTTATAAAAACATTGATTAAACGCTGCTGCTGCCGTTAATGTCTCTGTTTAAAGCGTGTTCAAAGAAACAATACTTTAGCTGTCTTCGAGTCTCAAGTGCTGATTAGTGTAAGCCCTCCTATTTTTCGATCTTCAGATCAAGGTGAGGGGTTGCTCTGCGTCTGATGGAGGGAGGTTGGATTTTATGTATTGCCAGCTCTAATCTGCCTTTAAGTAGTCTCCTCCTGCGTCACAGACAGGCAGGTTGGTGGAGCGCAGCCAACATCACGATTTATTATTTTCATGATTCCCCGAATATACTGGTACCAGATTAATCTGTAATAAAATGATTGGTGGTAATCTCAGTGCACCGAGGGTGTCTCGTTTACAATGTAGGCTATAAAATTATTGAGGTAGACAGAATCACGTCGGTTTCTATGAAGGTGATTAAGCTAGGGGGGCAGGTAATAGGTTTGCGTGTGTTATGTGTCCTAAAAGCCGGTCATGGTGGTTTTTTTATTTATTTTTTAATTATGATAATGTGAGTATCACACAGATATGTTATTATTCTACCCTCCAGCATCTAATACAACAATTACTCTATTTGTGCCGTCAGTCCTGGTTAGCAATGGTATGTAATTAACGTAATGATCTAAAAGTAAGTGTCTTTTTGTTTGTTAATTTTACTGTCATTTTAATTAGGTTTCGTCACATTGCCTTTAAAAATGTTACTTGCTATAATACCTTTTAGTTAAACAAACAAAAACAAACGTTTAAGGCCCGTTTAAGTATGTTCTGTTTAACCGGAAACATTTGTAACTATGTTTCCAAAATCAAAATGCACATCCAGCATCTGAGCAGTTTAAATAAACAGTTGACTGTGTCATCATCGTTCAGCTTAATTAATTAAACTGCCATTGCATTTACTGTAAGACAATACTGGATTAAACAAAACTGGGCATGTTTATCTACTAAGGACAAAGATAATAAACATTAGCAGAAGGTTGCTTACATTTGATGCAGAACAAGTAACATCCCGAATTTGACAATAATAGCCTACCCCCAAATCTTTTAATAACCTTCTACGAAAGCAATGTCTCGCGTACCATTGATGATATATTACTGTTTTCATTTTATTAGAAATAATAAGAATGCACGCACGCATGCACTCACACACACACACACACACACACACACACACACACACACACACACACACACACACACACACACACAAACACACACACACAGGTATGAAGTAACTATATATTACAGTTTGTAATTAGTCATGTAAATCCTTGGGAGTTTGAAACATTATTAAGTTGCTTCTATGTGTAGCCTAACTTCCAAGTCTGTCTTATTTACATATCATATAGTTGATTCAACTAATAAATATATAATATAGTGGTATTTATATATTTAAAAAAAGTCTATTGCTTGACCCCCGACAACCATTGGTCTTTTTTCTCTTATGGGTGCCAGACCGACACTACAAGCTAACGATTGTAACCCTACAGGGTTGCGCTGGATCGAATGGCTTACTAATTCCCCTTGTAATTCATCCAACAGGAGGACGAGCACTAACCTGTCAGTCAGAAACAGCTAGCATAATTGGACATCTGACAAAATACCATGACTTGAAATTAATAGAAAAGTGCCAGACAACTGCAACTTCTGTTAACAGTTAGAAGCAATCTACATAATATGACACGTTTGTAAAAAGAAAAGTAAGAAAAAAAAATGCTATACAAAACTAATAATAATCAACCCATAATGTAAATTGAAACCCCTCACAATCTAATTGTTTAATTGCAATTGCTATTTGTTTTATTGCAATTTAATATAATATATATATATAATATATATATATATATATATATATATATATATATATATATATATATATATATATATATATATATATATATATATATATATATATATATAACTTGTGTAGGAAACACATTGTAATTTAGGGTTGTACAGTGGCGGGACACTGAAATTAAGTGGGTTTGGTAGTGTATTCTGTAGTCGATTTTAAAAATCATATGCTGTATTGTAAAGCACTGTCATTCCAATATATAATCTTTATTTCAGCATCAAAGCGATTGTTTTGTGCAGTACTGTTGGTGTCAATGCAATTAGACATTGCTGGTGATCCCTAATGATTGCCCTTTATTTGAACAGCTTGGTTTGTTATCCATCGAAATAGGTGTATTAGATAAAAGCATGAACATTAAAAAAATAAATAAATACATTTTTACTTGCAGTCAGTGATATGTTAAAGCATTTAATTCCAAGCTATTATGTACAGTAGAAGTATAGTTTGAAAGTACCATATTTATGTAAAAAAAACATAAATGATTTGCCCCCCAAAACACACAAACACACACGCACGCGCACACACACACACACACACACACACACACACACACACACACACACACACACACACACTATTACAGAGGTACATAAGGCTCTCCAGCGAAGGTCAGTCAATAATGGAGACTTTGATATTCATCATAGAGTTGTCAAGCTCTAAGCCTAAACCCAAATACTCATATCCCTTAACCAAAAAACAATTTAATCATTTTAAGGTCATCGACCCTCTCAAAATAGAAGCGTCAGTCAGTCTGTTTAGCATTCTATTACATTTGACTTCAATAGCTTTTAGTAGCAGAGAGCTGCTGTATTTAATATTGTATTGCTATGTATGCATTTATTGCTGGTACTGTGTCATTTTAAACACCCTGACACATAACACCTCACACAAATCAAACACACAGGCAAGGGTCTTCTGCAAGTCCCGGGTCTTCTTTATTTATAAACCAATAAATACTTTATCCACAAATAAATTGCACATGTGTGTATACAAACTGTACAATGACGGAAGTTCATGAAGGGTTGCCTATAGACACCAAGATGTACATTCTTGGCATCCTCAGGCGGAGGAAAGTTAGGAATAGGGCATTTAGAAGCATTTGCGGTGAACAATGGAGGGGCCTGCTTCATCATACTCCTGCTTGCTGATCCACATCTGCTGGAAGGTAGACAGGGAAGCCAGGATGGAGCCACCGATCCAGACAGAGTACTTACGCTCAGGAGGAGCGATGATCTGTAGAAGACAGCCAAGAAAATAGTAAGAAATCATTCCGAACACCCACAATGAGGTAATACAGAAAATAATTAACATTTAAAAATAGTAGATATATTCATAGGCCATTATCAATTAATAAGATTCATGGTATTTTTAATTATTAAGAGTGAATGATGCTATTTCTTTTCTTTCTTTGTCCTATCTGGGTTGATATCTCACCTTGATCTTCATGGTGCTGGGAGCCAGGGCAGTGATCTCCTTCTGCATGCGGTCAGCGATACCGGGATACATGGTGGTACCCCCAGACAGGACATTGTTGGCGTACAGGTCCTTACGGATATCAATGTCGCACTTCATGATGCTGTTGTAGGTTGTTTCGTGAATACCAGCAGATTCCATACCTGGGGTAATTGATTGAGGCACATTAATGCATGACATGAAACACATTTGTTTCAAACCTCAACTTTAACAGTCTTATTATAACTTTACAACAACTGTTGCAATACAACAGGTGGCCCTGCTTCTTCACTATCAACAGGTGCTGAAGCAGACAGCCCACTACCAACTGCATGAGGGGGAGTTAGAGAACGGTTTCACTTGTAGCTTTTAAACTTTTAGCTTGTGGCTGTGTTTGTGTTAGGCTATCCAACAGTAACACTGCAAAAAATAAAATGAACACACATTGTACTGTCCTAAAGCATTAATTGCGTTGTCCGTTGTCCTTAGTACTTTTTAATAATGTGGTTGTTTTACTGTGCCAATAATGAAAAACATATATGCGTTGTGTTCAATCTTCAATTTAAAATAAAATAAAAAGTAAAAACAGTCCTTCATTGTAGTTTTCAATAGAACTATTTCACTTTACTGTGCCAACTCGCTAAAGGTTTGTGGTGATGCAGGACACCTACCAATGAAGGATGGCTGGAAGAGAGTCTCGGGGCAGCGGAAACGTTCGTTACCAATGGTGATGACCTGACCGTCGGGAAGCTCGTAGCTCTTCTCCAGGGAGGAAGAGGAGGCAGCAGTGGCCATTTCATTCTCAAAGTCCAGGGCGACGTAGCAAAGCTTCTCCTTGATGTCACGGACAATTTCACGTTCAGCTGTTAATAACAGAAAAAAATACACATATTCATTAACATCATCAACAACAACATTTAAAAAAAGAGTAGTCGAAAAAAAGAAGAAAAGCAGCACTTACCGGTGGTCACGAAGGAGTAACCACGCTCAGTCAGGATCTTCATGAGGTAGTCTGTCAGATCCCTACCAGCCAGGTCCAGACGCATGATGGCATGGGGCAGAGCATAACCTTCATAGATGGGAACGTTATGGGTTACACCATCACCAGAATCCAGGACAATACCTGAAGGAGTAAAAAGAAATAAAAGAAGCCTTTAAAAACATTTAAATAGGATATAAAAAATAAAAAAAATCGACAATAAACCAGTAGGTACAGGAGTATAATGTAGTATATTGGAATCTATTGCCAATCAGTACTTCTCTAGCATTATAGTTTTCATTCATAAATGTGTCTGGAGCTTATTATTTTCTCACCTGTGGTACGACCAGAAGCATACAGGGACAGGACAGCTTGGATGGCCACATACATGGCAGGTACGTTGAAGGTCTCAAACATGATCTGGGTCATCTTTTCACGGTTAGCCTTGGGGTTCAAGGGGGCTTCTGTCAGCAGGGTGGGGTGTTCCTCAGGTGCAACGCGGAGCTCGTTGTAGAAGGTGTGGTGCCAGATTTTCTCCATGTCATCCCAGTTGGTGATGATGCCATGCTCAATGGGATACTTCAGAGTCAGGATACCTCTCTTGCTCTGAGCCTCATCACCTACATAGGAATCTTTCTGACCCATACCGACCATAACACCCTAAACAACAAGGGAATGGAGAATGAGATTATCATCTTCCCTTAATATGTGAAACCCATAAAACAAAAATAACTTAAACTGTGTTAAAAATATAATAAAGAGAAGTAGTCTACCTTCCCAAACCAATTGCAACTAACACTTAATAAAGTAGATTTATATACTGTGGCTGAAATTGTTACAGTGATAAGTTTTAAAGGACTATTTAAAACTTTAGGCTTAGTATAATCCTTTACTATTTGCTTAATGCAATACCTGGTGACGGGGGCGACCGACGATTGATGGGAAGACAGCACGGGGAGCGTCATCTCCAGCGAATCCAGCCTTGACCAGACCAGAACCATTGTCGCACACTAAGGCAGTGGTCTCTTCGTCGTCACACATGGTGTCAGATGAGGATCTAAAACCATAAACACACAATGAGACCCAGCATAAATATAACAAGAGGACAAAAAACTGTAATCTTTTTAGATGAAAAAATAAATACAAAATTCATCACACCAGGTTTGAAAACTCAAAATGCTAATCTATGTTTTAGCCTTTCAAACTTTTTACCGGAGCAAAGGTTTGTTTCCCCAAATATAATGAGCTCTTTCAAATTCTTACAGCAATGTATTTGCCTTTACCTGATTGATGGTTAAACATGTAATCATTGTGATTACAATTATTGGGGTAGCCTGTTATATATACATTTTTAATATAGGTTAATAAATATCAAATTGCCTTCTTTAACAAAATCAAACATCATAAGCTCAAAAGCCTACACCTTCAAATCATGTTGATTTGTTTTAATAATCAACATAGGTTTACACTGTATTTCAAGTGTGTTAATGATACACAATAATTATCAAGTTGCCATAGTTGTTCCGCAGTTTTATAATTATTGAATTTATCTTCATGGGACTTGACATATCTAATTCCCCAAAACGCTGTAAAATTGGAATTATCGATAAAGATTGAAAGTCACAAAAGTGATAAAAAGTTTTCTCAGGCAGTATTTAATTCCAATTAGGTAGCGTTGGGTGCAGAAGCATTTTCAATTCCAGTTAGAATCTTCTTTAGCTGAGCTGTTAAAACGGGCAAGACTTCTTTCCAATAGACTATGAGAGGCTCCTCCTGTGTTCAGGCTTTGAATTGTTAACATGGCAGGCAGAGTGTGTGTACAGTACTCACCAGATCAGCACCTACAGCTGGCTCCTGAGAAAATGCAGGGGTAATGAATGAAGAGGACAAGCAAACATTTATACTCCCAACAAGTGTCAGGGTAACTTGGAACCTCCTGGGAAAAAGCAGACAACCTTTTCCTTATTTGGTACCCTTCACGCCATTGGGAGCTGTGAGGCCATTCATGGAATGCGTAAGGGAGAAGGAGAATCCAGCTGGAGTCATCCAGGGTTGCTGGCCATGTAAGGAAAGAGACTCTAGTCAGACTGCAAGGGGAGTACACAACACTAACAATGATGCTTCAAAAGAATGGCTTTGGAAAAAGAATGCAATCAAGGGGTTAAAAAATAAAGATATGTGCATGTTATTTGCCAAAACCCTAGTTTCCACATATGAGTACCTACCTTGAATGCTAATTTATGAACAAGTATCAAATGTTTAATAAGATGGTGGGCTATTTTAGTTACAGTGTACAAACACTGTCAACCCCCTGTTGTTTCGTTAGGCCTTGTTATGTTATTATTGTGAACTTCATAGTTTGCTGAAATTATATGAAAAAATGTACGTATTGTACGTTTGCATATATTTCTTATGATTAAAACGTGGTAAATATTGTTTTAAGACATTTGCAGAACAAAAGCTGCTATTTGGAGTTATAAAAAAGCACCACTCCTTTATTTGTTTCTTTATAATTGCGGGTGTGTCTGTTTAAAGCTTCATTTTAGCTATCTAAATACCAAGAAGTTAAAAGAAAGACCACGGTTACAATTTGTTTATGTATTTTTCTCATAAGATTGATAGTGATAATGACGTATATTTCTCCATACGTATGACAGTTTACATTATATATAATACCAATCTGTTGATGTTCATAGTAGCTACTCCTGTCTTTGACTTACAAGGAGATTTCTTTCATTAACTGAAACAGAAGCATGTGAATTGCCATGCCCTAATATATACAGAGGAATAAACTGATATGTGTAAAAGAGGCCCAGGTATATGAACACAGGTCTTTATTAACAGTGTATATCCTTAGTCTTAAAGTTTTCACTTAGTACACAAGTGCCAAACAATTGTATGTTCTAAATAAATGCAGTGTGTTTTTGTAACATGACTCATCCCAACAGTTTTTAATCATTCCTGGTAAACAGGGATGATTTGACATTTAAAGGTAATTGTCTGTGCTTGCCATACATATGTAAGTGGTTTACATCATAAGAAGCTTTAGGAAGTCCACTAAATATTTTTGTAATAACATTTCTAATACAAAATCGACTTTTACTACCATATTTCACCAAGGAGAGACAGAAGAGCACCCCAGAAAGAAATGTTTAATGAACTGGCTTCAGTATTGCAGTAAACATTTTCATCTATATGTCTTTTTAATACTCTCTCAGTTCACTGATCTTATAAATGGACTATTATTACTATGGGTATGAATATTTATGGTACAGTACAGGTAACTGAACTGTTTGATGAACTGGAGCGATTGCAACTACAGGGTACAATACAGAGAAAGTTGTTTAGCGAACTTATGTCACAACAAATGTACTAGCCAGTGACACTTCCTGGTCTCATACAGTTTAGAAGTAGATGGAGTGCTAATTTTTGCCAAATGGAAAGAGCAGTTGTGTGTAGCAGCTGACAGTGACAGCTGCTTTTAACCGTTTACAAATGTCCCCAAATCCCTTTCAAACAAATCATCCTTTATTACTCTTATTAAAATCAAAATTCATTTAAAACCAACCCTTCCCGATTACTATAAAAGGTATGGACACATGTGATGGCTGCAGTATACAAATACTACACACACACACACACACACACACATATATATATATATATATATATATATATATATATATATATATATATATATATATATATGTGTGTGTGTGTGTGTGTTTGCTCATAAAAACAAATAGTTGATTTAACATTTTTTCTGTACTGTAGCACAGTATTTACATATTTGTTTACATGCATATTTTAATTCCTCTGCCTCTATTTGTTTACTACTTTGATTTTAAACTCTATGCTTGTTTAAAACCGACAAACAGTAATAGCTTTAGACAATTGACATTTCTGGTAATTTTTAATCTAATAGCTATACATTGATGTTAAGGGTACGTTACTGGATTTAGTGCATGTCATGTCTAGAATGAATATTCTTTGAAAACCGTGCAGTGGTTTGATAGGGTGTGTGGCTCTAGTGTGGACAGTACTGTAGTTTGGAGTTGCCATGTGATCAACAGTGGTTTACTTCACATTTCTTCATCGGCTGCTCAACCATAAATACAAACACATAGAGCATATATTTTGTATTTATGTTCCATGCTATATAACCTATATAAGGCTATATAGCCTACATAATATATTGGAATGAGTTATTGTAATAAATATAAATAGAACCCTAACACAACACTATTAACAGTGTCATCACTGGCAATGTATGTGTCAGATTGAGCAGGAATTGCATTGGATAAATAGAGGTCTAAATTAATACAATGCTACTATCTTTTTGCTGTATTGTCATTGCCTATAACTGGAATGGTGACCGAACAGAAAGATCCATCTAAGCAGGACAAAATATGGATGTAACTCATTGATAGAGAACAACAAGAGTCCATTGTCAGGTCATTAAAGGATTAATTCATGAAAAACAACTGGAATGAAGTACAGCTTACCAGTGTGCAGTTGTATTTTGTCACCATCCACTAAACTATTATTGTGATTATAAGTTCCTAGATAGAGAACTGTGTATTGTATCAATGCACAAGTAAAATATTCAAAAAGCAGAGTATGTGTGGGGTAATAATACATTACATACATTATTGTTACCTATGTATTTTCCCATAAGTCAAAATATCATCCTTTGATGCATTTAAGTTCCATAGTAAAACAAACCAGTAAAAGCCAGTCTGACACAAAACATTCAGTAACCTCTATGCAGGCCCAATTTCATAACTAAATTAAAACTAATTTGGCCTTGGCATATTTTTGGGGGAAGGGTAATTTCTCTTGAAAGAAACAAACAAAAAAAGAAAATCCTATGAAAGTTTTGTTTTGATTTGCTTCCCTCCTAAATGTATCTATGCTTTCACAGCTTGGAAACCACTTAATTAAATATTGTTATTGTGCAATGCATTCAGTGGTCTCCCTGGCCATACCACAATATCTGTATATCAGTCTCCTCTGCTCAGTGTGCCTTATATTGTGATGTAATGTTCTATCCTCTGAGCCAGGATGGTTTAAATTGTTGCCAAGGAACCCAACAGAACGGATTTGGCCTGGCTCTTCAGCAGCAATCCCTTTGAGTGCTGAGCAGGGTCCACCAGAAATAATTTCAACTAGGTCTCACAGGGCAGTCTGATGAATATTGCACTTGATTAGCTGGAATATATGCAGATTTCAGAGCTAATGTTAAAGATCAACACTGTCAAAAAAAAATTAAAAGAAACAGACTATTTTAATAAAAAGCAAGATCCAAATGTTTTTAAAAAATGTATTAAGCTAAAAACAAAGCTTTGTGCAAAGTTTATTTTTACCTTTGCAAAAATTAACATAGAACTTATAATATAGAAACATCTGATACAAATGCAGTTAAATTTATTTTAATATGTTCAATGCCATTGCAAAAGGCTGGGACTTATTAAACATATAAAGACAAGTTAAGATGATTAAACTGAAGTGTGGAAACAGTCTAGTCAGTTCATGTCTATGATCCATGGGAAATAAATGAGAGAAAATTGTAGGGCCATGATATATTTTGATGCCTTGAAATATCGTTGTTCATTCCATCTTCTTTAACAGAGAGACTTTCCTTCTCGTATGTACTGAGCACAGGTTCTGCCAAGATTGGCCCCCTTAAGAAGAATATCAGTGACCTGATCAAGCCCCACGCATGTAGTGAGAGGAGAGAGGAATCCATACAATCCTCCTAAGAAGATACTGAGCGGCCAGGCAAGGAAAATTAACACAAAGAACCAAAATATTGACCAAAGAATAGATTTGCAGTCTGCCATCTGGACCTGAATTAAACAAACATATAAACATAAAATAATACAATTAATAAATCTTGTAGTTGCAATTAGACTAAAAAAAAAAAAAAAAGTTTTTTTCTTAATGGATTTTTAATTAATTCATAATTCAATGTGGCCAAAAAGGCCAATTACTGCACAATACTGTACTGTGCTTGAACGATGTACCAATTCACACATTGAACAGCTATTCAATTATCTTGAGGAATATGCATCCTGAATAAATAGCGTAGATAGCAATGCATCTAATCCAGTGTCTCTGAATCAAAGGTTTAAACAAAGGTGAGGCTATGCAAACATGAGGCAGAGTTAATGATGGTGCTATTTTGGATCAGCTGCCAATTTGCTTTCTTATCTGGAAAGCTAATATATAATAAAAGCACTACTGTTAAAATTAATTCCTAATTATGTATTGCATAAATAACACTGTACACTAATACACAGACATATTTTCAAAGAATTCTAACTTTGGATTAGACATGTAAAGTTACACTGGACTTTGATTTTTCAAGGAGCAAAGATGTCTAAATTCCATCATATTTTACTATTGGTGTTACAATTGGTCATGGTTTACTGTTGCTACCACCTATACTGTTATGGTGTTCTAGGCAGTTTACATGGTTGGTTGGAGGGAGAGTATAGCTCAGATACAACAGATTTTAAACACATTTTTTATATTTAGTGGTTGGCAATTATTTTTATGGTTTTCTTCCCAATTTAGTAATGTCCAATTATTTTTAGGCTCAGCCCACCCTTACCACCCCTGCGCTGACTAGGAGGGTTGAAGGCAAACACATGCTGTCCTCCAAAGCGTGTGCCGTCAGCTGCCCACTTCTTTACAGATTGCAGACTCACCATGCAGCGTCAGAGGACAACGCAGCCCTGGACAGCTTACAGGCAAGCCCCCAGGCGCCTGGCCAGACCACAGGGGGCGCTATTGTGTGGTAAGCAGAGGACACCCTGGCCGACCTAACCCTCCCTTCCCCTGGGCGGAGCTTGGCCAATTGTAAGCCGCTCCCTGGGAGCTCCCGTCTTCAGTCGGCAAAGGAATAGCCTGGACTCGAACCGGGCGACGTCCAGACTACAGGGTGCATCCTGCATCCTGGAGTGCCTTTACTGGATGTGCCACTTGGGAGCCCCCTGAACACCTTTTTATTTTATATAATAAAATAAGCCCAAAACCCTACGCACAACAAACATAAAGATATCGAAATAGAACTTAACTTTTAGCGCAATTTATTAATCCAAAATGTTTTTAGTTTTAATATTTCGATTTTAATTATCTTAATTTCTAAATGGCCTAAGCCTTTAACCCACCCCCCATGATAAACTGATATTTATTTATGAAAGGTCACAGATCAGCAGACTGGATTTAAAAAGTATACAATTTGGCAGATTTCACTGGCAATTAAAAAACATTGCTCTTGTCAGATCAATTTTTGCTTGACTCTGTCTTAATAATTGATTCTTGTTCATCCTTTTGTAGAATGCAGTAGAATTGTCCTTAGAAGAAATGCCATTAGCAACTGCCACTATTAGACAAGATGTGTAACTACGGCCAGTCGGAGTGAGGCTCTAGTCCATGCTGCAAGGCCACTCATGATATTTCGAAGGATTTTCTTGGGTTGTAATGTTTTTTTATTACAAATTGGACCACCAATTTATAAACTCCTCATTTTAGTTTAGAAAACCTTGCAGTAATAAACAATAAATTACTCTTATACAGTATATAGGGCTATGAGTCCTAGATTTAGTGGTGTAGATACACCATTTTGCCTCATTTCAATTTCAGGTACAGTTACTGTACATTTACTGTGCTGATCCACATACCATATGTTTTACCTTTGTTTTAAGCTGATCTGAAACAGGAATTTCCACTTCTTTTGCGAAGCACATTTTCAGTGAATATATTTTAAAACATATTTGAGTTTACCCTATTACAAAAAATATGTCCAAACTGAACACCTTCTTATAGTTACAGTTATATGCATCGCTATTCATCTTAAAACTTATACTTTCACCAGTGTGATCAGAATAAATAATAAATAAGAAGACGAAGAAGAAGAAGGTGGACATGATGGAGTTTACTGGCATTAAAGTTAGATTTTGTATTATTAGAAAGTTCATTTCCTAGTAATGAATGGTAAAAAGAATGATAATGTTAAAAACTATATTTTTTACTATAAGATAAATAAAAAAAAAAAAAACATGCAAACCTATTATACTAAGAAACAGACAAGTTAACAGAATAAAAGGCACTCACCTGTTATCTGTACTGTGTTTATCACAAGTGTGCACTACTGAGCTGCCTCACCTTATCTGGGCAAGACTACACTAGCTCTCTGGTAAACTCCCATTTCTGTTGCCAAGCAGCAAACAGATTGATTGCAAAAGGGGTATGCTGTACAGCCTTTTTTTATTGCATTTTGCCATAACAAATGTATTTTAAATGCCTATAGTTTGTGAATGAATCAAACAGAATAGAAGGGTAAATTACCAGTCTATTTATACCGGCAAGAACCAGATTATAAACGTAATTTCATTTATAAATGTAAAAATTCATACTGTAAAAATGATGGAGGGATTTTTCTTTCAAGATGTGTGTGGGTGGTACATTTTATGTAAAATGAAACACTAATGATGACTGAAAAAAAAAAAAAAAAAAAAACCCTCAGAATGATTAATCCATTTATGTTTCATTTTTAAATTGCTTTGTCTGGCACACCTATTCCGAGCAGACATCCAAAGATCTACTTACCCAACCCCAAACAGCCTTTAACCATGAAACAAATCACAAAGGTAACAGCATAAAATGGTCATGCCCAGATTTTCACTTGATACTGACCA
Source organism: Polyodon spathula (assembly GCF_017654505.1). Classification (NCBI taxonomy): domain Eukaryota; kingdom Metazoa; phylum Chordata; class Actinopteri; order Acipenseriformes; family Polyodontidae; genus Polyodon; species Polyodon spathula. The sequence goes on from NC_054545.1 coordinate 10,579,728, forward strand.
GATAGTTTAATCATGCAGTAAATACTGGAAGAGACCAAAAACCTCTGAGAAAAATGTAACACAGATGGTATTAGTGAGTGACCTTTTTCTTAGCTAAGGTAGAGCAGCAACTATAACAATAGACTTTTGTGACACATACTTCCCTTTAAGGTTTTTTTTTTTTTTTTTTTTTTTTTTTTTTTAATGCTATTCAAACTAGCATTCAGCATACATTATTTTTTTAAGATGGTTTGCAAGTAATTCCAAGTTGGAAGAGAACAGAACTGTGTTTAATAAGAGCCCTTCTTATAATCTGAAGTATTATTATTTATTGATTTGCTTATTTTGTGTCTTTAGAAAGTCATTATATTGGGATGCCATTTATTGCCACAAATCTTATTTTTTTTAAAATATATTATTCTCCCCTTTATAATTTATAAAGAGATTTCACATACAATCAAAATGGTAGAAATCAGTTTGTAAATAGAATTCAGCTAAAAATGAATAAAATAAACAAACTGAAGATATTTTTGAGACTTTAAATAAATTGAAAATCAATCCGTATAACTATTTAGTATTTTAAAATTCAGTTTCTGAAAACAAATTTGTATTTCTACTTTAGAAATTCAAGTTGAAAGTCTGTAACTTTTAAATATTTTTTTTTTGTTGTTGTTTGTTTTCGCACCAACTTAAATTTTCCTAAATGTGTTTAAGACAAAAAAAAAAAAAAAAACACATAAAAAAAACATAAAACCCCCCAACATTTTATGCATTTGAACAGCCTTAGTTTTTTCAAGATATGTCTTAAAATGCATGCTTTACAGCAATATGCAAACTTTGAACATTTTTTTTTTTTAAACAGTTACCACTAAGGTAACCAGAAAATACAAACAGGGTACTGTATGATCAACATCAGTAAAGCTTGTATGGCAGGTTATATGATATGTTGTTGTGAAATAAACCAGTTCTGAGAACTCAAGAGGAAATGGGTAATAAAAATGTTGCAATAGCTGTAATATAATGCTGCGATTGTTTGAATATTGTTAAAAAAAATCCCAGTATACAATAGAATTGGTTGGTTCAGTGAATGTTTCTAAGATGTGAAAATGAAACGCCAACTTTGAGTACTTTGCAAAAGATTTCTGTGACAATCATGTGACACACCAACAAAAAGTTCCATTGTAATACAAAGTACACACCTCTATAAGTTTTAAAAAAAATAAAATAAAAAAAATTTAACACACATTTTGTGTAGGAAACCCTGGCTATCCTTTCTGTGATGTGATAGTTTTAAATAATGTTCTTTCTCCAGTATTAGGTTATCAAGATGAAATGACTAAACCGTTAGCATTCACTGATTTTTTTTTAAATTTTTTATACCAGTTGCAATTTCTGGTTTCCATGGATTTTCCAACCTGATTTTTTGATAATGAAGAATTATGAGCCATTATAAAAGGAATAAAAAGGCACAGTATACATTGTGGGAAAGTATCCCGACCACACCAGTTTTGCGCCCTTAAAACAATTGAACCCAGACACAGAACTGTAGTTAAGTGCTTCTGCACACTTTTAATAAATTCACGCCAAAACAGACAAAACACAGGAACAAAATAACAGTTTGAACAAAACAATGTAGCTTTTGCACACACATGTCACAGTCTTCACACAAACACCTTAACAAACATTGCACCTGGTTTATATACCTACCTGCTTAACTGCAGGCAGGTGTCTCTCATTCTATTAGAGCCAGGTATTTCCCAACATGGCTCTAATTACAAGCCCCAAGGCATTCTGGATGATGTAGTCTTCTACCACACCCTGGACTACATTTTTCCTCTCCTCCCCCTACTCTGCCACAATATGTACATATCTATTTTGAAGCAGCATGCATGACCCTATGCACTACACTGTAGATGCTTTATTCATACAATTGAAAATTGATCATGAAAAAGTCATATCAATATAACATGACATAATATGCAGTAACACCAAATTTAAAAATTGATATATTGCAGTGATTGACACAAAACGGATGCACAATGCATTGCTTCAAGCTATGGCTCTTCTGCAGGAAACCCTGTCTATATGCAGAAAGTTTGATCGGAGGTCTGTTATGGAAGGAGACACAAAAAATAGCAATTCCTGCAAAAAAGGTGGTAAAGATTCTGGCATTTCCTGGGTTATTCATCCAGATCTCCAACTGTAAAAGAGGCATAAACCAAACTGACAACCTTTCAGTTCACAGGCAAACACACTTAACTGAAATGGAAAAACTGGTCCCTTAGATTACATTACACCGCTTTTTTTTTTTTTGTTCCTGGGTAGTAAGTGTTATTTCCTAATTGCTTATGCCTCAAAAGTATAGAAAATGGCTATTATTCCCCACAAACTGTGACCAGGACAGTGATATTTCAAAATATCACTATTTCCAATGGGAAAACGGGCAAATGTGTGTCTTTGTGTTCACATAAAGTCAGAAAAAAACAACATATGAATCCAAATTAACATGTATTTATACTAAAGTAATACAAAAATGACTACAAAAGATTTAGAAGTGAGTAGTTTTTCGAGATGTAAATACAGTATAATCGTAAATCTCGAAAAACTACTCACTTCTAAATCTTTTGTAGTCATTTTTGTATTACTTTAGTATAAATACATGTTAATTTGGATTCATATGTTGTTTTTTTCTGACTTTATGTGAACACAAAGACACACATTTGCCCGTTTTCCCATTGGAAATAGTGATATTTTGAAATATCACTGTCCTGGTCACAAAAGCAAAGTTTGTGGGGAATAATAGCTTACTACCCATGAACAAAAATTGTGTTACATAGTGTTATTTGACCTGCAATTACTGTTATTTAATTGGTACTACCAGACCAGACAATTTAGATCATAGTAGAACAGTTTGATTGTTTGCTAAATTACAGAGACAAACGTGACTGCTGTACTATACAGAACATTAAATGTAGACAAGGATATCTAGAATTGGTGCTCTAATAAGGAACAGTGCCTTAAAAACCATTACAGGTAGCAACCTGTTTTGATCTGTCAATTACCAGTTCTCTCTCCACGTTATTTTGAGAGTAATTCCCATTATTTATTTATTAACAGCATGTATAACTCTCCCAACCTCATACCTCATCATAAAGTTTTAATTTATTGTTATTTATTTTTCTGATCATTTGCATTCCCTAAAATGAGATATCATGTTTGTGCATGTTTCCCAACAACTACTGTATTTTAAAAATGTTGTTTCAGTTTTGTTAAGGGGTCAAGCATACTTAAAAAGAGCCTGGGCCATATAATGTAAACACATGGTTTACCTACAAAGCGCTTCCCCAGAGAAAGAGAAACAAATAACCTACCTCCTTTATCTCCTTAGTCATACTATCTTCTTTGAACCCAAGGCGAGGGTGGTTTCACATGGTCATCAGGCAGACGCTGCTGATCAATAACCTATTTGTTTTAGTGACCTGTGATTAAACAAAGCGCATTGAGCAGCATAGTAAGAAATGACAATTTTGCTATCTAGATGTATCCCTTTACCCACTTACTGTTTATGAAGCGTTACAGATATTATCATCGAACAAAGAGTTTATTTGAGCAAAGTATCTGAGCATTTGTAGATCAATAAGTAATGGGGTGCTGGATTCTTCCTTCAATTATAAGCATTGGATCATGCGTAAAATGAAATATTAAGCACAGGGAATCAGATTGGGAAGCCAAATCTGTAGCTGTGAGGAACACCTTATGTCACTTACTCTATGGTCATAAGAGATGTACCAGCCTCCTTGGCTTAACTCAAAAAGTATGTGCCATGTTACTAGTTGGCTCAAATGACCCAAGGCAATGCCTTTTACTATTTTTCAATCTCATACATATTGCACAAACTGCAACTCAAATACGTAACCCTGGGTTTGCAATTGCATTTAAATTATTGCTAATGATTAAATATGCAACATAACAATGTAAAAGGGGATTATACAAAGGATAAAAGTTGCAAAACAGTGAATTGGCAAAACAATATTCCAATTTGGATATGTACAACAACATAGAGGATTTGTATTGGACACCGGCACCCGCGATATAATGAGTGGGTGGTGTATACAAATGGAATTATAAAATGCATTCATTTTCTTTGCAACCATTCCATTACAGTACACTATAACCAATCACCAATACTACACGTGCACATTTCTATATAGATTGTTCCCTCAAGGTCTGATCTAGGATCAGATTACGAAAACTCTAATCCAGGATCAGATTACACATTAACACCATTTAAAAACACTGAGTTCTGATGACCTAGCAAAGCCAGCCCTTGGACAGCAGTGGGAATAGCGTCCAGTCCATTTGTTCTTGGCACACATTCTGCACTCATACATAGACACATTTTGGCGGAACAATCTGGAGCCACCAGATAAGCCACTCATTGTGCCCATCAGCACCTGAAAAAGCAGTGAGTAGTAGAAAGTACTTATTGTTCACAGGCTGGCAGGGTTTCCAGAAATTATTTTTTGGGAGATGAAGGAATCTATTTCTGTATTTGAGGGGTAGACTGTTTTGCGTTAGTATATTTATTGGCTCTCTGCTTGCTCATCCAGAAGAGATGACTTTGGTTCAGTGGCACAGCTTGACTATATTGCCTGAACATATTTTCAAGTCAGATAGAACACGGCTAACAAACTTTGAAATGACCAAAGTAAATGAAATGTGTTGTTTTTTTTTAATGAAACAATTCACTCAAAAGAAATGAAAACATAATGAAATAATCACATTCAGCAGTGAAAAAAAAACACTCTTGATATAGCTATTTCCCCATAGTCTTTTCAAATCATTCTTATAGATTTTTGGGAAATATACTATTTCCTTAAAACAAAGTTCTCCCTCCCTGTTGAAACGGGCTTTAGTTATCCAACAGCAAACACTGCAAGCAGCAGTCTTATAGGCGTAACAGTGGAGAGGTCAGATGCTGTAACTGCAGTTTCACTCATTTATGAGCTGCTCCCCACTGATGTCATACACTGTAGGATTAAATAGAGTTTAGTTTGCAGGGTCTTCTTCTCCCGGACTGTCCTCGCTGTCGCTGTCTCTACCAGGGTGTTCTGGCATTTGGTGGTGTTCTTCCTGTATGTTCACCACTTCCACTGGCTCCTCTTTTGCGTCTTCTTCCTCTTTGCCCTGGGCCTGTTCTTCTGTCTCCATTTCTTCTTCCTCTTCCTCCTCTGGCCCGACTGGATTTGGAACGGGCTCTTCAACTTTCAGTTGACGCGGGGGAGGTAGAAGCTGTTGTTGCTGCAAAAAGAAACAATATAAACAGATTTTATTTTATCCTATTTTGTCTCAGCATGTCTTTTACAAGCTATCATGGCTTAATCTGCAAATCAATATATGTAAGAAAAAAAACAAAGTCTCTGGACAGCACAAATACTAATGCAGATTTAATTTGATGGTTACTTGGAAAATTAAAAGCTTTAATGAACTGTAATAGCCTTTATCACGACACAAACCTGAAGAGTCAAAAAGCAGAAAATCTGGCTAATTAATTGAGTAATTTTTTTCATAATGTAAAATGTTATGCTCATGGCATGTTAAGTTCCAAAATGCAGAAATAAAAGGCTTTTTTTTTTTTTTGAACATCTGACCTATTTTCTGCACTCATTAAGCTTTAAAAGACCACACAACAATGTGAATATTTATTGTGAAGTAAATCATCTAGGAATTAAAGAAAAATGTTTTTACCTGTCTGTATTGGTGGGTACTCTGGATCATGTGCATATACATGCTATACACAAGGTTGGCCATCTCTGGCATGTTCTTGATTACCTGAACAGGGTGGGCTGGTGCATTCCAATTCTACACCGGAGGAATTGAAAGAATAAGAAGTCTAACATATCCAGTCAAACAGGTCTGGTACAGATTTGAATACACATTATTTTGTTTAATCCCCCATGCCAAGGCAACTTACACTGCTTTATGATATGAACAGTTTAAAACTACTTTCAGAAGTGTGTTACATTAGTTTACACTTGACGACTGAATTCAATTGTGTAAATATTTGCCATATGTATGTGTCATTCAATTCAGCAATAAAGATTATTTTAGCCGGTGTACCACTGAACAGTGTAATCGAATGTCCATCATAAAAGGCAAAACAGTAAACTGGCAACAACCTTTGGACTATTTCAGTGTGGCGTGTAAACAACTGTTTAAATGATTTATTCTGTGGTGAGAGCTAGTACCCAACATTTGAACAATCAATAATGGATAAGAAGGTCAGCTACAAATTGAGGGGGAAAAAAAAACCCTACAATATCAAGCTGCAGCTGGTGAAGAGCAAAAAAAAAATAAAATAAAATCATGACGGACCTAGATGGGAAAATGTTACTCTGAAACGCATGTAATGATAAAATGTGGCTGCTTTATGACTTCTTATAAATTCAAAATTGCCTTGTTTTGCAGCAAGTAAAAAAGGCACATTAAATGGTACTTTTTCTCTGTACAACATAGTTTTATATAACTATGTTCATCAAGGGAAAGTCCACCTCATTTTTTAAATCACCACTAACTTACAAATATAAAAGTACCCTTCTACAGCAAACATACATATTACATACAACGCTCTCTCTCTTACCAGTCTGTTTGTGGGGTGGTACTCATTCGGCACTATGTGCAGCTGGAGGGACCGTGCTGCAAGCTGGTTAAAGGCAGGAGTCAGCTCAAAGCAGTTCTGGAACAAAGAGACTCGGGCAAAAATGTACAGCCCTAGCCTGGCTCTGGACATCGCAACAACTAATCTCCGTACATCTCTAGGGAAACAAATAAAAACAATGTTTTAGTCACTTTGCTGTTTAAATGTGGTTTTAAAAGGATTATTCAGTTTTCCTAGTCAGGAAAAGGAAACATTTTACAACAATAAACCTTAAAGCCTAATGAAATACCCCATGCACCCCTTTTTCTTAAAGAATCAGTCATCCAGCCAACTTCTTTCTCTCCCACATTATTAACATATGTTTCACTTAAACAAAAAAGAGAAGGGTTAGAGCTGAAACAAAATAACGTTCTATTTTTAACCTGAACTACACACCACTCCTCTCAAAAAAAAGCTCTGTACTCTTAACTTGTAAGTTGAGTGAAGCGGCTTGCGGCTTGCAGATTTTGGGGATTTACTCAGAACAAAAAAAGTTGAATAAATGGGATTTTTCTGTAGAGCTTAATAATTGAAGATATTTCATTTTAGAAAAAAAAAAAAAAAATTGTTTTCCAAAAAACATAATGAATGTTTCATGAGGTAATTTTTACAAGCTACATATAAAAGCTTTAGATACAGACTACAAATCCACTTTTACACAGCTAGTATAAATTGAATAACTGCCACACATGACAAGTGTGTGTGTGTCTAAAGAAAGTGCAATATGTTATCACTGTCAGAGGACAAAGAATGTAGAACACTATCCCAACCTTCAGGAACTTGTTTAAATTTCATATACTTAACTGCTAGAGGAACCAAAAGATTCCTGAACACACTCAGTGCTGTTTGTGCCTGTGTTTTAGACACTGACATGGCAATACCAGTAGTTAAGTAGGAAAATGAAATAAATCGTGTTACTAAGACATCAAGCTAATTTGATCGCATAATTTAGTTGATTAAATGGGTAGATTAATCTGTGCACATTTTTAATAAAGGTAATGATCTTATAGCAGCTGTCATGCAAAGTAATAGCAACAACAACAAAAAAAAATAATCTAAAATAAATAAATAAATAAAGCCCAATGGGAATTTTGTCTTTTTTATTTTTATTTTTACTTTTATTTTAGTAAATGCAACACATTTTCACAGAACAATCATTCTTTCGGGCCACTGTCAGTCACGTTCCTGGCTTCCTGTACTTCTGCATCCAGCAGAACCTGAGACGCCAAAGAGATTAAGCCGTTCTGAATCTTGTTAGAGGTGCCTGAGAATACTGAGGCTATTGACAAGTGATTGCTTAACATGTTGTCGCAGTCAGAAATTCAAGAAAGTAATTCCACATAACTACCTCTATTAGAGGAATTAGTGCCTTCATTGTGCCCTATAAATGCCAGTTCTTGCTTGCCAGGGTAAACAACAGAATCAATCAAGCGTTTAAGAACCTCACAATGATTTTCTCTTACTTGCTCATTGTGATGTACTGTATCCCTATGTTTCTGCTCATCCAGTGGAACATCAATCTGGGTATTTCCAAAAGTTTTCAATGTAATAGTGGCTTGCAAGTGACTTTGGGAATGCTCATGTTTTTGTGCTGACTGTTAGACATCCTATATTGCTGTACCCAGTGTAACCCTTTCCTTTCCTGTGTCAGTTTGGGTATTTGTGGTGTACACCTATTTTTGAAAAAAAATGATTTGTAACCACGACTACGTCTCCATTGTCCGATGACATTTTTGTTTTAATTTGCAAAAAGCAATTTGAAATATTACTTCGAAGTTCTCAATATAATTAATTAAAAAGAGAGAGAAGAGCTTTTATATGCCAGGTCTCCTTTTATCATTATAGCTACTGAAACTGAAGTAATACTGAAGACAAACAGTATTATTAAAAAAAGGATTAGTTACAGAACTCTAAATCGTGGCACAATCTGTCTCTACTGACAAGCAATATCAGTGAATGGCAGCTGCCCCACAGTGGCAAGCTGCATGTCTTTTGTGACAACCTGCCTACTGCTTTTAACAAATAAAAAAATCACTGCAAACAAAAAAATCCAAATTGCAAGCAAATATTAGTATAAACACACCTTTAAAGTAGAATATGGGTTTACATCAAATCAGATGTCTCTAGATAATATTTAAAACAAGGCATTTTTAAACTGTCATGTGTCAAATCTAGAGACAGGCGACCGATGCGTGAACTTCGGGCAGCATGGAATGCTTGGAGTGCATATACCCACATTCTAATCTAGACCCAAGCAATGTGGGATTAACTCATGCCAGCTGTACTCAATAAGGGTTTAGATCCAACAATCCATACTCCTGAAAACGGGTAATGTGGACAGATTTACGGCCATGTTGCAACAGCACACCACTGATCCAATCGCCATACTGGTGTTGCAATATATTTTTAAATGATGCTTAATTAAATAATGCTTAGACAGGCTTCCCCTGTTTCTACATGTCACCTTCCCATCACTTTGAAAAACGTATGTTTAAAAAAAAAAAAAAAAAAGTCACAGAACTCTACTGAACTGTAACTGAATTAAAGCAGTCAAATGACTTTCTTGTGATGTCAGAGAAAGATTCACTTAAAAACAATTAGATCTCTGCAGTACTAAAGTAGCCCAGCAGACAGGTATTCGTATTGGGAATCTTCAACACATTGTTGACCTTCAAGGGCCTCCTTGACAAACATTCTGGTCGAACAATTAGCAACACAAAACAAACAAAATGACCTGCTCACAGTGCTCCATTTTATTACATACTTGTCTGCTTACTTAGACTAAAATAGGTATATAAAAATGACAAAACATTTTACTTTTTGTTAATATTCACTGACTGAACATCTAGACTTTTTTTTTTTTTTTTTAGACTATATTATCCATTTGAAACCTGTGTGTGCAAACAATGCAGATTTTTAAGAGGTAATGTACTTCTTTTTATTACCATTTTAAATCATCAATATGTATTACCCTCAATCTAGTGGAACATGTGTGTCTATGTGTTAGACAAAACACGATTTCTGATGACTAAAGAGGGCATGGATTTAGCCCGATTTATGTCCAACCAATCTCAAATATGCTACTGTTCTGCCATGTTGTTGAAGGTCATGTTGCATGGCTCATCAATGGACAGGTGTAGCCATTAAAATAACAGACACGGTGAGCTTTCTGTTGAAGAGGACGGTGCAGGCTGGCAGACAAACAACTCCTTCTACTAGGGGTGTGCTGATTTTTAGAGTAATTACCTTAAAGTATTTCTCGGCAAGTATTAAATAAATCAAAAACACATCTACTTATTATTTCAAAGCAAGAAAAGCTGCCCTTCCCATAAGATTTAATATCAAAAGGATAAAAGAAAGGCAAGAAATAATCGCTTATAAAATCTAAATGAGTTTCAGTTTGCTTGATCACAGTAGGTTCTATATTAAATAACACTGGCCACATTGTTATTGATTAGTACTCAATAATTGAACAAGGGAAGCCAAGAGACCGCATTGTTTGGTGCCACGCAATTAACATGTTTAATTTCATTTAATGAATACCCAACAGCTTAAAATTCCCGAAAGGTAATTACTCAGAAAATATGAGTTTCAGCACACCCCTAACTTCCCCTAAAAGCAAGCATCAGAAGTTTTGTTGTAGCTTCCTTCCCCATGTGGTTTAGTAAGATCATGTCACCACATGGTCCAGCAATGCATCTGTCCCACCCCGACAACAGTAGTGACCCAACAATGACTGAAGTAGTGTAATGTGAAGTAACAATGAGTGTGTGTGCCTGCAGCCTCAGGAGATCCTGATAATGAAGTCTGTGTGTATTACTAATTAAAAAAGCATGTTGAACAAGTCAGTACTGTGCAATGCCTCACAGCAGCACAGTTAAATGTTATTTTTTTTTGTTTAACTACACATCTTATAATTAAGTGTTTTATAGTTATGGTTGAACTAATGATTTGAAGATTTAACTGTATATTTCTTGGGGTGAGGAGGGGTTAATAATAATTTTGCCCTAACCATCCCAAGATACAGATACAAAGAGAAACCTCATTCAAATTTATCAGAGACATGTTTTAAAAAAAAAAAAAGATTCAGAGTAAAATATTTACCTGGGGAACAAAAACAGGCAAAGAAATGACTTAAAATCTTACCAATCCTTCAACACTGTATAACAGATTACACTCATACATACATCCATACACACACAACATATATATATATATATATATATATATATATATATATATATATATATATATATATATATATATATATATATATATAGATAGATATTTAGGTGATCAATATAATCTATAATATATTAATGATTAGGCTCTGATCAAGATGATATTTAACAGCTCTAAATAAATGTAAAAAAATAAACACAAATGCAAAGAAAACCTGGCTGGTGGCATCTGGTAGTTTCAGTTCATTTTCATCTATAAGCAAGCCTTTTTAAAAATCAGAGAGCTGCTGAATATAAAAGGTTTTGAGACAGAGAGAGAAAAAAAAAAAAGCTTACCTAAGATGTCCCACGGCTTTAGTTCTGACCAGTGAGAGGATGATGTAATCATTCTGCTGACCCTGAAATCTGTCAACTGTTGTCACCTACGACAAGGCATAAATAGTTTCTGTTTCAGTCAAATCTTGACAAATGTAAGTAGTTTAGTCTATTGCTGTATTAGTATTTACTTATCACTGCATACCACGTTCCTAAGAAAGGATCAAGCTGTGGCACATACCCAACTATAAGATCTGACCATTTCACTGGGCAGGCAGATTTGTGGAGCCAAGTGATAGATAATGCATTCATAAAATATCAGCATTTCTACAATAAACCACATAATCTGATAGGTCTTTGGACCTTATTAATAGGGTGTCTTACTAAGACTTTTTAGGGTTTGCACTGTTCAAGAAAGGGAACCCAGTCAATTCTCAATTAATTCAACATGGACTCAATTAATTCAACAATTTAGCCCAGTTGTGCTGCCTTCCAGTCAGAAGCCTGAATCAGCCATGCTTGATCAGATATACACATGGCAATCATGAGAACGCTAACGCAATGTACAACTACCCAAACCCCACTGGTATATTAAAAATCTATTATTACCTGGCTGGCAGGCAGTCTATAGCAATCATTGTAGTGAACAATTCAATAGAGAACATAATGAAAGCCTGATTAGAATCAATTTACCCTGGGACATTTGCTTTTGCAAATGTATTTAAATAACTATACTTGAAATATCGACAAGTGTGCCTTTGTCAGCAGTGGGCTCTCCAGACAAAAATATTTTGCAAGACTGTTAACCTTTTAATGAAGGTAAAATACAAAAGCTTGCCCACAATTTTATTAAAACGAGTTCAGAAACAATCATCCTGCTTACCTCACTAGCAATTGTATAATATATGCAGTAATGATAAACACAAAAAAGAAAAAAATCACTCTAGCATACTTGGCATAGCACAAAATAAAACTAACTCAGAAATGTTATTTGTACAATGTTTTTGTACAAATCTGAACATTCCTGAATTTATATATGGGCCAGCTGTGCAACTGTTGTGACATTACTTTTGTTTTAGTAGTTTTGGTGCAATGTCAAATGATGCATGCCACTTGCATGCAAGTATGACCTTTCTCAAGCTCAGCAGTTTGCAAGTAGCTTTCTCTGCATAATCTAACAAGCGGTCATAAAGAAGACATCAGCTGTACATCTAAAAGCATATAGACTCTCAGAAAACAACTAAAGATACATACAGCCATCTCCCTGCATTCCTCTATTATGTGGCTTATTGTACAGTAGAGACATATATTCTCAAATTAGGAACGCTGCAAACCAAAATCACATTGACATGATATAAACCCATATTGGAAAAGCAACAGTAGTTAGGTAATAAGAATCTTCATTGAGCCAATCCCACAACCATAGACTTGTAGTACACAACATACATGCAATTTACAAATTGACATAACATTTCCATGATTTCCTTGATGTTAAAAAAAACATTAAAAGCTATACAATTTAAACACAGATTTATTTTTAGCACTTGGTCATTGATGGTTGTTTAGTGAGTAACATGCGTAACATTTTTGTAACCCTTGAAGAAAAAAAAAAAAAAAAGGAACAATTCTATACAAACACGACCCTAAAACCTGTCAATAGGTTTACTAGAATGAAATCCACACATGTTTGCATGGTTTACAGACTGAAACCCCCCTTGTGCCATTTGAAAATTCTGCCTATTTAATTGCTTAGTAATTTTAAGACAAAAAAAAAAAAACAATCACCTTATTTGGTCGCCCCATAAAAGGGTTATTTCCACAGCGCTGGTTGACAACATCACGAATGAGGTGCTTCTGCCCATTGTAGGTGGTCAATATGCTGATCTTATCTGCAGGGTATCCCAGTAGCCGCATGTACATAAAAAGTGCCACTGCGTATTCTGCTTCGGCAAGGTTCTGAAGGAACATTTACAAAGAAACAAAGGAAATGGTCAAATGCAAACTAAACCCTTATGTTCATAAACTCAACACAGTGTCCTAATTTCATAAAATTGTTTTTCTCCACCTCTTTCACGAGCAAAACAGAAATGATGAATAGATGGGCTTCTACTGTAGTGGGGAAACTGATTTTATCGTTTATTATTGTATCACAGATTAAAAAAGAGAACATTTTCTTCACAAGTTTATGTAACTTATAGCTTGGCTTAGTGGCACTGTTACACAAGGTGGTGGCAATTAATTCGGAACTGGGATGCAAAGCAAGGATAATCTTGCATCAGCAAAACCATGTCTGGAAACCTTTTTGAAAGTTTGTTTAATATTATGATAATTTTTGTTCTCCTACTACACCATTTTCAAACCACACATTATAAGTCCCCTCTAGGCGAGCAGAAGAGCAGGATCACAGACAAGGACCAAAGGATTGCCATTGACCAGCCTGCCCATGATGCTCTATAATTAGCTAACTAAAATGCCCTCGGCAGCATTTGTCATATTCTTTACACCCTGAAACAAAATGTCAACCTCAAAATACTGATTATTTATCTATTAATTTTTTTATGTAGTATTTATCTTACCTAAATAGGACAACTATTTAGAGGATATTGTTTGAGCAATTAAACTTTTCTGTATATAATTCTTCCCTTAAGGGGTTAACCGATACCAAAGTGAAGCCAAGATCAATAATCCAAACTTTCTCAGCTATAGATAATTTACTGTGTATCTACATGTTTTACTTGAGGGAAACTGAACAGCTTTAACCAAAAGCATTGAGCTTCTGTGCAGCGTGATGAAAAGCTAGGCTGTCAGAGTTTGAGGAATACATTCAAGCTGTCACATACAGAACGTAATACATTCCAAATAAAAAGACATGTTTATTAAGCACATCTCCTCCAGCCAGGTTTGAGGCTAGAATCAAAGTGGGCTATTTTTTTTTTTTCGTCCTATATGGGCTTAACCCATAATCACACAAGACATTAACGGTAAAGCATGAGAAAGGATACAGACACAGAAACATAACAGGTGCATAAAACTATCTGATGTTGTGGTATTTAAATTTAGCATACTAGTGGCATTTGTTGTCTGTTTTTTTTTTATTATTATTTGGTACTAGCAGCTTGATAATATACATATTTTTAAATATAGCTCTAATAACACTATGTAACACAATTTTTGTTCCTGGGTAGTAAGTGTTATTTCCTAATTGCTTATGCCTCAAAAGTATAGAAAATGGCTATTATTCCCCACAAACTTTGCTTTTGTGACCAGGACAGTGATATTTCAAAATATCACTATTTCCAATGGGAAAACGGGCAAATGTGTCTTTTTGTTCACATAAAGTCAGAAAAAAACAACAAATGAATCCAAATTAACATGTATTTATACTAAAGTAGTACAAAAATGACTACAAAAGATTTAGAAGCGAGTAGTTTTTCGAGATTTACGATTATACTGTAAATACAGTATGTGAACGAAAAGACACACATTTGCCCATTTTCCCATTGGAAATAGTGATATTTTGAAATATCACTGTCCTGGTCACAAAAGCAAAGTTTGTGGGGAATAATAGCCATTTTCCATACTTTTGAGGCATAAGCAATTAGGAAATAACACTTACTACCCAGGAACAAAAAAAATAAATACATTTGTTACATGGTGTAATGAATTGTCTGCTAGTTAGAAGGATATCTAAATTATTTAAACGTCCATAATCCCAGTCTTATCCCATGCTGGAGTGCCAGAAAGGCTTGTCACTTTTTTTTGTCAAATTGTAAAACATGGGATAACAGTCAAGTTACTGCGTCCATAGCAGCACACAAGAGACCGACACAATGTTTTATTCAAAACATTTGAATTAAACATAAGAAAGCAGTGAGTTGGTAGTAGTGCATATGTTTGGATATTTTTTGACCAGTTTAATTTAATAACAAAGGGGCAAGTTTCTTATGGAGCGTACTGTATTGTTTTAAACAACTGATTGATTGATTATAATAAGTAAACAGCAGAACAACTGTAGAGACAAATACATAAGTGTGTTCTACTAATTACACACCAAAACTGGATAAGGTTATGTTTTGCTAGAAGGAAAATAGTTCTAATTCGGTATCTGGTTTAAAGCACTTTTGTCCCATGATCTTATAAAATCTAGTCTTAACATCTGTTTTCAAACATGAAACAAATTATTTACAAATTATTTTCATATATAATTATTTTTATAATTAATCATCTCTGAATTTTACATAATCTAAAAGCACTCCGTTCTAACATGAAAAAACACAGATCTCGGTAACCCCAGTCCTTTATAACTGACTGATTTAGTCCAAGTTACGGTACGAAAAAGCAGGTTATTCACAGCATGTCCAGGTGTTAGACAGGCAACATGTTTTATAGAAGTGCATAACATGTCCGTCATCTATGTGTAATTAAACAATCAACTGCTTTTGGACTGGATTCATTTGTTTAATTAATAAAATGTAGAACAGAACTGGACAAAGACCTGGACTAAATGGACCACTTTGCCCATCCCACTGCTAAATCAGGGGATATTGTCCTTACATTACACCCTTGTGTATATTACACATACCTGATAAAAGTAGGGGTTTGGTTCAGACTCTCCAACACCATTAAAATCTTCCACATTGATAAGCTGGAAGTCATAGGCAAGCCCAGCGTTGGCTGATCTGAACTCAGGCAGCAGCTGAACGTGGGGTAGGTTTCCCAGTTGTTTGTAACGCCAGTTGTAAAGGTTGCACAAGCTGCAAAAAAACACAGATTCCTGTTGCACATGTCTGTATCTCAGTAAATCCCTCCTGCACCCCTGCCAAAGGCTGAAATGTTTCTAGGTCATAATGCCAACAGCCTGCATATCACTTTAATATTAATATGGGTTTGTACCAATATACAACAACCTCATGAAGTGTCATACAGGTTATAATGTTTCGTTACAACAATTACACCATGTGGTCACGTTCTATTAAATATTTGTTACACTATGGTATACAAAATTGCAGTCATGACTTGGGAATTACCAAAACAATGTTATTTTCGGACTTGGTTTTGGAATTTTTTACCTTGCTCTCGCTCTGCCCTGAGCATCCAAATCAACGGTTGGTACTCCCAGACGAACAAACCTCGTGAACAGCGACTGCTCCATATTGGAGTATTTCTGGAAAGCCATGTTTTTAATAACTGGGGGCAGCTGGTGGTGGTCACCGATCATAATCCACCTCTTCAGCCTACTGAAGCCATCCTCTGGGTTCTAGAGAGAAAAGGTATTATGAAAATAAATCACACACCTTTAACAGAATACAGTATATACTGCAAACATGCTTATTTTCACCAACAATTACATGCACAGGTCACTAGGCTGTGCTGCAGCTTTTAAATATTGCATGGCAGATTTGTTCATGCCACAAAAGCTTGAAGAACAGTTGACTCATACCCCATAACATCTGTGTGATTAAAACATTATCCGCAGGAAGACCTTTACAGTGGTTTCTACATAAAACTTGCATTGCCTGGAAATGCACTTTATCCACACTAGTTCAGACTACAATTGCGTTCTTCTTAAACTGATTGCTACACTATACATTACAGACAGCCAAGAAAAACATACCATAGAAAGGTGCAAATGGTTCAAATATTTGTTTCTCTTAAATGCCCTCATAATAAAACAGGTTCACAATAATTTATAGATACAAGGGGAAAACATGTATATGTATTCTGTGATGGCCTGGTAAATATTGCTGACTCTCATTAAATGTTATTTACAAACTGTTAAGCAGTATCAAACTTCCGTAACATTCTGTTTACAATTAGCTTTTTATTAGTGATGTGTTACCTGCAGGAGCAGTGGAATGAATGTTTCAATCTCAAGAATCTGAGCTGCTTCTTCCATTAGGATGTTGTCATACTGATTTATAAAAAAACAACAAATAAAAAACAACATTAACAGTGAATAAAATCTCCCCCCCCCGCATGTTAGTCTTCACTACGCGCTTGTCAACAACACAATATAGGATATTTTGACTACAGTTTTTAAAAATGAGCTATTGTTTTGACTTTCCTCTTGGGGACTTTTTCCTAACACTACCATCAGGTGGTTAAATTATTTTGTTGCTCTAATTAAAAAATAAATGAAGCTTTTCTGTTGATGTAAGTGCATTTAAAATATTACAAAAGTACATGGCTGTGCTTCTGTTACCTTAAATCCCAGCTCAACTAGGTCATGACGTTTCAAGGCAGCGTGCGTACAGGTCATGGCTATAATCTTTGCTTCTTTTACCAGGAGATACTTGGACCTATCCAGTCCGCTGCGCAGAAGTTCAAATGCTCTGAATTCCTAGAGGAAAGCAAATTCTTCAAATTACACAAACATTTTACCTACTAAAATTAACATGATTTTGAGGTGATGTGAGGGTGACAACTGAAATAAATAAATACAAAATAAATAAAATATTTCTGTAAAAATAATAAATGTATTTTATTATGTAACATGATCACATTATACTAAAGTAAACCAAGGTAGAGTTAAAAAGCAATACATGAGTGTTTAAATTGTCTATAGAAGACTTTTCTCTGAATCTGAAAGTATTTGGTGGTTTGTACCTGAATAAAAACGTTGTGGCTGAAAAAACAGGTTACACTGAAATCGTATTGTTACAGAAAACAAGTTTCTAGCTGTGCCAAACTGGTTTTCCATAACACTACTATGACTTTGCATTGATATACACTACACGAGACAAAGGTAAAGCGACCCTTTTGCTAGCAACCCTAGTTAGTATTATGTAAAATGTTCAATAGAGTAGTCAAATTACTCTGGCAAGGATATGTATGTTTGTCATCGAAAATATCTATAAATAACTGAATACAGCTGCTAACACCCTAAAATCACAAGATATTATCTCATCTAGGGGGTTCTAGTAGTTTACCTGCAATATCTATTATCGCTATCGGCCGATATGTGTAGCTAACCATCAGCTATCGGTATCGGTCAAGAAAATCTTTATCGGTGCACCCCTAATTTCATCCTTTGCTATCACCTATGGGAATTATGTAATTCTTCGATTTAGGACCTTTACATTATCCTACATAAACCGTTACTGCTGTCCGTTTGCCTTTTTTTTCCTGGCAGGAATAGACTAACCATCTGCAACTCGTCCCCTTTTGCAAATTCAGTTAGAAAACACTTAAGATTAATACACTCTTGTGATTCACTCTGGTCAATGAAATGCCACTTTATGTTCCTGTATTCCACAGTACCTTTTAAAAGGTTAGTAACACAATATGTTTAACACAACCAAATGTGATCAACTGTATGTTATCCTGACTAAGCCTTTTGCTGCCATACCAAGAGTGAGAGTTCACCCCATTGAAAATAGTCTCCTCTTTCATAATAATACATGTGAAATAAGGTCAACTCCTTAAAAGGACTTAAAAAAAAAAAAAAAAACTCAATAATCATTGTTATGAATAAAAAAGCCATGCACTGAATGCAGTACAGCCATATCTATAAATTGATAATTTGACAGATGGACCCCCTTCATGCTTTTAATTATTTAAAAAAAACATTTTTACACATGTATTAATAAATGCTTCTTCCATATGTGCCATTCCTTTTCCTTACGTGGTTTGTCAAAATGTAACCCTTTTTTTTTTTTTTTTTTTTTTTTACCAGCTAGGCAAATTCACAGTATATTCGGTAATGTAGAAAAACAGCACAATACTAATAGATGCAGGAATAATCACTCTGAATGTCCACAGTCCTTGCCATACATGCAAGACGAAAACAATGCGATCTCTCAAACCACTCAACTACAGTATGCACTCATTTAAAGACATGTGAAAAAGCCAAAGTGCAATTCTAGCTCAGGAAAAAAAAGGTCTGGACCAATTCCAAATACCAACACTCCAGCTGGGGGAGTGTTCTGTCAAAGAAAATGCCAATTTTAATGACATTTGAACTCTCTCTTTCTGGATAGATGAACCTAGACAAAAATCTTTTTAAAGCACTCTTTTTAAAGCAATCTTTTAAAGCAATCTTTTTAAAGCAATCTTTTAAGGCTTTCCAACAATAAAATAATTAAATTGGCAGAAGAGGAAGCACCCCTGCTGGTCCACCTGAGTTGGAATGAGACAAATATTTTTCAATTTAAGCAGGACTGACGTACCTCCAGCTGAGTGAATATTTTCTTTATGTGCCTGAAGCAACCTTCAGCAATGTCCATATCTTCTTCATAGGATTGTCCTTTAAAGACAGGCTGTGGTGCATTCGAGAAGTACTTGTGGAAAGGAAAATGCCTGGAAACGTCCTGAACATCAACCTGCTTTCCAGGTTTGGCTTTTACTTTGCTGAGGTACTCCTCCCAGCGAGACATCACCTGGAATAAAGAGATGGGAAAGAGAGAAGGGAGTGTCACTAGAATGTAGAAGTTTTCAATAAAGAGACACCAGATTATTTAGGGTATCAAATGGCAAGTTACACTAGTAAATATGACATCAAAGGGTAAGTTCTACTAGTAAATAGGACATCAGAGGGCAAGTTATACTAGTAAATAGCATTCCCCTGGAAGTACAACGTAATTAAGGCTTGAACTTTTCTTTTTATTTTTTGTTTTTATTATTTTCCAAATCGCTATCCAATTTATTATTTATAATAAATTATTTCTAAAAAAAAATATTATTTTCCAAATGTTAATTAGTAGTTGTTAAGCTGTCTCTGAATCCTACTAAAAGGGAAAAAACTATCAATTAAAGACTGGGTTTAAGATCATTTTTATCTTTGCTACATATAAAGGAAATTTTAAATGATTAACTTGCTAACAGCGTACACTCCGTACTGGGTATCTTATGCTGAAAAAAGTCTGTCAAGATAATTCTGAACGAGTGAAAAAAACAATTGCACAACCATAAACTATGCGACTGCAAGAATGAAATGCAATTAGAATCATAATTAATGTAATGGGTCACGTCTGTTTGAAATAAACAGTAAGCTAATAAGAATCCAGCTCAGTCAAGATATGAAGGTAAAAAGAAGTGACATTGTTTTGTAATTAACAGCTTTTTCTAAGTTTAATTAGGAACAGAATTGGCTGAGAATAAGTTTAAAGGGAAGTCACATGATCAAAAATAAGCGCCGAAAACATCAATCCCTAAATGTAACAAAGTATTGTGGATATATGAAAAAGGATCTGTACGTGCAGAGGTTAAAACAACATGGTACCGAAACAGTTAATAGTAGTTTTACTGGATTCCACCTGTAACGGCAATCAGATTAAATTAAAAAAAATAAATAAAATCAAAAACATTTTGGCACCAGTAAAGAACCAAGACCATATTGCATATTTTAAAGAGTATAAAAATAGCTGGTATAATAAATGGCTCAGAATATGCCACTCTGTGCATGGAGAGGGCTTATAATTTATAGTGCTGTCCTACAGTTGCAGAAACCCTGTCATGTATGAATGGCTGCTATGCCAATAATTACACTCCAAGTTCAAGGCTGCATTGTACCAAACCAAATACATAACAGACATTAAACTGGACTGGATGAGTGATCTAGAATCTTACCTTTCATTCTGGATGTTCTTTGCCAAAATACCTTTCTTTGGTCATAAATTCTGCACATAATCTCTGTAGCATGTTTTATTGCTGCTCAATTCCAATGCCTTTCTAATTAGAGGAAATGCAGAAACTCGAGCCAACATTCAGCCGATTTAAAGACTTTTTTCATGTTCTCTGGTAATAAACTAGTATATTTTAACTATTTAATCACTGGAGACTTACACACAGTGTCTAGAAAAGATAACCACACTCAAAAACAGCAGACCAGTAAGAAGTGAAGGGTTAACTAGATATATTCCAATACAAAGTCACAAGGTGATGAGACTTATATTAGAATATATGTGGATACTATATCTGGATACCAAATACATGGATGTTGGGAATTGTATTACACATAACAAAGTTAATTGGTGCTGGGACCTGGAATGCATTTCAGTAGCAGAAGTACCAACAACATAAACATAAATTAATACAGAGGACGTTTTACACATTCCTCTACTGTTGATTTTAAAACACATGCTCCCTTGAGAAAAGCATGAAACATACCAAAGCATTTTGAAAATAAATATATATATATATATATTCATATTCATATATATGAATATTGACTATTAATAACCTTGACCTTTTAAGAGGTTATTGCATTTTCAGCATACTAGTACACATTGTGCTTTTGCAGTGTGCTACGTTTCCAAAATCTAATACCCATATGACAGAGAAAGACAGATTGCTGATGCATTTGTTGACCAGGCTTACATGTTTCTTTAGTTTTACTTGAATTTTAAAGCTTACAATCTGTTAACAAGGCAGAACACATGTGAATAAATAGTACACCATTTTACATTTTGTTTAAAATGTTTTACTCTTTACACCATTATACAAGTTTACCAGGCTTTTGCCATAGTTACCATAGTTTACCCTGGTTTGCCATGTAATATGCTTTTATCATACCTCACTATTACCTATGCTTAAATTACACTTTTCTATGCTCTTACTGGGGTAAACTTGTTTACACCAGAAGGGTGGGTTATATGCAGCATGGGACTCGTTCTGAATGCCTTTGATAATTTTCCAATCCACTGGTGTGCTGCTGAAATTCAGAACGGAGCTGCGCTTCACTAGTACAAACAATACCACCACCAATGGATATTTTACAACAACTTTAAAATGCCTGAAATAATTTCAGATTTCTATTGTTTTTATTTGGACCCCGATTTCCTGGAGAACGAGTTTAGGACAGGAATGCCAGTTACCCATCTACCGGCATGTGACTTCTCTAAAAAGACAGTTGCTAGAGGCCATAAAAAGAGATTGAAATGAATGCACGTCTAAGCATAATCTGTTGACAATGAAAGTAAAGATCTGCCAGGTATACTAATCCCTACGTGCATTTATTTTATGTACACATTTTATTGCTATTTATTTTAAAAAAAATCACTTTTGGTATTAAAAAAAATAAATAAAAATATTGAATAATCGTTTGTGGTATTCGTTTTTATTTGCCTTAGGAGGATGTACTTACATTTACTGGGACATCCTTATACAGCGAATAAAAACCGTATACTACGAACGATCATGCAGTTTCCTCTATACAAGGGAATTTTATACCAAGCAGCATAATTGTTTCTGAGACAGGAAAATAACGAAACACATTAAAAACAGCTGCTAGTACAATTTATATGTGTGATTGCACCACCTAGTGCTGTACATCTCTATGTGTCAACCTCTTACTTGATACAAGTAGAAATGGCCAGCTGTCTCACAAGTGTAGGAAACATCTCCTGGCACATTAAGGCTCTCCTGAAGCCGTCCCACCTCCCTCAGAAGCTCCAACCTCCGAGCCAGGACATAGTTAACTCGCCCATACCTAAAAGACACAACATTCAGTCTTAGGAAATGATACCCTTTTATTACAATACAGTTAAAACATGAAAAACTGAAATACATTTTTGGTTTTAAATATTTTAGACACGCAATAAACATGAATAAATTGGCTGGCAAGTAAAATACCGTAACCAAGGTGCTTAGGGCATAGTTAATAAGACTTGACTATGTCAAAAGATTCAAATTCCTGTGCTGAGGACTACGTTTAGTTTTTGGTCTCTGCGCATTACTGGTACTCAAAAGACTACTTAATTTTGCAAAAACAAAATTAAATATTGACAATAGTCCCAAATAAATCTATGTAAAGGGATCAAATGAGAGTCAATTAGCTGATGGCTTGAAGTTGGGACTGTCAGACAGTGACAGATAAAGGAATTTAAATTACAAGACTAGGGTATTCATGTATAAAAATAAACTATGCAGTTAAAAACACAGAAAAACAGTATTACCCTAGTTCAATATAATTAAAAATACACAAATCCAGTTAATTCATCAGTTAAAAAAAGGCTTTTCAATCGTACTTATACTTCTGAATTGCATCCTGTGGGGATTTTATGCCTTCTCTAGACTTTTTGGAATGTAATGCTGCTTTCTAGGTGGGCAGAGGGTTTGGCATTCTGGCTAACGCTTTATTTTGGCAACAGGTTCATAAAGCTGTGCAATGGATTATCACTATTACAGCGGCAGAACTGCAGCTAGGGCTGACCCCAGCACTCTGCTTTGTGACTACAGAAATACAAATCAGGCTAAGATAAACATCCAAAGAGTTTCATTAACTGCTGATGGCTTAACTTTACAAGAATGTATCACAGACACAAAAAGAAAATCTTTTAGCCTGCAGTATAGTGTTTCTTAACTGAGTTTACCGTTCTTAGTAACTTTAGCACTGGATACATGATTCTTGGGAAGTAAATAACATAAGCAACACATTGATTGTGTACGGAATAGACGCCAGTGTCACTTTTTGTTATTTAAACTACCAAAGTAACACGAGTATAATCAAATACCTAATGAAACATCCCTACTTCAGACACAGGTGCTGTAAGAGGCCTTTACGTGATTGAAGGGATTTTTAGCTTATCCATCTGTCAATAATCTCTATGGTACTTGAGTTTTGTACACATCCACCTGATCGTTAAGGGGTCAATTTGCCACTGTGGCTTTGCTTGGGCTCAGGAAAACAGTAAGAAACATTGCACAGACATGTTTGATGGAGCTATTTCATATCCCATGCTAAAATTGCATAAAGGCCTAAATAAATTAATCAAAGTAATGTGAAAGTTAAACAAAATGAAAGTAAGCTATAAATATTCACCTGAAGCCTGTTTATCAATAAATAAAGAACAACTTGCAAATGTGTGATCTCGCTGTGAATAGTCTACCGCCCACATTGACAGGTTAAAGAGTAAAGCACATTAGCCAGAACCCAACTGTTTCTGTCATCTTTATGACACATTCCAGACGACAGAAGTTAACCAGAAAGCTGCTGTTATTCCAGAGTGGTAGTTTAGTGTTAAGCCCTACCACCTGCCTAGCTCACCTGCTGAAATCCTTCTCGGTTTCCAGCTCCTCCTCCCCGTGACCCATACGCAGGAGGTGACGCTCGTCTATGTCCAGAGCCATGATCTTCTCAAACAGCTGGTTCAGAGCCTACAGAGATTGACAGGGACAGGGGGAAAGGCACTTTTTAGAAGTGATGACTTACAGCTTCTGGGACAGGAGCCTAGTTTGGCAAGTCATTTGAAAATAAAGCAAAGAGGACAGGGCATTCCCAAATTAGATTAAAGTATTTCCAAACGAGGGGGAAAAAATAAAAAAAACACACACACAGAACGAAATGTAAATACAAGCTGTGCCATCTGACCAACAAGCGGACAGAGTTCCACACAGGTTTGCATTTTGCTACACATGTAATGGTTAATTAAACAGAAATATGCCCTGAATACTTGAATTAAGGCCCCTTTTTTGTTTACAATATCCAGGGAATGTATCAGTTTATATTACAAAATAATAATGAATTCCAGTTTTCTGGGGAAATATCATGAGGATAGAATAAGGATATAAAATAAAACAAACACAATATAATGTGGTTCTCTGTAGCACTTAAACTGAACCAAAAAACAAAAGCTACTAAGTTTATGAAACCCCTACATCTCATTTGACCCCCATTAAAAAAAAAAAAACTTTTCTTTTTAAACTTTTCTTTAACAGTTTACCGTTGGTGTTTATTTGAAACCATTTGTATTTTTACACTACCATTAAATAGTTGTCAAATTAAAATAAAAACAAAATAGTAATTATCAAATACCTCTACATAACTGTAAACTATTGGATGTTCTTAGTTTAATAAGCTTTTGCAAACCTTGGAATGTTTCAGTCAAGGGAAAAAAACAACAACAACAACAACAAAAAAACACACAAAGGGCTGCTGATTATGGGTTATACATTTGAGTTATTTTCTTTATACTTACTTGGTTAGAATGTGTCACTATTAGAGTTCTTTGCTCTGGGAAATTGTGATAGAGATTAGAAATGATCTGCACAGCCACATCAGTTTTTCCTGTACCCGGAGGTCCAACAACCTACACAAATCAAAAAGCATGTTAGGTAATTCCAATGCACTCTATATTACAAACAAAACAGTCGAATATACTTAGGAATATGCATTTAGCATCTAAAAGAACAACCGCTTTTTAAAAGATTCTTAACAGCTGGTAAACTTGTTTTTAAATAAGCACTGCTGCTACTATGACTACCACTACATCATCATTGATTTGGAGGTGTAACACACTCTGAGTTTACAAATCACAAGCTGTTACCCGAACACATCCTCCAGACATCTCAAGCAGTCTGTGAATGAGTAAACTAACTGTGGGACATTACCATGAGCCTGATCTTAACACCACATGGTAGGATCTCATAGTACAAGAAATAAGTCTTGGAGTCAATGTCATGTGGCTTTGCAGCTCACAGAGCATTTATTCTAAAGCTTAAAAGACTTAAGTTTAGAACAGTTTAATATACTTCAGTCAGTATCGTTTAAGGAAAAAAAAAAAAATAATATATATATATATATATATATATATATATATATATATATATATATATATATATATATATATATATATATCTCTTCAGGTTATTTAGATAGTATTATAGGTTTAAGAGGTTTTTTTTTTTTTTGTTTGCAAAATATTAGTACAAACATGGGTAGTCCTCATTGAAAACATTGTTCAGTGAAAGATAGTGGTGTCTGATCTGATGAAGAGCAACAATCCTGTCCAAGTTATATTTAGACAACACATCCTTTTTTTTGTAAAATCAGGCTTTTGTATCTACAGTAGAGGCTGCGGCAGTAGTTCCTCTGCCCTTAAGAGCTATCTGTTAAATGAGACAATTGACAATTGGGAGGAACAGTGTTTCTGAGACTCGAATGAAATGCAAGTTTCTTTTGTCATGTAGTAGTTATAGCTGCTCGTGGAATGTAATAGCTATCAGTACATTCTACTTGTCCTGGTTAAACTGTGTTCACCGTCTTTACTGTGGGGACAAGTTAGATCAGACTAGCCTTCCTCAAAAGTCAACCATCTTTTCCAGTATCAAAGAGACTTCCTCCACATCAGCAACAATCTGAATTAGTTACCATAAAAGTACACAGAGCAATACCAGCCATTGGGTTTACCTGTTAAGATATGTTATATATTGTGAATGTACAATTTAAAGCTGGTAATTGAATAATTGTTTTTAATAGCAACTGAGATGTAATTTAAATCCATTTGAAAACTACACAAAGGTAATCTCAAAATGTACTCTTACCATGGTCAGTCCTGGCTGCATACCTGCACGTATAGCCTCTATTTGTGTAGGTGTGAACTGAATTGTATTGCTGTAATAATAAATAAACCAATATTCACACAAACATACAAGTGGCAAGCAACTGTTATAAATAGTAGCACTCAGAGTTTATACAGCAGCCCGTTAACCCTTTGTAGACTGGATTAGCTTTCTAAATTCCAGGGAAACAGCTTTTATGTTGCTATTATGGAAACACTACCATATCAAAATGCTTCTGTTTCATTTTATTACTACCACATCTTAATCCTGTGAGGGCTTTTTTTTGTTTTCGATTCTAAAATTAAACCACGCCATAAGAGGTCACAACTTCGCAAGAGTTTGCACAGCAAACAACACTTAAACAGGGATGAATGTGATAAACTAAACAGCCTAATATACTTAAGATTATGCGTACAAAATGGGTATATGCAGACATCTAAAAGAATAACTACTTTTTAAAAGGTTCTTAACAGCTGGTTAACTAATTTTTAAATCCATTTCTTTAATAGTTACAGTGTCTAAGTTTCACAACACACTCGCCTTACACTTACGATAACTAGCGATGTTTACATATTTAAAAAAAAGGTTTCTAATGAGAAACAAACAGGTGATATTTAAATATTTACATTATTGGCTAGCAGAGATTCAAAATCTGCTCAGGCATTTAAAAAAAAACCTAACATTTAACGTAATACGTATTTAAATTTAATTAAATATGCAGGGTTTTCCGTTAGTTTTGAAGTATGTGACACTTACAAGGCAGTAGGGGGTACCAATGTCATCAAGGCACATTGTGGTAAGGTAGGAGAGTGTGTGGGGGTGGGTTTCCATCCTCCCACTGGGGGGATTTTGAAATAAGGGATAACAACAGTGCATTATGGCTTCAGCATGGTTTCAGCATGTGCTAGACTAGCAGTGGTCTACTTGTAGTAAATTGACAAAGTACTCCATTAGCGCAATGAAGGAGCTTTATTTCAGCACTGCTCACAGAAAACCCTGTATATGCATGTTTCCTTACCATTTGGGCTGGTTGTATGGGTAAGGTCCTCTGTTTGGAATGACATGAGGTTCAACTATTAAAGTACAATCTTCCTCCTCATCCCCCTCCTCTTCTGCTTTCCTTTTCTTTCCCTTGCCGCTTGTGACAGGGAACTTGATCCTATACAAAACAAACAAGACAGGCATTTATTTTAGACACTTTTTACAGCTGAGCGACAAAGAAGAAAAAAATGTAAAGTGTTTCTCTATGGATTTTAAATGTTTACTTTAAATTACACCTTAATAAAAACAAACAAAATAATTTACTGTACCCCCTCCCTCCAAAATGGGTGTAAATGGATGGAGGCTAAAACTGAAAACCATAAAACACAGCTATTAATACCTGAATGGAGGTTTCTGTAGAGACAGATTTTCTTCAGCGACTTTAACTTTATAACCAGGAAAGGAGGCCTTCAGGTGATTGATGGAGAGGAAGGTGTCATTGAAATCCAACAAAGCTATCTGATTAGGCATTTTGGAGTAATGTGCACTGCCCTGATCCCCATAGCCCAGGATGATGTCATGCAGCCAGTCAGGAACCACACAGTCAGTGTTCATCAGATTTCGGATGGTCTCCAGAACTGCCTGTAGTTCAAAATCAGAAAGGAATTAAGCAACAACTATAAACATCTTACCAAAAACATCCCAAATATGTTTCAAACTATTCACATTTTGGGGGGGTGGGGGACAAGCAACCATGTCATATTTTTAGATGATATATCTTCATATATTTTGTATTGTATCATATCTTTATAAAACTACTTCAATCCAGAAGGTAACAAAGTTATTTAATTAATGGACACAACCATAACTTACCTTTGTGTTAGTTTATCTGAAGAAAGGGGAAATTGTACAGTTATCTCATCGATTTCATTATAACATATTCTATTTAGCGGAGGAACTGGCAAAGTGTAAAGATTTAATTTCCAGTCAGTGCCATTTATTTCAAATTTAGTGAAATAGTTACACATAATGAGAAATGTTGATGTGCTAGTGAGATAAGCAAGATGGCTCAACAGGATACCCACATGCTCAATTGGTAACTTAAATATCAATCTGGATAGTGCGTAGTCAACTTTGAAAACAGCCTTTTCAGAGAAAGATTCTGACGTCTGACCTGATAAAGACCAACAATGTTTTCCAAGTTATATTTAGACCCCACAGACTTATTTGTGATCAGGCTTTTGTATCTGAATGCTGGAGCAGCAGTTCCCCTGCCCTAAAGAGTTACTCGTGTTAAACAAGAAACACTCAGCTTGACAATTAGGAGGAACAGTGCTGCTGAAAAACAAAGCAAAATGAAAGAACAGGAACAACTGCAGTGCAAAAAACATTAGGAATGATTGTTTCAATCTAGACAATACTGTACACTTCAATTTTCAAAGTGAAGGAACCAGTACTAAATAACTATGAACCACTCACCAACGTAGCCTTTCACAAACCGTATCATACATAATTAGATCAAATGTTAGCAAAACTCCATAGTTCAGAGCAACCAGAAATCAAACAGACAGCCTTAACTAAGATGTTATCACTTAGGCAATTCATTTCACAATCAAGCAAAAAATGCCACAAACATGTTTAGAATTCATTTATAAGCTCAGACCATATTACATAATATCTAAACTCATTGGAATGGCCGGCAGTGAATCAAGATATTTTATGGCTTCCAAAGAATCCTGTTTATCGTTTCCTAAACATGCAGAGGAGATTAGATTACACATCACTCAATGACACTGCTCAGGAAAATTGTTTAAAGGAAACTGTCCAGCAAGTTAGAAGTTAAAAATGTAACATGCTACCCTGTCATATAAGTAGAACACAGAAATGCTTCAGCTACGCTGACACTTTAAGGTCAAGGTTCTACTCTATACTTTGGCTGAGATCTCTAAGAGAATGATTAATACCCGTGCCAAGGCTTCTTGGCATGCAACACATTGAGCAATCCTAGAAGATGCCGTTGATTGAAAACCAGAATGATTGATCATCCAATGCTCTTGGAAAGCTCCAGGCCTAGGGTTACAGGTTGAACAGAACTAACCTTGAAGTTGTTCTCTTTAGGTTTTCTCCTCATGATGATACTGAAGGTCTCATAGACATCCTCTGCCCCATTTTGGATAGTGTTTGTCATGTCCTGTTGATACTGGTTTGGGTCCAGCCAAACCCTGAATGTTCTTGAATCACCTTTAAGTTTTGGTTTAGGCTCAGGACCTGTATGAAGAACAGACTTATATAAAATGGTTTGTCATACAAATAATTTACAATAAATGCATAAAGACATGTTATAGGTTTATTTGAAATATAGAAGCAGGCTGAATCACTTGGTAAGGAAGAAGTCTTTAAGAAATAAGAATTTAAAAGAAGTATTTGAAAAACACAATTCAAGTGTTAAGTTTGGCTTCCATCATTAAATACACCAGTCAAGCTTCAATATATTCAAAGCGTTCTACATTATACAATGAAAATTATTTTATGCCTCTGGGTCAGAAAGTGATAGTGTCTAATTTGTATTTCTTTAATGAAATGCTTAACCAGGGAACAATGCCTAGTGAGACTTTCCATTTTCGATTCATCTACTAGGGATATACTACTGCAACTGTGTAGGTGTCTTTTATACCAGAGAACTGTGACTCAACAGCAGTCTAATTTTAGATGTTAAAGGCACTCATTGTCAGCCCAAGTGTCTTGGCCCATTCCACAGCCCTCATTTACCAACGACAACAAAGATAGTACAGCAAAGATCAAAAAGTTGGCAACACGCAATAAATGTCTCAACAGAAATGTATGCACTACTGCCAGTAAGTAATTTAACACAGCAAAAACATTGGAGAAGGTAGGTTTAGGCAACATTGGATAGTGCTCAGGATTCCTAGACAGCTCTGGATGTAGGTAAATGTCACAGTAGTGTAGTAATATGTTCTATGCCGCTTTCTTAAAGGCAAATTGTACAGTAATTAATTGCAGTGACACTATCAGTCTATAGTTGAAATACTTTTGTTTATCTGTTAATACTTGACCAAAAACAACCAAGACTAACATTTAATACAAAAGTGTTTAACATAAAAGGGCAGGAAATATGAATGCCTGGGATTTTCAGTGACTATAGAAAGTCCCCCTTTCAAAATGTTCACCTTTTGTTGCCATACAGCCTGGAATTAAAATACATTCATTATTATTATTATTATTATTATTATTATTATTATTATTATTATTATTATTATTATTAATCTACATCTTACCCTACAACTTCCAAAGGGAAAAAAATATTCCAAAAATTTGTAGAAAATGTATGAAAAATAAAACCTGAAATAGCTTGGTTAGATAAGTGTACACCCCCTTTGTAATAGCATGCCTAAATTAGCTCAGGTGTAACTAATCGCCTTCAAAATCACACACTAAGTTAAGTGGCCTCCACATGTGTTAAATTGTAGTGATTCACATGATTTCAGGAGAAATTCAGCAGTTCCTGTAGGTTCCCTCTGCTGGTAGTGCATTTCAAAGCAAAGACTCAACCATGAGTACCAAGGTGCTTTCAAAAGAACTCTGGGACAAAGTTGTTGAAAGGCACAGATCAGGGGATGGGTATAAAAAAATATCAAAGGCCTTGAATATCCCTGGAGCACAGTCAAGATGATTATTAAGAGGAAGTGGAAGGTGTATCACCCAAACAACACCATCCCTACTATGAAGCATGGTGGTGGCAGCATCATGTTATGACTGGGGCACTTGTCAGGATAGAAGGGAAAATGAATGAAGCAAAGTACAGAGAAGTCCTTGAGGAAAACCTGCTGCTCTCTGCAAGAATGCTGAAACTGGGACAGAAGTTCACCTTTCAGCATGACAACAACCCAAATCAATCACACAGCCAAAGCTACACTGGAGTGGCTAAAGAACAAAACGGTAAATGTCCTTGAGTGGCCCAGTCAGAGCCCCGACCTAAATCCAATCAAAACTTTGAAGATTGCTGTCCATCAATGCTCCCCAAGGAACTTGACAGAGCTTGAACAGTTTTGTAAAGAATGGCCAAATATTGCCAAATCTAGGTGTGCAAAGTTGGTAGAGACCTAATCAAACAGACTCACAGCTGTAATTGCTGACAAAGGTGTTTCTACCAAGTATTAACTGAGGGGGGTGGAGACTTATCCAATTATGATGTTTCAGTTTTGTATTTTTAAAATATAATTTTTCTCAATCAAAACTTTTTTTCCCCTTAACAGTGTGGAGTATGGTGTGTAGATAAGTGGAAATAAAATTCTCACTTAAATGTATGAAGCTCTGAGGCACTGACACAACAAAACGGGAAAAAAGTTCAAGGGGGTGTAGACTTTCTATAGGCACTGTACGTATGTCCAAACCAGCTAAACAAGAAAGAACATACAGCATAGTTATTGTTTAATTTTTAAATGCATTGAAACAGACTTAAAAAAACCACTTTGAAATAAAGCTTTGTAAATGGAGCCCACTAAGTGGACCTTCAGCATCTCCTAATATTGCATTTAAACAATAGAAACAGTGTTACAGGCCACTTACCTTCTTCAATGACTCTTCCTTTCTCATCCAGCATGCCCTGAATCTCACATCCTCGCACGTACACTAGGCCAGTCTGCTCTACAAAGGGCTCCCTGCGGTCAAACCGGGTCCCGTAAGGCTTGGTTGGACGAACCGTAATCAGGAAGCACACATCATGTTTACGGAGGCCTGTAAGCCACAAATAGTTTGTTACAAGTAACAAAACCAAATGATCAAATACAGTACAATTAAAAGGATTACACATTTAAAAGTACACTGCATTTGACTGAAAATACAATTGTAAGTGAACTTTTGAAGTGAACTGGACACGAAATCGGCATGTCTCATTCTGATCACAGGCATTTTTAAACTACAGAAGCAAGGTGTCCTCAACATTACAGGTATTAAGCACATCTGAGAAGCTGACGACTTGCATCCGCAGTTTGATGGTCATAGGGTTATCAGCATGGTTGACAAAGTGTTTGCGGTAATGACATCTGCAGCAACATTTTTCTTTTTTCTTGAACGGTGGTGCATTATCCACTGATTTCAACACCTTTTGTCTGCAAGGATAATGCACATTTGTTGCGCTGCTTCATGGAATTGGCATTGATGCGTGAGCACTATGGCAACTCGAAATGCATTATAGATCAGTATTCCCAACAGCACTAAAATACAGTAGAGAGGTGCTAATCTAGATGCAAGTTAATACAATTCCCAATATATTTTACACTCAGCTGTTCAAACTAGGGCAATTTGTTTAATTCTATCCTGTTTTCATGTTAAGTGAATTCATATTATAAGTAGTAACTTACAATAAGGGACAACATTTTAATGGAGAAATGACTGTACTCTTCAAAAACATGCCTGGCTTCCCAACATCAGCAGGCAATGTTAAGCAATGACCAGGAGGGAGCGTGTGGTGACACCAATCCCATTGTTTGCCAGCAGGAATGAATATGCTACAAATCAGATGTATTGTAGAAAGGACAAGGAAGGAAATAACTTAATGCTATAATTATTAGTAAGATTGGATGCCATTAATTAAAACATGTACAGTAATAAATAGACATATGGTGGCTATTTTTTAATCACTCTACATAATTACCTTCCCATTCACTCTTTATCTGGTCTCTGACATTCAGGTTGATGGTGACATCGGCTCTCACTCTGGCTGGCCAGTTCTCTCCAATGTTGGGTTTTGCCACCTCAACGATGGAAAAGGCGAGGATTGTCTGTGCCATCCTAGCCCAACCACCAAATACAACCCCTCCATATTCTGACTGCCTGTTGATATAGAACAAAATGTAACTCACAGTAGCCTTTTAGAATTCACTTAATTCTGGAGGCTGTTCCAAACCAACAATATCCACTACATATCCATAAAATCCAGTAAGGACAAGTGCTGAGAATAGTCCAATTTCTTTCTACTTTCCACCACTACTAAATGTTTACTATAAAGTGTTCTTTATGGGACAATGAAGGACCAGTTTTCATGGCCATACTTAGCAATATTCTAAGGTCTTGAGGTTATCACTTACCACGGCTTCATCCGGCTGACCACATCTTCAATGTCTTGTCTGATCTCATAGGTTGATTCTAGTCGGAAGAGGTTGAAGTTTCTCAGAAGATAGTCATGAAGAGTCAGGAATTGTAGATTCAGTTTTGGTAGAGCCAAACAGCCTGAAACAGGAACGCATGCCAAAGTCAGATCATACTACCCCCCCCCCCCCCAAGCTTTTGGAAATGCTTACTTTCTAATGTCTATCAGGACAGTTAATATAATTTTGCATTATCTATTCTTCCATACCTTCCCCAGAGTAATATTCAGTAGGAACAATGTTTTCATCCCAGATAATCTTCTCCGTGGGATAAAGGGGCATTTGGTTAAGTTGTTCAATTTGGGATATTCTCCGCTCATGTCGGGACACCTGGAAAAAACCAAAAATGTAACACAGACAGTTTTACTCTGTTGTAACTACTCCCTCAGAACACTTCAATACCAATGCTCTTTTTCTTTAGAAGGGTTTGCTAATGATATAGGGTGGTACAATTTCAGCAGTTTACTATAGCCAGTAAATGCTTTATTAAGGCACATTGATAACCTGCAGAAATAAATGAGCAATTTCATGTAACAAACCTCAATATATTTATGTTGCTGATATTGAATTAAAAGTACCCATTTTTCTATGATATTTAAAAAAAAAAATCATTCTTAGTGCATATTCAATTATAGTGTATAAGATGGTGCATTAAGACGACAACACAGCAAACAAGCAACCTGTGCAGGTCACTTGCTAAGTAACCTTTGATTGAATTGCTTACTTAGAGAATCGTTTTGCTCTTCTGACTCAATTTAAAAGACATGTGTAAATCCTGTAGAGGTTGATCACTCAATACCTTCCAAAACAGGCTTGGGGAAAGCTACTCTTAACGCCTTGTTACATTATCTATTAAATTTGTCTTTTTAGTACTGTGGTTCACTTTTTGACTGTTAAGACTAACACAGATTTGTCTGTGACAACAATGGATAATTTAAAAAAAAAGAAACAAATTGCTGGCTTATATTCTACTGTAGCATACACAAAGTCCCTCATTTTATTTCCAGATTATTTCTCTAAAGGCTTGAATTTCACTTACCAGTAGTTCCAAGAGCATCTCCTTATCATAGGCTGTCTCTTCTCCCTCAGGGAGAGCTGGCAAGAGACAGAGATATGATGCCACCTGGTGGAGTGTGTTGGGACTGCAGATATAAAAGGAAGTGGTTTATTATCAGTGGTTTTTATTCAAAATGTAATTTCAGTTGGTAAAATGAATCCCGGATCTTTGAATTTGAGTGTGAATGACTGAAAGATACCTTCTTTATTTTGGCATCTGCACTAGGGCAGAGGTTTCCTAACTGGGGGCCTACGAGATAGTTTCAGGGGTCCGAAGCGCACACACACACACTTTTTTCTGCCAATTTATGTTCTTTATAAATTTTCTTCCCCCGAAATAAATCAATGAAACCACAGCACTCCCACTTACCTTTATAAGCAGGTTTGTGCTGCATTTGCAGTCAGGCCGAGTACAACCAGGTACAGTTATTATAGAGCAGTTTCTCAAACGTCCGAGAAATGACACCGAACATAATGAAAGCAGTACTTTTACTGGTATAAACAATCAACCTCTATCTTGAAAGGTATCAAAATTTAAAGTTTGAATGGCGGTCCTCAGTAAGGTTGCCCAATGTCATGGGGGAACTTGAGCCAAGAAAGTTTGGGAACCCCTGCATTAAGGTAGTTACTCTGTCATCCAACCACAATACAAAAGACTTGATCATCACAATAAACAGTTCCATTATTTCAGGTCTTGTTAATCTCATCTGTGGTGCTGTGATGGGCCTATTTTTGCATCTCTTCAGGTGGCATCTGTCACGATTGGTTATATTGCTAGTCTGCCCTGAATTTTCCTTAAAGAGATGTTGGCTTGTCAAGGTTAAGCCAAGCACTGTAAAAACTACAAGCAGGACATACATACACAAGCTCTTCCAGTAAGGACACACATGCACATTATATTCCTTAAATCAAAGATGGAACTGCATCAAGAAACAGCAAATCACTTCCCCTGTCAAATGTAGTTATGTAAGATCTGCAAGCCTACCTCTGGTTCCACCACATTCACATCACATGAGGCAACCTGCCCATTAAGCCCAGTACACACTGCCCAAGGAGATCAATTGCAATGTGATTTTTCAGTCACATTGGGCAGCATATTATGGTTTGCGATGTGATTTTACAGGATAGGTGAATCGATTTCAGTTGGCTCACAACGTTTAAGCATATTTAATATTTTGCGATGTGATTCCCTAGCATCAGCTAGTGTGTACCAGGCTTTAGAGTTACAAAACATGCTAGATGTTTAATATTTATTGGAAATTGACAAAGCCTTAAATCAAGAGTTGTTTGGATAATTTTAGGAGATTAGATTGTTTGATCACCATCTAGGATCAATTGTGTGTATCTTTTAAATGTTTTTTTTTTTTTTTTTTTTTTCCCCAGGGTTGAACTTCAGTTTCTCTTATTACAGAGCTCCCCCAGCCTGAAATGCAAGTGACCTGCCTTCTCTCAATTATTATTAGTATTTATTATTTATAAATCCTATTCTCTGACTGTATTTGTATAGATTGATTGTTGAACTCTATACTGCATCAGGCATTGTGAAAATCAATTTATCAATGTATTTAATAATAAATAAAACATGGTATTCACCAGTCTTTTTAGCTTTCTCTAATTGGTGGAGGATGTTGACCTAACTAGAACATACCCTAACCAGACTAAAATGTTTCTGCTGAAAGACTAGATTGAGGAACACTGTGCTACAAAAATGAAGTTCCTCGTCCTGATAAGTAGTCAGCAGATGCACTGGCATAAACTTATCAATGACAGCACATCCCCCACTTTTACACAAACAGGCTCCAAACATGTTCAGATCATAACTGGACACACAGAGCACACATTTGGGAGACTGGCAGCAAACTAAACAACACAAGAGTGCATGCTGAATCCTTTCCACATAAAAAATGTAGGACATTTTCAGGCATACAGCTGTTTAAATCGGCTTTACAACAAAGACCCTTAAATGATTTCAAATGGCCTGTGTTATTACCCTTTTAAAAGAAACATTTTATATTTACCTGAGAGGTCCAAACAATTTTAGTAAGGAATCTCGAGTGTCCACTGCTGCCACATTTGACAAAGCAAAATTATGAAGTTCCGGAAAGTGAGCAAACGCTGCCCTCTGAAATAAAAACATTAAAAAAAAATAAACAGTATATACACACACACACACTGGACCTTCAAAACCAGTTATTTTAATTGTTTGTCCTAAAGGTAGAAAATAATGGCTCCAGACAGTGCACCAAATATGATAAAGGACTCATGACTTTGGAGTGAAGCCCTCTCTAGGTTAAGCTATGAAGAAAAACAAGTGTATTTCTAAGCTTTTGACGTCAATTCAAATAAAATAAAACTCTGCAGTTCATGTGCCATTAGTGTGTCTTGTATCATCTTGTACCCATTATCAATGTAACTCCCATTTAAAAATAAATTTAAAACCAAATCAAAAAAGGATTTGAAATGAGGTCAAGTTAGGTTAAAATACATGGTCTGAACATCAAAAAATTTGCACATACCACAAAAGTGTAATCTTTAATCCTACACTTCAATTTCAGACAATTTTT
Organism: Polyodon spathula; assembly: GCF_017654505.1. Taxonomy (NCBI): domain Eukaryota; kingdom Metazoa; phylum Chordata; class Actinopteri; order Acipenseriformes; family Polyodontidae; genus Polyodon; species Polyodon spathula. Next base: position 10,616,947 of record NC_054545.1, read on the forward strand.
TAAAAATTGAATTTCATTAAAAATGTGATCACATCATGGGATCAACAGAGCTTGCACCCTGGAAGGTAAGCACTGTTTTGTTTTATGTGGGTGGATAAGACAGATTTTAGGACAGAGCTATTTCAAAAATGGAAATAAACATATTAAAGCCACATTCTTAAATGAAAATAATAAAATACTGATATGCAATGTACATCTCTGTCTAGAGTCATCTCTTATCTTGACTGTTGGTCACACAAACATATGTGACCATTAGGGACATATTAGGTATGTTTTACCTGCAATGATGTAATGCGATCGTAGTGCATCGTTGTCATTTCATTTTGTGTCAGAGCATTCCCTGTCTGGTCATTAATTTCAAAGCCTGTGTAGAACTTAAGCATGTCCAAAAGCTGCAAACAATATAGAACAGAGTATTTCTAAAGGGTAGAAACATTAAACGAGAAACACAAATCAAAAGACTTGGGACACTTTTCCACTGTCAGTTTGTTCATTAACTTCTGGTAATGCCTGTCCACATACAATGTGGTCAAAATGGCTCCCAAGATATAGCCTTTACACTGTAACAACAGGTCTTAAAATATAGTGAGCTAGATTTTGGAAACACAGGATATGAGGTAAAGCACTTGTATCACAATTCGATAAACTGTGTTCAAGATTAACCAAGAACTACATTCTCAATATGTTCTAAAACAATCTGTAATAAAGTATGATGTCTGTTTTAGACCTTATTAGGAATATGTGCTCATCTCAATTGTTTGTCCAGTCCCATTTTATTTGTATTTTTTATTGCTCATTATGTGTTCTAGCTTGCAGTGCAAAAACTGTTTTAGATGCTAGTTTCCATGGACTCTTAGAACTTGTGAACTATTTGCATAGGACTTCATAAATGTTGGAGAACAATACATGTAGAATTGTGGACTGTTACAACAAAGCGTTAAAACACCTACCCCCTGATAATTAACAGATCTATCCATTTGTGAGCTCATATAGTAGGAGTTTCTGTTAAGCAAACACCCATCTAATTGTTTTACACTTCTGTAAAACAATGTATCTGAATTGGAATATTGAATTGGAATGTTAACATCAGACTTTTTTTTTTTCTTTCATTGAATTTAATATTTCTACTCTATTCAAGTCAAGAACATCAAAAATAGATATAAATTGTAGACCACAAATTCTGCACTAATTAACGAACTAGACATTTCAAAAGGAACCTCACCTGGCAAAAAAGATGTCCTTCTTTGTCCCTTTTAAGGAGGTTGGACAGGTAACAGTGGACCACAAGATGAGAATCATCCAGCAGGGTGTTAAACCAACGGCGGGTGGGAAGCAAGGCCTATGGGAATGCAGCGTAACAGGCAGTGTGTCAATAAGCAAATGTTTGCTGCATTTATTTTTTTGTGTTACCACATTTACCGCAGTACCAGGGACATTTTGCACGGGTTCCACTGTACCCACAAAATAAGCATATTTGGTAACATTAACAGGAAAAAAAAGTAAAACACACTAAGGAGCAAAATAAACCATATATCCCAATCATATCACTTACTAAAAGAAAGATAACACTGCTATTTGCTTCAGACATAATTTATGCATTGGTTTCCATACCTCCAGATCGATCATCAGCTCTATAAATCTTTCACAGTAGTGGATTTTTTCCAAAGAAACGGGACCTAAAATTCAGAGGGTATACAGGTTAGCATGTATTATTTAAAACCAGGAAGATGAAAGGCTAACATGCAATGTTAATGGAAACATTAAAACATTACGATTGAGTATCAACTCTCTGCAGCATCACACTCTCGGTTTCTGAATCAGGTTTGAACCTGAGCTCAGCTTGGAGATGGTGATTATTTTAGGATTGCAGCTCTCCCACTCACACTGACACACACAGAGACCAAGCAGTATGTTCAAGGATGATGAGGCGAGAGGTGAGTGGGGTGGGGGATCTGACAGAAGAAATTATAGACGTAAGCCGGCAGGGTGTCTTAACAAAAGTGCTGCGTTTCAGTCTGACAGCCCGCAGCATTCTACAGCGTTGTATTCTGGGGTCTGGCAGAAGCGTTAAACCTGCAATTAGAATTCTCTGAATCTGAGGGTGGAAGAGTCTTTTGTTCATGGACAAGCTGCCAGGAACCAAAGAACAGTTTCTTGCACTGAAGCATACTGCACAGTCATCAGCAAAACCTGCAGCTGTAGTTTCACTATTGAGTTCTACCTACACTTAGCATACCAGTATAAACTGTGTGAACAGCATGGCCCACAATGCATTATTGTAAATACAACAAAAACTAAAGAATTCCAAAAATACCTGATGGAGGAATTGACTTGAGCACTCTAAGGAATTTCTTAATAAGAAAGGAAAGAAATGTTCTCTCCTTTTTAGCCCTGGGGAAGAAAAAAGGCACAGGGTCAACTACAACTTAACAAATAATGATACTGATTTGTTCACTTTCTTTTTGACCCTGCAGCGAAGTATAATATAAAAACACTATAAACAAATAAAAATTGTCACAAAGTTTCTGCTATAATACAATGTTCTTATTGAAAAGGATTTGAAAAAAAAAAAATCTAAAAAATATTGAATTTCTTACTGTTCTGCTGCTTTTTTAGCCATTTTGTCGTAATTCTTCTTGACCAAATTCCAAAACTTCCGCAGTTTAGGTACTTTCTTTAATTCAAGCTCAAGCCGTGTCTGCAACACATTTATTAAACAGTTTTTCACAAGTCCTATTAGATAAGTTGCACAGAGGAACACAGAAATACAGTATAATCTTAAACCTTTATTTTTTATTTAACAGAACCCTAATTGCTGCTACAGTGACTGAATTGTTTCAAACTTACCATGTTGCCATGTGTCCACTTAGATTGTGACTATGGTAGTACAGTATAAATATTATACTTATATGGCTATGTGTAGGTATCACAGTGATTTATTTTACTTTAACATCATCTTTGTGGTTTAGATTAAATTCACACTAACTTTTTTCTAAATAGTGTAGTGTGCACAGCGGGGAAGGCAGCAGGGCTGGAAGATGACGTAATCGCACACGAAGACATAAGCCAGATATACGCTCCTTACAAAGGAGCCGGCTCTTTAATACAGCGGTATCGGCGCTATGCTTTAGTGCAAGAGATCCCGGGTTTGTGCCCGCCCTCCACCTGTGCGTGGATTACCTTGCCCTGTGTGATGCACCTGCCTGCGTTATCCGAGATTGCTACAATACATATAGTGTAGAACATATGGGTTTCAATACTACAGTATATGCCAAGCAGGCACAACCTGGACATATTAATAAGAAGTATCAAAAGACATAAAGACTCAAGCTTAACACAAAACACCAAGTTGCTGTTTGCAGGTACTTACTGGTAGCAGACAAACCCACATGGGAAGGGAGATGAGCTGCTGTACCTGTTCTCTGATCAAGTCCACTTCCTGTCATTAAAAAATAAACACTCAATAGTATAGACTGCTGTCACAAAAAAGAAACAGTAAAAACATTACAAATTATATTAATGGCAAGAAATACCCACACCAAGAAGGTAAACGCATCATATGTCAGCAGCATGAACTTGACCAACATAAACCGTGTTGAACAGAATTGTGACAAATACCAACACACAAAAGGACTATCAAAATCAAACTATTGCTGCCCAACATGTCAGTCAACAGCTCAGCCAATCAGGTATCAGGCATGTGAAAAAGCACCGTGACCTACTTAAAAATATGTAATATCACTTCTTGTAATAAATCTACCTTAAACATTTAATCAAATTCAAGTGACAGTTTAAGATATATTTGTCAGAAATCATCCACAAGTAGGATCCTCAAGAATACTACTAAAGGCATGGGTTCGCCACCTTCCTTGCCTCAAGGTAGATTTCCATATGCTGTTGGAGATAGCAGGGGAAATATTTTTAAAGTAAAATGTTATTTACCAGGCTGTTAAAGCAGTGATCGAGAAAGAGCAGTTGAACAGTTTGCTCTCGCAGTGACAACTCGTCATCTTCATCAGCCAGCGATGCTTCCAGGATACATTTGAAAAAATATGTAAAGTGTTCAGGCTTCTTCTTAAAAGCCTGTGGAGAGACAAGAGTTATTAAAAAAATGTTATAATAATCTGACTAATATAAACCATATGTATTACCGGTGGTGAATTTTACAAGGTTTTGATTTAACAGTATTATAATGCCAACATCATGAATCCTGCTATTTAAATAATTCCAAACAGAAATAATAATTCAGATTTCTTACCTCCCATGCCGGGACATTTTCTCTGAACTTCTCATTAACAATACAGCAAATTGTCATTAAATAGGCATTACTGGATACCTCAGGGGAATAGTTCACCCACAGGTAATTCTCCAGATACTGGCTACAAGGGGGAGGAGAGAGAGACATTAATAATTAAAAACAAGACTGGCAATGTGTATTGAATGTACCTGCCCAGTCTGACTGAAATTAATTTATTAGGTAATAATTTACAACATGATTCTATTAAAAAGATTGCTCAGTAATACCAACAGCTCACCTAAACTCAAGCAGCATGATCTTCCTGATTGCAAACCTAACACAAAACAAAATAAGTTAATGAATGGTTCATATGTTTACAAATCAATTCCAGTGTTTTGTTGCAGGTTCAAAATAAAATGCTCTTCACATTGGTCTAGACTTGGAGCATTTAGACCAGAAACTAACCAGCTAACCTACGTGGCAACATTTCTGAAATAAACCACAAATAACTTGTTTTTACACATGTATACAGTGTATTATTTTTCTCAGAGTATCACTGGTGTGTTCTGGTGCAGTACTTTGTTATTTTTGACTTACTTTGACTTCAGAATTTCCTTCTGGTACACATCTTCCACAACCTATTAAAGAAGAATGCAGAAAAGTACAAACAAAACTATATACTTATTGTCATCTGTAAACTAGGTACATAAAAAAAAAAAAAAAAAAAAAAAAAAAAACTTCAGTTTACAAGAACAATCAGAGAAAACACATTATGATGACGTACTTTTTAAACTGAAATATTGGATCACTGTCTATGATTAACTATCTGTAAAAGGTGAGGTACAGCAGGAATCAGTTTACCTTTGGGTCAAAGGGCAATTTCTTCTTGACATGTGGAGCCCAATATTTATTTGCCAACTGAAAAAAAAATAATCAATCATAGTTCAGAATTTGTCATAAAACATTTTAAAGACACAATGAATTTTATTAACTTAACAGTGATACTATTGACAGAACGATGCCTGGAAAACCGCAGAATTCTCCAATGATGTACCCTTGTGTTTCAAGGGTCCAAAACACTAGACAACTTTTTGTATTACATGTTGTGTGGAAAAAAATAACACCACCACAAAAAAACACAAATGGCAAAAATACCTGTGTTACAAACTCTGCATTGATTTGGGACACAGAGGGTGCAAATGACTTCTTTACTTGTACGGTCTTCTCCATGATGCCTTCACTTACTGTAAAAACGAAATAGAAAACTTGTATCTATTTCCAGTAAAGATTATTCTAGAAAACTAAATGATCACCTTCAGATGTTAAATCACTTCTAACACGTTCCCGATCCATTTTTGTCTATGTATGTTACTGTCACGCATTTGCTAAACACTACAGTACTAAGAAATACTGGCTTACTAGATATACATTTTCAAAACAAATTGTCTAAGACTAAAAACAGAGTCTCATTAGAACATAAAATGGTATATCTTAATCCTGAGTGTTGATGATTTGCTGAACTTCCATGACCGGTAAACTACTCATGCTGTTCACGATTTAGAAATCACAGTATTCTCCAAACGAACTTACTCTACAATTACTATGCCGGCAACTAACCTGATTTTCTTCTGTATCTTTTAATTAGTTTATTTCTTTCCTAGAATCGAAAATCGGAGAAATGCTATTATTGGTACGATACATGCATGACTATCAACAAGTTTTACAACAACGCGCGTCCATCGATCCAATTCCTGTACGCTCGCTAAAGCGTCCCTACTAGCTAAGTTACACACACACAAAAAAAAAAAGTTCCTACATTGTTCTCCGATTTTTGCACACACTGGTTACAAAAAGAAGAAAACTTTGGTAAAGTGGTCACACTTTACTTTATTCTTTAGGACAGTGGTGTTAAAAGTGTATTAATTTTATATATGGTTGCAACGTGTTTCAATGACACAATTGTATTCTATAAGTTCTTTAATGGTTTACGTGCTGGTTTGTAAAGCGGTTCAGGTTATGGTTGTTTCCTGTGGGTGCAATGGTTTCTGGGAGATGTAGTTTAATAAATGGGCAAGGCATTAAGAAACGGGAAAAACTAAATGTCAGAAAAAGTATTATATATTTAATATATTATTTTAGGGACTATTTAAGAACTTATTACTTTTTCTTTTTTTACGTGTAGACAAAAGGTTTCATCTCTGTTGAAGGAATATTTCGGTTGACTTATTTTCATTATTAGTTCGAAATTATATGGACAGGCCATTTGAAAGTTCAGGTCCGTCAGTTTCATTGAAATCATATACTGTACAATACCCTGGCATGTATTGTCTCATGTTTTTTTTTTTTTTTTTTTTTTTTTTTTTTTTTCATTGGTACTGCATGTAAGGACAAGATAGATTCAGTATGTATTGTAATGCATTTCTACTGTTATTAATATTTTACTGAGTATAGTGGGGTAATGCTTCTGTTTTATTGTATTTAAGAACAAAAATATATTTTGCATGATAAAGATTAATCTGTCCTTCCATTTCAGTCCTATTTAACATAATCCCACTTTTTTTTTTTTTTTTTTTTTTTTTTTTCAAACACAGCAGGTGAAATTAAAGTAGATTTCTACAAGTATCTGGAAAGGTCATGGTGTTCCCACAATAGCCATGCATTTCAAAGCAAGCATGGGCATTGTCGCCAGCAAGAGCATGATATTGTTCCCCAGCTGATTTATGCAGTGTTGACAAACTATGGATGCTCTAGTGGGTCTTTCTTTGGATCCACCTTTTTCACATTGAGAAAAAACAAACAAACATACATACATACAAAGGCTGTGTAACTTTTACCTCCCAGCTACCATTGTTGATAAGGGCCAAGGTCATCTGTGGTTTACATGCTCAAAACACACATACACACACAAGACTAAAAAGCTGCAAGAAACTTTTTTATTCATTAAAAAAAAGAAGATTAAAAATATTCAGATGAACTTACAAATAATAAATTGTAAAACATCACAAATATAACAAAAGTTGCTAAATTGGGTCATAGTGAAGCTTACGATATTTCACTTTTTTACTTGCATCCAGTTTGCCGAGTTGACCGTGTTGATGCCACTGAGTTAAAAGCTGATTAAAATAGCGTTAGAGATTTAGCAGCTGGGTCTCTTTCATGAGGAATGCTTCTTTACTTCAGTTTATCCTTTTAGGTGTGTCAGCAATAAGGAAAACACCCAATGATAGAATGTGAATTATGAAAATAGTCAATATTATCTGATCACCGCATTGCCAAAGTTAAAAGCCTTTAAAAAAAAAAAAAAAAAAAAAAAAAAACAGTAAGCTTTTCTATACACCACACTATCTTTCTATACTAATATAAGAAAACATTATTCCAGGTGTAATCTCACTTCATCCATGATACAGAGAAACATGTTTGCATTTGCCAGGCTGCACAAACTACCAACAGCAGATAACAATGTTTATTGGTTTCCTGGTTCTATGAGCCCCCTCAAACAGCATGGTCCTTATTTAGATTTATTCTCACTTAAGTCATCATTGAAACAATTAACTGTATAATTTAGGAAGATATTTCACACACAAAAAAATAAAAACATTGAGATGCAACAGTCGCTAATAGTTATAATACACTGTCAAGCATTAAGTACAATCAGCAATTAAAAATACAATAATAATAATTTAACATGTACTTAACACAGAAAACACAAATTACAACAAGCAGTGAGAATCAGTGAGGAGGAGCATGGCGAGAACGCTACGTAAAAGCAAGGTGATCAAAATTATATTTTGTGGGATCTTAAAAGCTGATGAATATGGTATCCAAATAAGATCAGGTAGACTTTATTTACTTTAATTATTAGTTAAAAATTATACAGATAGGGCATTTGAAAGTTCAGGCATGTGTCCGTTTCATTAAAATGATATATTATACCTTCTTTGAAAAATGGCGTATATAGTTGGTGTCTCGCTTTTCTCATTGGTAGGGTATGGGAGGGGGAGCTAGATTCAGAATGTATTGTAATGCACTTGTAATGTTATTAAAACACACACACACACAGGTTTCATTTCATTACTTGAAATGAGTTAGTTGATGAGTTTTTAAATGACATGGCTGTGTAAACGTCTTGTTACACACAGAACATTGAAAGGGCCTCTGTCCAGTATGAATGAGATAATGTCTTTTAAGCTTTGAAGGGGAATCAAAACTTTTGAAACATATAGCACACTGATAAAGGTTTCTGTTAGCATTTTTTTCTTTTACTTGATTATTAGATGTGCACGAGTGTTCTTGTAGCATCTTTTCTGTTACAAAAAAACTGCAGCATGCTGAACATTTAAATAGTTCACTCGGACTAGAGTCGCACCAGACTTCATTTGGGTTTTCAGGAAGGGAAACAAAATCAATTTGTGGTGATTTCTCCGATTTCCCTGATGCATGCACCTTGTTCACAGAATACTGTGAAGTGACTTTGGGACTGTCCTCACATAGAGGTGCCTGGTGCACATTATGTGTCTGATCCTCACTGTTAGCAGAATCCACAGTCTCAAGCTCTGTTTGTTCACAGGAATTTGTGCCATCAAACCATTTTGAATGAACTCTCTGATGGACTTTTAAATGTGCAGCCTGTCTAAATGTCTTGTTGCACACAGGGCACTCAAAAGGCTTTGCCCCAGCATGGATTAAGTAATGTCTTTGAAGCTTGGAAGGGGAAGCAAAACTTTTCTCACACTCAGAGCACTGGTGAATCCTCTTGGTCTTTTGGACATTTTCTATGCTTTTAGTCGTTGTGGCGAGATTGTCTTCGACAGTCTGATTCAATAATACACCTTTCTCATCAAAAGTGTCGTTCCATTGTGATGACTGATTTGTATCCAGTTCAACTGGCTCTGAAACTGATTTTTGCTGCTCTGATGCTTTTGGTTCTTCCGTTTGAAGGGAGGCGGTTGAATACACAAGGGCATCAGAATTCATCTGTCCAGAGGATGGTTTCACTTCTGACTGATGCTTCCGGTTGTTGGAATGCTTGTTCTCAAAATCAATTTGCTGAATAGAACAGAATTTCCATTCAGTATGGGTGTGCTGATGATTCTGTAAATGACAAAGCTGCCTAAATGACTTAGCACATAAATAACATTTGAAGGGTTTCAGGCCAGTATGAATAAGAAAATGCCTTTCCAGTTTAGAAGGGGAATTGAAGCTCTTGGGACACAGAGAACATTGATGTACTTTTCGTTTGCTGGGTTTGTTTTCTCCTGCATGCGAGTTGGACCGATGCATGTAAAGCGCCTGCTCTGCTGGAAGACATTCGCTATCTCTGCCATATTCTGAGATTTCATTGGTACTGGAACAACAATCCCGTAACTCGAAAGGAACACGGATTTCTGATACTTGCTCTGTTTGGTTCTGGTTTTGCTCTTCAGGGATACATAATTGGGAAGCAGTGTCAGCTCCCTCACACCGAGACAAGCTCTGCTCCAGCTTTACATCACTGTGGGTGCGTTGATGTGTTTTTAAATGTGATAACTGCCTAAACGCCTTAGAACAAATATAACATTGAAAAGGTCTTTGCCCAGTGTGAGTCAGATAGTGTCGTTCTAGTTGAGATGGGGCATCAAAGCACTTTAAACATTTAGAGCACTGATAAACCCTTTTACTACTCTGAACATGCTCTTGATTATCAGGAGTGTGGGCAATAGGCCTTTGTTCGTTCCCAAAGCTAGTCTTGCTGGTACCACTGAGAACAAATTCTTCTATCTTTGGTTCATCAGACTTTAAGGAGACAGTAATTTCAGATTGCTTTAGATTGTGGTCTTGAAGGGCACCAGGCGGGGATATAATATCACCCTGAGAATCGTGTTCATTTTGATTAATTGCTTGGCTGTTAACTCTGCTTGCATTCCAAAGCTGCCTTTGCTGTAAAGAACTTTTCAAAGTTCTTCTACTGGTGTGGCTTAGCTGATGTCTTTTTAGATGTGTTAGCTGTCTAAATTTCCTACCACAATCATAGCATTCAAATGGTTTCTGCCCAGTATGCGAAAGATAATGCCTCTGAAGTTTGGAAGGGCAATTAAAGCTTTTCAGACACACACAGCACCGATGGATACGTCTCTTAACGGTTTTTCCATCTCCACTGGAGCAGTGTTGGGAGGAATCTTGTTCTGCGGAGCTGTTCTTTTTGTCTGTGGATACAATGGTTGCACTTTCACTTGAGACATTTGTTTGAACTCTGTCAGACTCTAAGGAGACGATGGCTTCAGTGAGCTGCTCTAATTGGTTTACTTTTAGGTCTTGAGGGATATAAGCCTCAGACACAATGTCAGACACACCCTCATCCACAGACATTTTGTTCTCTGTGTGGTTTTGGTCTTGGGTTAAATTCAATGCTTTGTGAGTGCTGTAATGGGCTTTTAAATGTGACGACTGCCTAAATGCCCTCTGACATATGTGGCACTCAAAAGGTCTCTGCCCAGTATGGATCAAGTAATGTCTCTCCAGTTGCGATGGGGCACTAAAGCATTTTAAACATTTAGAGCACTGATAGACTCTTCTGTTACTTTGAGCATCGTCTTCAATTTCAAAGAAGTTGTCCAGCTCAGTTAATTTTTCCAATTGCTTTAAATTATGGTCTTGAAGAGCTCCAGATTTTGAAACTGTATCAGGGCAGAATCCTCCTTGAGAAGATTTGTGGTTACTGTGGTTCAGTTCACTGCCGTTTACGCTGCTTGCATTAAAAAACTTCTGCTGCTGAAAGGAACTTTTAAAAGTTCTCCATTTGCTATGTGTACGCTGATGCACTTTTAAGTGGATTGCCTGCCTAAATTCCTTACCGCAAGCAAAGCAGCGAAATGGTTTCTGCCCAGTATGAGTAAGATAATGTCTCTGAAGTTTGGAAGGACAATCAAAACATTTCAAACACATGGAGCATGGGTGCAGTCTATGCTTTTTAACTGTCTGAGTGCCAAGCAGATCTTCTTGAGACATCTGTTCTGCTGAAAAATAACTCTTAGCTTCAGAGCATTCCAGTGCTTCATCTGTGCGGAAACCATTCATACGTCTGTGTTCATCTAACTCAGAAGCAGTGCGGACAGAAGATTGTCCAGGTTTATCCTCGTCACACACTTGAAAAGAGAGGACAGATCTAACAACAGACTCCAGACAGTTACTTTCTCTACTGTTTTGTTGATGAGCTAGATAGTCACTGCCACTCTTCAACTCCTCTAACTGTAAAGTTTCCATTCTTGCATGGGTCCGTTGATGTAGTTTTAAATGGTCCAGCTGCTTGAACGTCTTGCCACAAACAAAACAATTAAAAGGTCTCTGTCCTGTATGAATTAGAAAATGTCTTTGAAGCTTGTAAGGAGAGGCAAAGCATTTCAAGCACACAATGCACCGATAAACTTTACTCCTAATTTTATTGCTTTGCTTTTCAGAAGATGGGCTGAACAAAAGTTTTTGTTGAATAGGTTTTGATGTTAAGCATTGTTCAGATGTTGTGGCTTCCATAACATCATCAGTATTATTAGCTTGCCAACAATCACCTGGGTCTTCTGGTTTTATGATAATGTTAAGTTGAAGTTCATCTATCTTCTCCAATTCATGCTCTTCAAGACTGTAAGACTGTGAAGGTCTTTCAGGAAGCAAGTCTGGTTGTTTTTCTTGGCATTCGATATCAGGTTTAGCTGGGCTTTTTAAATCTTGGTTTTGTGTTGAATCAATATAATCACCTTCATTCTCAAATTCTTCTTTCTGAAAAGTGTATTTGAAATCACCCAGTTCTGTGTGCTTCACTTGATTTTTCAAAAGAGCTGCCTTCCTGAATATAATACCACACTCAGGACCTTTGAAAGGTTTCAGTCCTGCGTGGGTTAGAGAGTGACGTTCAAGTTCTGAAGCAAATTTAAAAGACTCAAAGCATACAGAGCAGTTATGCCTTTCATTTTTGCTTGCAGAATTTAACCTTGCATGAATGCAATCATCACCTACGTGGTCCCTTTCGGTTTTAAACTTGTATGCAAGTGCAGACTCTGTTAAACTGTCTACATTGGTGGATGAACTGTTAGGGGTTCGTTGGTGCATTGAATATTCCACTTTAGAAGGAATATATATGCACTTAGGTATGTGCTCTAGAGGGTTATATGGCTGCGAAGAGATGGCCGGATTGACCTCACAGACCGAGGGCTGATGTTCATCATGACTTTGCTCCTGGTTATCAATTTTATCTGAATCCAAAACCACACCCTGTTGAAAAGAATGTCCAATGGTGCTATTGTTTCTGTGAGTCTCTTTATGAACTTTTAGATGTGCAAGCTGCCTAAAGGTCTTCCCACATTCCTGACAATTAAAAGGTCTCTGATCAGTATGAATAAGAGAATGCCTACTCAGTTTGGAAGGGGAATTAAAGCATTTCAAACACACTGTGCACTGATGTTTCATATTCAGTCTGCCTTTGGGAGACCTGTGTGCAGATTTATTTTCTGTTTCAAGACATTTCTCAGTCAACTTGTATTCTAAATTTGTACTGCTACTGAATGCACATCCTTCTACATGATAAGAATCTGAAAAAGCACTGTCACTGATTCCAGGTATCTCTGAAGTACTGAACTCCTGGTCTTGAAGTTTGTAAGACTGTAGAGACATACCAGAATTATCCTCAAACTCATTGGACTTACTATCATTGGGATGTTGCTGGCAGTTAGTAGAGATGTTCCGATTTCCAAATTCCACATTTTCAAAGGAATGCATTGAAGTGCTTGGTTCTTCATGGGTACGTTTATGGAGTTTTAAATGCACTAACTGTCTGAAACTCTTGCCACAATCGGAACACTGAAAAGGTTTCTGTCCTGTATGAATAAGGAAATGTCTTTGAAGTTTATAAGGAGAATTGAAGCATTTTTGGCAAACTGTGCACTGATGAACTCTCCTGTTATGACTGACTATTTTCCTTTCGCTAGAAGAGTTAAACTGATGCTCCTGAAGTATTTGTTTCAGTGTAGCCTGTCTCTCCAATTCTGACCAATCAGAAGTGTCAATACCATTGGAGCTACTCCAATTAACTCCATGCAGATCATTAGGGATTATATTACTATTAACTTCAAGCTGTTCTGACTGCCTTTGGTCTAGTTCCTGGACATTAGGAAATAAGTGCAAAGGGTTGCCATGTGTAACATTGGACTCATAATCTTCATTATTAGTTTGGCAATGGAGGGGATCGATTGATTCATTCCCATTCATGAATTCCACATGCTGAATATTATCTTTATCTTTTGTATGAGTCTCTTGATGCTTTTTTAAATGTATGGGTTGTCTAAACGCTCGACCACAAACAAAACATGTGAAAGGTTTTTGCCCAGTGTGGATGAGATAATGGCGTTCAAGTTTTGATGCAAATTTAAACAACTTCAAACAAACAGTGCACTGATGCATCATTTTACTCCTTTTAACGTTTTGTGTGTCCCGGTGCTCCCCTTCTGTTTTAATGCCGTTGTCAAATGCAAAGTCTGTAAATGGTTCACTTGAGGTGGAAGTACACTGCTGTGCATTTGTGTGGAAAGTCTCCAAGCCACTGTTCATTTTAAAAATGGCTGTTTTAGTTAGTGCTTTTAAAAAGCTGTGAGGCTACGACTACAATTTGAGTAAAACTCTATGCACTCCTGCCAAAAGCAATGAGATCATATCCTCCATTCCCCTAATGAAGCATTTCAAATCTTAATTTGTTCAAGCCCTTTTAAAGGTGATGACTGCCTCCTCGTCTTCACGAGAGTAAATTATGCAAACGTTTTCTGTCCCATGTGGATAATGCCTTTTAACTCTGGTTAAACATTCTAGTTCTTGATTTCCCTCATGTTCCTGAAGTTTGCGTTTCTTTTTTCATTATGAATAATACCCACCAATCCTGAAAAAAAGTAAAAACAGTAAAATAATTGTTAAAACTGAAACATCATAAATAATTAAATCAAGTAATACAGTAATGCATAGTGAACTTGGGTACTCCCTAGAAATGTGATATTGCGGAGCAGTTGATTGTAGATTGAACACTGTGTTAACATCCCAAAAAAATTGCTTTTGATGGGTTACAGAATCAAGTGTTACCTTAGTGACAAATGAGCATTAAAATAATGGATCATAAGATGCCCATCATAAATGTTTTGGCCTGTTATATATATATATATATATATATATATATATATATATATATATATATATATATATATATAGTTAAGCTATATATAATTGAAATTACATTCAAACTTAAGCCTACATTAATAACCAGGATTCATAAAATATGTAGTTGGCTTCCTGATTGCTTTCCAAATAGCTACTGTATACAGCTGCAATTATTTAAATAATATCCAGGGCACAGAAAATAACCCTAACATCATCGCATTAAAAACAAAAAGTATACTTGTGTATTACTTATTTGTAATTGTAAATCTCAAAAAACTACTCACTTCTAAATCTTTTGTAGTCATTTTTGTATTACTTTAGTATACATACATGTTAATTTGGATTCATATGTTGTTTTTTTCTGACTATGTGAACGAAAAGACACACATTTGTCCGTTTTCCCATTGGAAATAGTGATATTTTGAAATATCACTGTCCTGGTCACAAAAGCAAAGTTTGTGGGGAATAATAGCCATTTTCTGTACTTTTGAGGCATAAGCAATTAGGAAATAACATTTACTACCCAGGAACAAAAATTGTGTTACATAGTGTTATCTGCCCAAGATGTGAGTGGTGATGAGTCTATCCTAATGCACAAACGCATATCCTCAAAAACTCTTGGACTCCAGTTGTAAGGTGTATATATAGCTATCTACCGGTGTTACATTGTCGTTAAATATGATTTGTTGTTTTACATCCAGTACATCCAATTTCTCTCAGATGTACAAATAATGTACTATTTTTCATTTACTACCAATATCACCATTCCCATGAAGGGCTATTATTGCCATATGTCTCAGTAACCACCTACTATACGCCCATACAGACTAGTTGTTTAACAAAAAAAACTGCTTTATAACCGCCCCTCGGAATACATATCCTCCTCAAAAAAGCATGTATAATAAAACGTACCTTTCATTGCTACTCAAGCTTTATCCTGACATCCGAATATCTGGATAGCTCACGCCAAAATCCTGTAACACCGAACAAAACAAGACGACAGCTCACTGCTCGACTTCTCCCTAGAGTCAGTTGGGAGAGTGCATTTCCTGTAACAGGAATTTGTTTGTGTCTTCACGAAATAATAATTAAAACAAAATAACCAATTCCTCAATCCCCTCGCTCTCGGAACGTCTGCTGTTCCGAAAAAAAAAAAAAAACGATATGCACAAGAAAGTATTTTAATAAAGAAGGAAAAGAAACACCCTACTTTTGCGGTCTCAGCTAGGGGATCATGGGAATCAAACCGCATCCTACTCACAAAGCAGAAAGAAGCGATCTACATTTTACCAACGACATTTAAGAGAAACTTATTATCGTATCTTTGAATCCCTGTAATTTGTGGACTTTAAGCTCGAGAACATTGGCATTGGTTTCAAATTGATAGTAAATGAATGCTAACGTATATCACATGCAGTGTAATGTGAAATGAATGACAAGCAAATTTACAAAAAAACAAAAACAAAACAAAACAATTTAAACAAATAACGTACCATTATCAACCCAACTTCAAACCTATAGATGTATTCAGTAAAATTACTATAATTCTGTACACTGTTTCTCATCAGCGTGCACTTCCCAAACAACAAGCTTGACAGCAATAACTTTGCATTTAGAAACCGGTGGAAACATTGCTTCTATTACTTTGGTTCCTAGCTAAAATTATTAAAAATGTACTTTTAATTCGAATCTTAACGCATCTTCAAAACTTTGTTGCAACCACTGTATATGTTATTATTTCGAATGGATTTTATTTACATGGTACAATCATGAAATAGCACCAATTACGTCTCGTTTATTTACATTCCGTTCTAAAATCCCTTTCCATGTTTTACTATGAGCCTCATTGGATTTACAACACTGCCATAAAGGTCTATAACACTAAACCTCATAGTAAAACCTGGACTGGCTCAACATAAACTGTTGTTTTATTTGTGTTGTTATATATATATATATATATATATATATATATATATATATATATATATATATATATATATATATATATAAACATATACATAGTTAAACACATGTGTATCAACCAAATTTTGCCAAAGGTTTCCTTGTTTCGACCAAAATTTAAGTGACTAAATTCAAAGTTAATTACAAGGTCAAAGAGCCTGTTCAGCAAAAAAAGCAGTGCACGTACAGCAAATTTCACGTAGTGTCAGTTAGGGTTAAGTGACTACAGCCTTTAAGGAGTCATCAGTGTGTCCTAGTGAACGTTTTAAATAGATTCTCAGTAACCGCGTTGACACACTTAAATTCATCACTGGGAGAAAACTATACTACAATACTCAACTTACTTTTATATGCAATACCCTCTGATACCAACAGAGGTCACTACTTTCATATCACACAATTCATCCTGCGCTGTTAAGGCCAGAAAACACTGCAGTTCTCCCACTTAGCTCCGCATGAATACTCTAATTTATTTTCCATTTTGACACGTGTTAAGGGACTTTTGTTTTACTTAGCAATTCTACAGTTAATAAACGACCCATAGTATGTCGATATAAACATTAAACATATTTATTTATTTATTTACAACAAGTAGGGGCGATGCTGTAAAAGTAATTATGGTGTTCTCTAACTTTTTAATTGCATGCACATCCAGGTCAGGCACTGTGGGATCCACTTCAACTTGCACATTCTACATGAGATTCTTTTTGTTAGACATGCATAATTGAATTGCAGTGAAACAGATTTTTTTTTTTTTTTTTTTTTTAAGTACAACTGGTATACTGAACAATGTTCACAAACTCATAATATAGTCAATTCATATATAACATCATTCAATGCATACATTATGCAAATGCTTCTTTAAAACAGCATTAGTACAACCATTACCTTTATAAATTACTGTATACATTATGTCCACTTGATGGCAGCATCCTCAAATTAATGCATTCGTAATAAACTTCAAGAGTTAAACACCACATTTCCAGTAAAAACAGACATAGCATTGTAGCTGTTGTACTTTTAGTATAGTCCAAAGTGTGATGCATAGCACACTGACCAAAGAGCAAAAAGTCCACCCTAAAGATGGTTTGCCTAAAGTACACAGAAAGGTTGTAAAGTGAGCCTTAACTATACTGGCACTGTGGTTTATATTTTTGTTACACTTTTTAATAAGTAATACATTATTGTCATAATCTGTTCAATGTAATGCGTTCTTACATGTATTCTTCCTGGGGTATGTGCTTTAATAATATTATAACAAAATTTAACTGAAACTGTAGATAAAATAATATCTGATTTTGTAATGTGGCTTTAATTCTGAACAGAAAATATAACAATAATAACAAAGCAAAATTAATTTCATTTTAGCCCTCAAAGCATTCTGATCACATTCCAGAGGTTTTCAATGGGGTTCAGGTCTGGAGATTGGTCTGGCCATGACAGGGTCTTGATCTGGTGGTCCTCCATCCACACCTTGATTGACCTGGCTGTGTGGCATGGAGCATTGTCCTGCTTGATAAACCAATCCTCAGAGTTGGGGAACATTGTCAGAGCAGAAGGAAGCAAGTTTTCTTCCAGGACAACCTTGTACTTGGCTTGATTCATGCGTCCTTCACAAAGACAAATCTGCCCGATTCCAGCCTTTATGAAGCACCCCCAGATTAGTCCAATTTTCAGCTTTGCCCAACACCTGGTTGTCTAATGGTTAGACAGAGACCTGGAGAGGCCTACAAGCCACAGTGTCTCGCACCCACCGTGAAATGTGGTGGAGGATCGGTGATGAATCTGGGGGTGCTTCAGCAAGGCTGGAATCGGGCAGCTTTGGCATGAATGACCCTGGAATTTGGGAGAAATGTTGTCAGTAGTTTATAGAATAAAAGAAAAATGTTCATTTTACCCAAACACATACCTATAAATAGTAAAACCAGAGAAACTGATAATTTTGCAGTGGTCTCTTAATTTTTTCCAGAGCTGTATATATATATAATTTCACTTATCTACACATCCTACCCCACAACTTCCAAGCGAAAAAGAAATTCTAGAAATTTGTAGAAAATTAATTTAAAATAAAAACTGAAATAGCTAAGTTGGATAAGTGTCCACCTCCCTTGTAATAACAATCCTAAATTAGCTCAGGTGTAACCAATAGCCTTCAAAATCACAAACCAAGTTACGTGGCCTCCGTCTGTGTTAAATTGTAGTGATTCACATGATTTCAGGTTAAATTCAACAGTTCCTGTAGGTTCCCTTTGCTGGGTAGTGCATTTCAAAGCAAAGATTCAACCATGACCACCAAAGCCTTGAATATCCCTTGAAGCACGGTCAAGACAATTATTAAGAAGTGGAAGGTGTATGGCACCACCAAGACCTTACCTAGATCAGACTGTCCCTCCAAACTGGATGACCGAGCAAGGAGGAGACTGATCAGAGAGGCTACCCAGTGGCCAATGGCAACTTTGCAAGAGCTACAAACTTTTATGGCCAAGACTGGTCAAAGTGTGCATGTGACAATTATATCCCAAGCACTCCACAAATATGCAATTGCATATCTATTTAATATTAATTTATGCCATGCAATATAAAGAATTACCAATATTCCATTCCTTGAATAAGTCAAATTTTTTAGTAAATATCTGAAAAAAAAAAAAAAACCTAGATTTATCTTTCTGATGTGCCAAGGCTGAAAGTTCTTGCTAGTGACACCTTTAAACATGCATACCAAGGTATTGGAGATGCCTGTAGTTATGTCTGTTGAATAAGTTAGTTGTATGAATTATTAAAATATTCAACGATTTTTAAAACACTCTTTTGGAGTCTATAAACCACCTTATTGCATCTCCAAGAAAACTCATTATTGTGAATTTCTATTGGACCTGCTTTTAACCGCTGCAAAAAAAAAAAAAAAAAAACACATTACTAATAGTGGTTTGGATCAATAAGCTGCCAGGGCACTATAATTTTAGGTACAATATTTACTGCAATAGAAGTAAAGGTATATTTCAATTGCCTTTTTAAATAAATGTTCTTTTAAAAAAAAAAAAAAAAAACACAAATAGTAAATTGTTGGGTTCTGCTTTAAAATAAAAAGTCTTGACAGAAGAAGTGTTCCTAACAGGCTATTCTTATTTACTTGACAGTACTTGAATCAATAGTGAATATACGGTGGTTTAATCTTTTCAGCTACTTGAGGCTGATTGGCCAGTACACAGTAATAACACCTTTCAGCAAAGGAAGCATGAAGACAAGGATCACAAAAATGAAAACAAAGTGTAAATAATTTAGCTACTACAAAAAGTTTGACCAGGCATTTGGATTCTGCAGAAATAGGCCCAGACGCATCTTTTTCATAGTGGGATCCTATTTCAACAAAGATGTATTCATTTAGACCTTCTTAACATTGCAGACTTTCTTTTTTTTAATGGTGTTTTTTTTTTTTTTTTTATACAAAGGGTGTTAAAACAATTTGAATATACAGTGTACATTTCTTCATTAAAAACTGAGAGCTAGAATCCCTTACAGCATAGGGGGAAAATATGTGGCCCCTTGACAAACGACAAACAAAACAAAAACAAAAGAGCAAAACTGTTACTTCAATAAGACAAAACAAATGTATTCAGTGTTTGGGAAATAATTGTGTTTTTTGTTGATATTGGTTAATATACAATCCATGTGTTTAATATTAAAAAAAAAAAAACTTGATACATATATATATATATATATATATATATATATATATATATATATATATATATATATATATATATATATATATCACAGAAACACTAAATTGCTTTACAAATGACATTAATTCAAGCACATACATTATTTTCCATGTATTGTTATCAATATTGGTGGTTACTAATAACAAAGTATTATCAGTCTAACTGCAGCATTTCTTGAAAGGCCAATCTGAGACCACCCCCGACATGTTACGACAAATATCATGTTGCACTGGGTTAGAAATCTGCTCCCAGATCCCAGCTGTGCCCAAAAAGCTAGACTGATACCAAGTATTGTAGTAAAATTAAAAAATTATCAAGCAACAAACATGTATATCAAAGTGATAAGCAAAACATAATCGCGTGAAGCTGTCCTCTTCCACGCTATTTGCTTAACCAGCAAGCAATGTGCAGAGTTCTCGAGAATGGCAAATCCTCTACTGGCACCAAAGACACTGCTGAGCTCCTATCATCTGACGATTGCTTCATAGACTGCACAAAACCTAAAGAAAAAGAAAAACATATTATACAATATATCACTTCATGAGATAATACAGATCCAGTTCTTTTTATCTCCACAACCATTTTTTAAAGCACTTAGTTGATAAAGACCCATAAAAGAATGAATTAACTATAATTTCCCGATGAGTGTTAAAATATCCACCAAAAATGAGGACTAGCACCAAAGGAGTAAAGTTTATATTTGTTTGTTTTAGTTTTATTTTACATAGTTTGACACGTGTAATAGATTTTTTCAAGCTAATTAGAAATTCTTGAATCATCAGACCGTTTTGCTTAAGGTATACATTCACACAATGCAAACCAAGAGCTGTCAAACATGGGATTAGGTTCCCAACTATGGACTTAGACCCCCTATCCCAAAAGATGTGCCCTGTGGTCAGTAAAGCACTTAACCCTTCGATCAGGATTGACAAGACTATTCACAAATTACTGATGTCATTAAATCCCTGGCAGATTGTAGCATGCCATTGATCTCCTAGCAGTCAAAGCATATGGTCACTATAGGGTAGATTTAAAAAAAAAAAAAAAAGTGCTCTGCCAAGATTGATGCAAAAGCATGGGTATGTTAGAAGGTGATTGAAGTGGACTGTGCATTGTTAATACATGATTAGCTGTTTGTTAAAGCATCATTTAAACTGATCCATCCAAATCTGGTTTCGTCGTACATTGTAATTAAAGCCGTCTGCAAACAACACTAGTCTGATAAAAGACTAGTTACATGGTGCATCTAAGAATTCACTTTTATATAATGGAACAATCTGGTAGTTGCACACATTTTCATGTGTATTCTAAATAACTAAATTGATTCTTGACTCCCTCTTGTCTTATAAAGATATTATGCAAGCATGGGGCAAGGTCGTTCTTGTACACTGTTGCTGGATGTATGTTGGTTATGTTGTGCCCTCCAGGGTCATATCTTAACAGCGGCAACTGGGGAAGGTGACTCATTAAATATTGTTAAACGTGGCTGTAGGCACCACTGAAAGGGTGTTTACTATAGTGTAAATTAATGTGTTTCTAGGGGTTGCCTTGGTACACATTTGGCATTTGCAAAAGTCCTGCTTTATCATATCCTGCTTAAATGCTCCTTTCAGTGAATTCCTACACCTCAAGAGGGATTCACTATATAAACAAATATGATTTTTTTTTTCTTTCAAATAAAGTCTTTGGACAATTAAAAAAAAAAAAAAAAAAAAAAAACATTTTTTTTTAGATTATTGTTTTACCATGGCCTGTTTTAAATGCAGTATTAACTTGTTTTGCCTTTGGAAGTCCTGTGTTTTCAATTACAGATCTGGACTGGATATGATCATTGGTTATGATTATAGGATAATAGGAGGCTGTTTTTAAGGCAGCCAATAGAGAGACTAAATGTGTACAATACTGTACAATCTGGAGACAAAAATACATACCGTTATCACTAACTTTTTCTAAAAGAATATGCACCGAGTACTTTATTGGTACTTTAGTTTTGTTCACAGTCTGGTGCATTCTGTTTTTAGATGTGTGTTTTTACTGCACAAAGATGCTCCAAGGGGAATATAAATGGTCCAACAAAAATAAGGATTTTTGTGCGAAATCTGTAATGTCTGCTGGGGCTTTGGGGCTTTTAAAGTGAGTGAAAGGCTAAAGCACAGTAGTTTTTTGTGGTAGAGTGAATTTCAAACTGTTTCAAATTAACCGATAAACAACTGCATAATTAGCAGCCATTAGATCATGCAAATTGTTCATTTAGGTCAAGGTGCCTGAACAAACCACAGAGAAATGGGAAATTACACAGAATGTTGTTGATTTCAAAAGTGAAATCAACAACATTTTCTGTCCCTGTAGCTTTTCAATTGCCTGTTATTGTTTCCAGCTGCTGCCTTCCGGGGTCTCTAGTCATTCTCACTTTGCCCAAAGAAAAAAAAAAAAAAAAGCCATTTATATATTAATTTATATGAAAAGTGGTGGTTTCTACTCCTAGAAAAAAGGTCATTCAGAACTTCAGCAACAATCTCCAACTGTGTCAACCACAGTCATACTGTATAGGAATGTGTAGCACACAGTTTAAAAAGGCAATTCTTTATATGTGTAGATGCCTTCAAAATATGTAAGCTGGAAATAACACATTTGAACTTAATTTTAAAATGTTTACTCTTGAATTTAATTCTGGTAACATTATTAAGTTGTATGGCACATAAAGGGCATTAGATAACGAACAGCCTGTCAGAGCTAAATGTCCACCTATCAGCCTAAACCCATGAGACAATAAAGTTTAGACATCTAGAAATAGGCTTCCTATTTTCAACATGGTTTGCCTTTTAAAGGGTACGGTTTATTCCTTCTGACGTTTCTGATAATGCCAGCATGTTACTTCTCATTATCCACTGTTGACTTTTCTTAGGAACTATCCTCTGGGTAAAAGCTCTGACCCATAAACAAAGCCAGTGGCATCAATTGAGGCAAAAGCAGTATTTTGATGAAAAAAGGTAACAAATTCTAGTTCAATACCAGCTTAAGTGTTGAGTAGAAAAAAAATGCAAAGTATAACATGGTTCCATTTTATATGGTGCTAACACATATTTCTATCATTCCTCCTACTCTGTATTTATTATGTATGACATACGGGAGCAAAATCAGTTTCACAACATAAGCTGCATTGGTTACAAAACCTTATATATTATTAAGATTTATGTATTTTATTGTTTTTGGGGATATCAAATGCTGAAGTGTTCCAGCGGTAAATATATGCGTTAACACACCCAGAAAATTGTAAGCCTATGATATTCTAAAACCATAACATTATAGATGGGGCTTCTACTTTAAATCAGAGAGTAGATTTCCACCCCACCCCTCTAGAACTGCATCTGGTTTTATAAATAGGGAATTGCATGACCACTAAATTGCCATGTAGTATCTAGTAAAAGTTAGTTTGCCAAGGTTTTTTTTTTTTTTTATCTGAATACAAAATATAAAAAAAATAAACTATTAGGATTATGTTTCAAACTATATCCCTGTGATAACACAGGACACAGCAAAGATAAAACACAAGTGTTTCTTGTCAACACAGAAGAGTTGTGTAACACTTTCATCATGTAATAAGCAAGGTTTTAAAGTACTGGATTTTCCTTCATCTCATTAGCAAAACAACATTTTCTGAAAGTCTCTTATTGTTTTGTTGCAGATCTTTTTTGTTTTCCAGCCTCTATTTTCACTGTGACTCCAACCACAACCTTGTGCGTTCTATTCCTGCGTTACAGGTACAACAGTAGGTAGTGCCTTCCACTCATAGTACTTCTATTCAAGGAACAGTATTTAGCAGTATAAATGGGTTTCACCTGAATCAAAGTGAAAATCAAGTTTGAGGAAACAAAAAGGCAAAAACAAAAGCAACAACTAGGTCGATAACAAACATCCTTAGCTACAAATACAAAACCTAAATAACATGCTACCTATTTAAATCAACTGCTAATGCTCCCTCCTGCAACACTGCTTTTTGTTTTCTGTGGCCACATAACAGCATTAATTTACATCAGAGCACCAGCATTGTTGTAGAAGGGAGCATGATATAATACATTATGATGCTTATAAGAATCATTCTCCCTACGAATGCTCTCAAATAAAAGTTGAGAAATGTATTCCACGACTGATTTAAGACCCATAATGCGTGAATACAAAAATCTAAATAATCATGTTTTAAGATCTTTGATACAGAGAACACGGGCAGTGAGTTTCTTGTAAACACTGCAGAATTTTCTGTTAGAATAGACTTACCTGAGAGAAGTAATCTAGCAACAGTGCTGCTTTGTTTATAGAAAGCCCTGAAGCACAGGGGAGACAGGTTGTCATCTAGCTTATGCAAAGCTTCGTTAAAGGAGTCGGAAATATCTTTAATGATGTCCTCTGTGTTCAACGCTGTGTCTGGAGATGATGGCAAGCTCAGTGATAAGGAGATGGTGGCAGAAGCTGCTGAACTGGACTCTAGTACTTCATACTCTATGTTGCCGAGTGTTAGCTCTTTGGTCATGTGAGAGGATTTCCTCCGTCTGGGATCATCACAGGCTGCAATGACATGCAACTCTACCGCTGCACCTCTTGGAAGATGAGGGACCACAGCAATTACCAGTGGGCCACATTTTCTTTCTGCTTCACCATAGTCTTCATCCTGCATAAGAGCAATGAAATAGCACCAGTTTTTGCTCAAAATATACTCACATTGGCATCTTATCTACCATAATATTGAAAGCTACATACAGTTGTCCAACCAATTTGAAGTGGACCACAGAAGAGCCATCAACTTTATACATTACCAGCACAAATTATGGAAACGATTTACAGCAACACTAGGTGTGAGGATTTTATTGACCATTTTTCCTCACTTGGACACATTACCGTACTTACTAAATATCTCAGCATCATCTCTTTAAAAATACGCAAAATCTTTTTAAAGAGCAGAAGATTATCTATTCAGGGATATACATATACTTTGTGACTAAGAAAAAAATGGCAATACAATCTTCACCCCCAGTCATTCTGTTTGTTGTTTCCATAATTTGTGTTGGTACTGTATCTATCTATATTTTTAAAACTGCAAAACAATGTGACATTGATTATGGGAAACTGTTCTTTACAGTGACTATGCAATATGGCATTAATGGTTTATTGTCTGAACACAAATGATAACATTGTAGGCACCTTTGTTAAACTACTAGACCATGGTAAATAATGAGCTTTGTTATTATTATATATATATATATATATATATATATATATATATATATATATATATATATATATATATATATAATATAAAAAGGTAACAAATAAATAATACTCTCAATGGTACAGAACAAGAAACATGCAACTAAATGTAATAATTTAAGTTGTTTCCTATTGGCTTTATACTGATTTTCTTTCATCAAACAATAAGGGTAAATTGCTCTATTGTGTCAAGTCAATTGTGATATACAATCAAATAAAAAGGGACCAGGGGAATTATTTATCTTGATTTCCAACCTTACCACGTGGCTGGGTAACGAGACATAGCAAATAGAAGCACATACTTCTGTGTTTACTTTTCGAATGGTATAAGGTATTGCAATCCATATTACTTTATTTTGGTGGAACACAAAGTAAACTAACAAACACACACAGGATTATCTTTAGAAATATAAGATGAAAGTTGTGTTGCTTGGAAGCCAATCATCTAGCAATTACAGGAAGTTCTGTATTCACACTAGAAGTGTGTTGATGACTGCACAATTTGTCAGACAAGAACCTGTTTAAGTGAATTTGATCCACAGAGCCATTAACTGTGTATTTGTGTTACTAGCCACAGAATGTATTTACTTGCTTACACTACAATATACCTCTGAAATAATATTGCAGTCTTACCTGTTAATGGGAAAGAAACGAGCAAGTTAAAACAGTCTTTTCTACTACAGTCGATAAATCCATAACACTTAACCCCCCTTTCAATTCACAGGATCAATTTTCATCCACTTATACTCAACTTGGAAAGTGAGGAATAATGATAGGTTACACACTATTTATTTTGAAATATACTTACAAAATTATTGACAAGAGCATCTCCAGCACTTTCCTCTATAAAGGTATTGCTGTTTGACCCACTCTGCTGTTTACATGAACACTACACTTACCTGCAGATTACATTTTAGCAAAGCGTAATTGTGCACCAACAGCACATACAGATCTACCATCTTCGCTTTAAAAAATCAGAATGAAAACTGGGGATAATTTTTCACAAATTGTCAAACTTACCACTCACAATTACATTTTCAGAGAGAGAGACAGACCCGTGTGCTTCAAGTGGAGTGTCAAGGCCACTTCCAAGTTTCTTTCAGATAAATGTTATATTAGCAGTTAACAAAAGCAAGGTATTCTCCTTCAGGAGATACATTCTACCCTTGTCAATACTAATTCTCTTCCAAGTGCTGCAAAACACTTTGAAATACTGGAGCTACCAAACAGGGGAAAGAAAAAAAATGCATTCATTCTGTCTTAAAGGCCATTTTGTTGGCCCAAGGTGTTGAGAAATAAGTCTCATACATTTTGCAGGTCAATTCATTCATATAGACATAAACTTTTCTACTTATTATTCCCAACTTGTCTAAGGCTGTTAAATCAATAATTTTGCAAATGTTATCTTTGGAAGTAGATTTCTATCCATTTTATAAAATATAAGCGTGTAAATCAACTGTAAGTCTTTTTTATGCTTAAGAATATATTATTGTTTGAAACAGCTTCTGACTAAAATGTATTAAAATAATTTACTTGCTGCAGTAATATTTATTCTACCACTACCAAATGTAAAACTATATAAAAAGTTTATATGAAATACAATTATAGTCTCTGAAAAATTCCCAAGAGCACAGAAACATATCGCTGCACCATCAAAGCTGTTCTTCAATCTAATCACATTTTATGTCATAATCCCACATAGCATAAAGTGAGTTAACCAAAAATATTAAGAGTCCACTTTGTGCATTAGCCAAAAAAAAAAATTATATACAAAAATGAAAGTCAGTATGATTGCATTACATACAAAATAACAACTTCATCTTAAACCACTTGAGGGCATGACTCAACCAATATGTGAGTGATTGGTACCTTATGTGGTAAAACGGACAGTTAAAAGGAAGTTACTTTAAA
The DNA here is from genome assembly GCF_017654505.1 of Polyodon spathula. Taxonomy (NCBI): domain Eukaryota; kingdom Metazoa; phylum Chordata; class Actinopteri; order Acipenseriformes; family Polyodontidae; genus Polyodon; species Polyodon spathula. The sequence continues at coordinate 10,644,208 of NC_054545.1, forward strand.
AAATATCACATCTATTCAGCTTATCTGAACCTGTGCGGGAGCTCCAGTACCATATTAAAAGCAATAGTCACACTCATTATGGCTCGTGAGCTCCCTTGCTGACAGAATTAAATCTTTTCAGTAGTGATGTACTTCGCACTGCACTCTCTTTAATGCATTTTCTTTTTAGCGTGGCCACAGGAGCCGCTTGAAAAGCGTGCAACCTGACTGGTAAATATGATAATAAGGAAACAGCGTAAAGCCTATTAGCAGCAGGGAGTTGATATAGCACAAACTCAGCCAGTTCCCCTACATTTCCTCCTCAGCAGGGGCACTTCATAAAATTGTGAAAGTAACTCTTTAGCTCAGCGCAAGTCCTCTGTTTCAATAACAGAACCACTTCCTCTGCTTCAAGTTTCACTTAAAAATTTACTTATGTAAACTAAATACCACTGTTGCTGCAGTGCCGGACGTCTAAATGATCACTTTCCAGGGAAATGGTAATAGCTGTCATGCTCTTTAAATATGCAATCCTGCTGTAAAGAAATACACTGATCATCCAATTTTTTTTTTTTTTTTTTTTTTACTTTGACCAGAAGATTCGCTTTAAAGAAACCAATATAATATACTTTCTTTTTGATAAAAGGTAAATGATAAATGCTTCATATGGGAAATTATTGTGGAACAATTTGTTTTTTTCAGAATGTTTCTGAGCAGCTTGGTCTTTCAACCTCACTTGGCAGAGTGTGGCTCCTCTTCCTGGTGACTGGCTGTTACCCTCTGGGTTGTAGGTTGTAGCGCTGGATTCATTACAAATCATTTACAGCCAACTCCATGGCACACTGCTAACCAAAGAAGACCATTGGCAGACATTTACTAATGGTAAGCATGAAGCTATTCCAGCCATACCTCTCCCCAGCAAGATCCACTTAGAATAAGTAAGGATCAAGGGGCTCCCGATCCAGTAAAGGTGCTCCCTGTGGAGTGCAGGATGTGCCCTATAGTCTGGCCGTTGCCGGTTGGCTATTCTTTTGATGACTGAGGACGGGAGCTCCCAGGGGGTGGCTCTCAATTGGCCAAGCGCCGCCCAGGGGGAGGGAGGGCTAGGTCGGCCAGGGTGTCCTTGGCTCACCACGCAACAGCAACCCCTGTGGTCTGGCCAGATGCCTGTGGCCTTGCCTGTAAGCTACCCAGGGCTGCATTGTCCTCCGACGCTGTAACTTTGGGTGGCTGCATGGCAAGTCTGCAGCAGCTAAAGAAGCGGGCGGGGATTTACGTACCTCCCTGTAAAAACATGTGGGAAAGGGGATGTATAAAAAGGTTGATCATAGTGTTAGTTTAGAATTGTGATGGTGAAGGTATGGTGAGGTGCTGTGTGGGTTTGTTTGTTGTTTTTGTAGTTTTGTATAATGTAAACAAATGCACGTCAGCACTTAAACTAAAGCCTTCTTGTCTCTGAGTCTCCTTGCCAATGCTTGGTCACACAAATTAATCATGTTTGTTTTTTTTTTTGTTTTTTTTTTTGTTTTTTTTTTTAATGCTTAGTTGCCAAATTGTACTGCAGTAAAATATTTTTACCAGAATGATTATATTTATAAGTATGGTCCAAAATGTTTCAACTATAATTTGCACCCAATTAACCTGCTGTGTTTCCATATCCACCTGATCAGATAAATTATCAATCTGTCTGAAGTAAAGAAAAAATGTTGCCCACTTCTTAATAATTTGTACTGAGAACTGTTTCCACATCAATAACTTGATCCTACACACTGATATTATTTTATAGCAAAAAGTAAAAGATATAATTGGTTTTTCATTTGTTTTAACAAGCACAGAATGTCAGTTACATGATTGGTACACTTAAAAAACTATTAAGCCACAAATGGTTATGTAAATATAAAAATCTATATCTACACTTTTAAACAATCAAACAATATATGTCTTTTAAATCTTGTTTCCTTTCTAGCGAGTGTTTTTGCCTAATACTGTATTATTAATATTATTATTATGATGGTAGAAGTTCAGTACAGATTGTGATGCCATTGAATAAATTGGCATTTTTTCACATGGTTGCTTTTTGTTTATCTGGACTTTGTCAATGGATTTAAGTGAATCAATCGACTAGTATAGCAATTGCAGTCCGTGAAGTCTTAGCTGCTTGCTGCTGCTCAGTCTTGCACAGCGCATTCTAAGCCAATGGCACAGCGTTTGGGCTAGCAGCAGCCAATCAAATGCTCATCTGCTGTATAAGAAAGAGTTTAGTTGAAAATGACAGGGTCAATTTTCTATCCAGTAGCTGCAAATTCAGCTTTCATTACAAATATAAGACAGCAATTTAATGTAGCTTGTTTACAAAGCTGGACAATGAAAAGAAATACTTGGAGAAATTGATTAAATGCACTGACATAGCAGCAGGCCAATGGAAGATTATTGGCCAATGATTACTGAGCAATTCCAACACCACAACCCACCTTATTGAATTATGTAGGCAACGTCAGGATTAATACAAATGTTGGACGTTCCAAACGTGTGTAATTCCATACCTTTTTTCACAACTATACGCTATCTGGTGTCTATAAATTATTTACTTGTTTGAGTTAAAAAATGAAGCAAGGTGTTATATAAGCACATAGAATTAGTTGGTTTAAAAAACAAACAAACAAACAAAAAAAACAGATTCATGTTAAAATAAGGCCTGTGTCTGATGGCAAAATATTCTCCTTGTCCTCTGCAGTTCTGTTATCTGCATTTGACCTGCGTTAAATATTCTCATTACAATCACTTCAAATGAATACAGAACCTTTGTTTAATACCAACCCCAGGGAATCCCAATACACCAGATGCCAGATAAGCACAACCATGTAATTTGAATTCATTGCACTGAAGAGACCCGTTACCAGTAGCTTGCTTAAAGTCCATGCTCTATAGTAAAGATGGAAAAACAATAAGCAGAATTCATTTAAAGTAGCAGCAGTTGTTTAAGTAAAACCCTGTATTGTCAAATTATATACCTACTGCATAGTCTGTTCTAAATACATGTTACATACACTATGTATTGCCCTGCAACTTTATTTTCAATAGAAATGTGCAAGTGCATCCTTACGTTACAGTCATTGAAACATAATCTATAAATAATGGAAGGGAAGAAGTAAATCACTGTTGTAAAGCAATGCAAATTGTAGCTCAACATTTGGGTTAATTAACGGTTTTGATCCTGTTTCGGACTCATCAGATTAGCATCCAAAGTGCATTCTCTGTTGGGTGATTTTCTAGTCAGGGTAATTAGAGCCCTAGCTTTTATTACCAGCTTGGTTTCTCGTTGTAATGGGAGAAAGGATTATCCCATGAGAAGATCAAGCAGTGCTCTAAAAATGAGATAATGGATTAGAAGGCGCTGAGGAAGACATCTGCTTTAGTGCCTTGCTCCACAGTATCAAAGACATCAGTGTTTCCCTAGTTATAAACTTTTCATGAGTTTTCATAGTGCAAATATGCAGCTCCTCTTCAACACGGTAGAAGAGACCAAAACGATAAGCTCTCCACACTGACATTGAGTACAGCAGGCCCTCTCCAAAATCATTTAAAGCTAATCATTAGCAGCATTTAAATGACACAATTTCTATTAATAATATAAAGCAGTAGGTTTGTGTGTGTGGCAATATGTTTTTCACTGAATCTTTCATAAATTCTTTCATTAGTAATGATATGAGAAAATATAACTAAATTGTATGTACATCTTTTACACAGCAAGACCCGAGTCCACAACTATGCAATTTGGAAAGCAGCTGGTTACTAGAAACTTAATGCATGATCAGTGGCACTGGAACAATTTTTAAAGTGGGGGTGCTCAAAGCCATTGAACAAAACTGTAACCCCCATTTATGATGTAAGCCATGCAAAGCCAGGGGGTGCTGCCACGCCCCCAGCACCCCTAGTTCAGGGTGCTCCTGTGCACGATTGTGGATGTCTCTGTGGTATATGAGTGGCTACTACTGCACTTGTCCTGTTCCTGGCGACTTTCCAGGTAGTCATCCATTCTGATCGGCCTTCTCACTCAACCAGTGCAACTTTCAGTTCAACAAACTGAGCAACAATGTAGCTTTGGGATAGGCTCATTGTTTGTGGCTATTCCAACAGATCTTGCTACTACGTCACTGTACCTCAGCTGTGACCTTGTTCGGCCGATCTATCTTAATGTGAATGAATAATTCAGTCTCAGTGCTCATTCAATCCTTGGAGCCTTTTTCACTACCAATTATGCTAAATGTTGGAAAATTGAATGGAAAGTGTTGTGATGTAGATAACTAATGCCATTTGTTGATCACTAGCGTACTCACTCCTTTCAAAAGCTTGTAGTTGACCATGGGGAAACACCTGTGCTGGTATTTCAACACAAAGCTTGTTCAAACCTTAATATTTCTCAAGCTTTACAAAATACTTTTTTAGATACAGATACTTGTCAGGTACATATATAAAAAAAGAATAATTGTGAAACAAATACAAAAAGAGCAAATTAATTAAATTCAACTTACCTTTGAACTTTCCTCTTTTAACTTGTTATCCCATATTTTCTGTACAAGACCAATGTTCTTCTTGTTTGTTACATAGCAATTTGCCAGAAGGACGTGACTCAATGTTAGTCCAGTACTCATAGCACCTAAAACCTTCTCAACATGACTGAAAGAAAGTGTGGCTTCAGTTCGTACTCCTCCTTGTACAAGCTGCATAGTGCATGGCAGAAGTGCAATCTGCCCAGCACAAAATACAGCTTCTCCAACCTGTAGAGAAACAAACCAACCAGTATTCATTTCTACAGTGACCTGCATTTGGATTCAACACCATTACTCTTTCTGTTCTGAGGGCTCTATAAAAGACATACTTGTGCAGATAATAACATGTATTTATTGTTGGAGTAAAGAAGCAGTGGCTTGAGCAGTGTACACCTTTTTTTATTTACTTGAATCCCAGTGCAACATATAAAAGCACCAAAGCAATTTGATTACATGTATTGTCACATTTGCCTAATGAGAATTACAAGAAAAATAGGGAGAAACTTATGTTAAAATAGGTAATTAACTCAATATGTTTAACAACAACAACAACAAAAAAATCTATCTTATTAATGCAGCAAAATGTCTTGGTGATCCATGCAATTTTAAAGGTCAGGTTTCACTAAAGATCAGCTGACCCCCATGAACTATAAATCAAATACTTGTCTACATGTTGCAGTCAATGTAAATAACTGCAAATGGCAATATGCTAATTAGTAACTTCTGACCAGCCATGTGGATCTGTGACCTTAATAGGGACCTCTGTGGACATGATACATCTGGCAAAATAAGGCCCTCTGCTGATTATCACAGACGGGCATTATCTTTTCTAACAGGATTAAAGATGTAAAACTGTGAGCTAATTTAGTAGATGATAATCCCTTGTTCCTTAGACTTATGTTATTGCCTAATGATGGTGAAATTACATTATTATTAATAATATAATTTTTTTACAAAAACACTGCAGGATCCTTTCCAAAGAGGGCCTGTCTTCAATCTCCACTAAGTACATTTGGGTATTCCAGTGCATGAAAGTAATTACTGAAGATACTTGTCTCATCTAAGGGATGGCACCTCTAGCACAATATCATGGTGGGAAAGTTACAGAGGGGTACCGTTTGAAGGACAGTTTATTTAATTTGAACGAAGCTCATTCAGCAGAACAAGCTTGGCTATATACAGAGAGAAGTTTTCAGTTATATTATTTTAAATAACTCCAAAATTCTTCATATAGTTACACTGTAGTTCTGGCTTTCCCCAGAAGCACACATTCAATTACTTGAAGGCAACTCAAGGTTTGTGAAGGCACATACTGTATATGAATAAACACATGCACAGTTGTCTGTGATTCAAATGCAACACAGCAAAACTGGCGCAGATGACGGTAAGCTTAGATAAATTATATATATATATATATATATATATATATATATATATATATATATATATATATATATATATATATATATATATATATATATATATATATTATCTATAATTCAAAATTACAGCAATATAGCTTTAAGGTTTTTGCTTTTTTTGCAGTTATTTGTTTTATGAGTGTGTGTTTAAGCAAAGGGCATTTACATGGAAGAGCCAATCGTTTCTCTTTGTAAACAGCATGGAGTAAAGTTGTTTAGTTTTCCTGTATGTTCTGTGTGCAATTATACTTAAAACTCCACTACAAAATAAAACTTGACTGGAACTGAAAAATACCTCCACATACAGTATGTGTGTGTGTGTTTGTGTCAGAGAGAGAGAGGGGAGAGATAGATGTTGTCAAAAGTTTGCATATCCCAACGTGTGAAAATATACATACGTTGGGGGTTTAAACTGTTGATGACAACTTTGTTGTCAACACTTTATGCTTAAGCATTTATTTATTTTTTCTAAATAAAACCCGATTTCACCTGATGTTTTCATTAAATAATTCTACCCAATTTTTAAAAAAGCATTCACCCGAATTTGGAAAGAAAATCAGATGCCCTAATTATATGTTTTAAGCCTGGAACAAAAGAATAGATCTGAAAATGTTACAAATGAACAGGCATCCAAATAACAATCCTAGCAGTTCGTAGGGCTAAATATAATGCACCTTGGCTTTGACTGATCTAGGGTAAATGTTGTAGTCCAACTGGCTTCCTGATTTATTCAGATTCCTGAAATGTATTTTTTTTATTGTATTATTATTACATTGTTAGAAGCAATAAGTACAACACTTGCCTCTGGGCATCTTGTTAAGTGATATTGTGGATATACTATCATCTCCCATCATCACAGCATGAGGTGCAAGGCACAGTGCAGCTACTGTAGCTGTCTTCTGATGAGATCGACAATGGAGGTCCACTCTGCTTTGTGAATGTTAAATCAAACTTAATAAATGATCCCAGTGCCCTCTGCAATTCACCCATGAGAATTTTCCACAGCACATAAATATAGGGCCGCTATTAAAAATATACTCTCTTGAGTGGCAGCCTATGCATATGACTGTTCCAAAAAATGTCAAGAAGAATCAATGACCTTTGAACTTAGCAGCCTTGGTAGTTTTGAACTCTTAAACCCATCTAGTCTTTGTTCATAATAACTTTCCTAATATGAAATATTAAAGCACAAACAGAGAACTACTTTGTTATCTTTGTTCTAAATATTTGAACAACACTATGATATGTTCTATAATATAATAATAAAAAAAAGTTTAAACCCAATGCAAGACAGATTTTTTAAACTTAAGCACTAAGAAAGGGAAAAAAAAAAAACTTCACTGCAAAATGTTTATCTGGACTGGGGTAACAGTCACAAAAAATTCAGTTATCATGTGGTTTCCCATGATTCTACACTGTTGGGTTTGGTTGCAAAGTTTGATGAATCTTCAATAGCAGCCTCTGCAACTCCACAATACTGGGACTCTGTGGTAGGGATAGGAACATGTAAGCTTAAACTGGCCGGATCATTTTGTGATTATTTGGTGACGCTCGAGGGATACATCAACAACTAGCTTCTGAAGACCAAGGCAACAAAATGTCAACAACAAATTGTCACTGACATTCCACTTATAAACCATCAAACAGCATCAAATCTTTTCCATGAAAAACCCAGATCAGGTCGCACTGGAGCCGAGTATTTCTTAGCCAGCTAATCATCAAAAAAACTTACGATTTTAAATAAAAAGGCTCATTTTTTAATTTGAATAACAAAAGAAGCCGCTGTGAGCCCACAGACCATAAAAAAAAAAAAAAAACTCCCTAAGCTACACCAGACAGGTGTTTAATAATCTATTGCTAAGGTTCTGTTTTAGGTTGCTCTTAGTAGGGGAAAAATAGCTTTAACTATGAACCTGCAAATGGGAGTCTGCAAAGAAATGAATGCTATTAACATACAATTAACAGTTCAAAAGAATGAGTTCACACACCAATCAAACTCGTTAATTGACTGTCAATGGTCTGTCCCTGAATATACGATATGACTACATTATACATTTCAAATGCTGGCAGGAAGACAGTTGTATTTGCATTGGCTTAATTCACTGATCAACAACCACAATGTCACATACATTTTTAATGGGCCAGAGGCCTGTTTCAATATTCATAGGGTTGAGTAAGTGGAAATTAGTTGTTAGCTCAGCTACCCTATTGGACTTTCAAGCCCCCATTTTTTCTTCACGAACCCCCTTAAGAAAGACATTTGATTACTATTAACTAAATGTGATTCCATTACAAACATGATTAGAAAGGACTGTTCAGGAAACATTTGGACCACAGTGCAGACAGGTACTTAAGTCTATTTCAATTATCTAAACAAAGCAGTCAACCTTTAAATCATAAACCTGTTTTATCGCACACATATTTTCCCTGTATTTTTCTTATGTATTTAGTGATGTTTATGGGGGGTTCTGCAGTTTCGATAATTAAAACAGACCCAATTGTGAACAAGCATGTGGTTTAAAGATAAAGATGAAGTACCTTTAGATGTTCATCTAAGGGTACTTCATCTTGCCAAGGACTGACACAAGTAATTCTTTTGAAGTCTAAGAAAACGATTTATCTCAACAGCTCTAAAAAGGTACAGTACATATCGGTCACTTTTTACATTCCAAAGTATAATTTTGTTTTTAGTATGATGATTTATTAAGTGTAATAGATATCCCCAACATCATCCTTTTTACATGCATTTTACAATGCACCGTGAGGTTTAATGGAACTTTAGAGTAAGGGCTCTTCTATTCAAGGTTTCTAATCCATAACGATAAAACAAATAAACAAATGTCAGGATCAAAAAGCTTCATGAGAAATTTTATATATTTATATATATACACACACAGGCGATCCTCGACTTACTACCTTTCGACTTACAACACACGGCACTTATGACTCTTTTGCATTATTACCCTGCTTTGACTTTACGATATCGATACAGCATTTACGACACGGCGAGACATGAGCCACGCGTCACTCTGTCACATGATGAGGGGTTTAACTTCAGATGATCGTAGTTCCAGCTAGGAGTACCGCATAAAGCCCCTAGTCTGTACTTTTAAACAAGCTACATAGACGCCTGAGTAATATGCGCGTACCCACAGGGTCACTGGAACAAGGGGTGCTGTTGCACCCCTGACTTTGCATGGCTTCCATCATATACAGGGGTTACAGTTTTGTTCAGTTGCTTTCAGCACCCCCACTATAAAAATTGTTCCAGCGCACCCACTGGCCTAAGTGTAAAGGGTTAAATAAATATTTGCATGACTATAATATAAACGGGTCATTTTTGTAAAAAGATATTATCTGGCCAGGAACGTAACCCCAACTTATAACACTGTTCCTATAGGAAAATATGCTTTAACTTACAACGCTTCGACTTACAACACGACTTTCAGCAATTGTGTCGTAAGAGCGAGGACGAGGACTGCCTATATATATATATATATATATATATATATATATATATATATATATATATATATATATATATATATATATATATATATGGATATTTATACTACATCGGGACTTCTAACTATTTAGATAGTCTACCGGATATAGTCTAGCGAATATAGTCATCCTATGTCATATGACAAATTACTCGGATGACACATAATGTACAATAAGTTATTATTCTTTCTATTAAAAACACGTTGATTTTGGGTCTTTGGGGGTTTGATTGGGGGGTCGATATAATAATAATATAAATTTTCAACTCCTTGGGGGTTCGAAAATTTTCAAAATTTTTACTTATTACCGTGGTTATTTTATTTTGGTATTTTTTACATGGACTGATACCGAAACATTGTTTAAATATCCATTTTTTTTTTTTTACAAACACATTCTCATTATATTTCCAGAGTTTGTTATTCTCTGTAACCTGTTGTAATACAGCTGCTTAAAGCTAGGGGGTGTCATTGTACCATTGGGTCAACAAAAAATGCAGTACTTTCAAATTAATAGACTCTTCTGATGTTAACTGGTCCTTCTTTACCGAGTATTTGTCCCAGATTTTGCAAACCCAGAAGAATATTAGACATAGGAGAGATGATTACATTGTATCGAGTATAACTATTAGGTATATAACCCAAGGGCGTCTATTAGCCTTTCTGTAATTAAAAAACAAAACAAATAAAAAAAAAAGTTTGCCCTTAAGAAAATATTATAACACAAATTATTGTTATTATTTAAAAAAAATAGCAGAGGTTACATTTTTTTTTTCAATTTTTATCACGTCTGCACTGTATTTTAATCTTGATCACGCTTTTTGGCATTAATACTTTCAAAGCATATCATGTCTCTGAATATGAAATGATAAAAGATGGGCTCATGTTGTGCAGTGCCCTTAGGAAATGTTAGTTTCTGTTGCCACATTTTAGAAATATAAATATTAAAAAGAATAGCCTTAGAACAAAACATTATATATATATTTTTTTTTTCCCATTTTATATGCTCTTCTGGCGATTGCTAGTTATATATACAAATGTTATATTTTAGTTTTTTTCTTGATTTATTTTGGTGCTCTACTTAAAGCCTAACCCGACAATGCTCAACTGTCACATGAAATCAGTGTTTGATAAACTGCCGCACAAACCTCATGTTTGATGTACAAAGAAAGGCAAATACAGGAGACATCCTAAAATGTCGTCTTGAAGTAGAAGCAGATATTGAAATGACAACAATATAAAACAACATTACCTATAAGCGCATACAATTTTCTTGGGTGGAAGAAATTTTGAAATAACAAAGAAGGGGCATCATCAGCTGGTCCATAAATAGATCCTGATCATTTCAAAACATTGGACCTTTTCTTCTTGCTATGCTACTGTAAATAACAATGTTCCTTTATCTAAATTCCACATGCCCATTTCCGGAAATGCTGCAGTGGACAAGAAGCACTGTCATGTCTGTTTTGTCAACGATATGCTGATTATCATTTTTTATCTGCAGTTTGCGAACATAATCAATAGCACAGAAGACACCTCCTGATGCTCTACTGCCAAACAATATCTGCACAACGGTTTACAAGCATGTCTGATTGAAAGCTGGCTGCTTTAGATTTGTCTGTATTTCAAAATGGCAATTTACAAATCACCACATTTCAGTTACTGAATTACACTATTAAAGATCTCAAAAAATGTAAATAGTCTTACAATCTTGAAATTAACAGGATTTCAAATATATATATATATATATATATATATATATATATATATATATATATATATATATATATATATATATATATATATATATATATATATATATAGACACACACACACACAAACCAATGATGGAGAAGCCCACTTCTCTTTGCATTAGGGCAAATGCCCGCTGCCTTCAACTTTCTCGACCTCAAGAATTTTTTGACAAATTGGTTGTGAGGCCTTTACGACTGATGCACATATCCGAAAAAATCATTTCTGCCAAGCTTCCTCTATGACCTGCCTGTGGGACATGACATGCTCCTAGATGCATCGCTCTATCAAACCAAATCTTTCCAGGACAATGCAAATTATGACAAATTCCATCATCCCGCATTATGCGCTTCATGCTAATCTCTGTAATTCGAGAGAATCGGGAGGGCTCTGTTCTGCTGAAGGGCATGTTGTCTGATTGAATGATGGTGAAACAGCATCCTCCAGCCCCTTCATTTTCCAGTCCCAGCTGTGTCCACCTCTTCACAAAAGTACTATTTTTTTTTGTTTCCTAACAACTATTGGGGTATAATGAAGTTAAATCTATTTAAGAGTCACCCTGCCACCTGTATCCAAACAACACCAACGTGCGCATTTTATTATCTAAAGGTTATGAGTGCAGCACAGTGTAGACAAATTTACACTGAATGATGCACACTTTGCCTTTCTGATGACTTCCACTGGCCTGTCAGGCTGTCACATTGGGAATGCAGCCTCAGAGAAGCAAAGCCTTCTCCTGTACTGGCTTACTAAGCAATCATTTGGCTGATAGGATTCAGGAAATTTTTAGACTCAGGCATATTACAAGGTTACATGACGCTTCCTGCTTGAAGCGAGTGGCCAACCTGCAGAAGAAATAAAAAATAAATAAATAAATAAGTAAAAGTCACTAGGAAAAAAAAGCCAAACTTCCTGATAATTCTTCTATGATTCAGAAGGTGGCAGTGTTGCCACACGAAGCAGCTCTTTGCACACCCCAGACAGCTCCTATGCCCTTATCTTGCAGTAAATATACATTTGTGTTATGATTAGACATCTTAAGCTGTTACAGCTATATTTTCTGAGGCCCATTAATGCAGTTTCCTTTAAAAAACAATAAGAATTGCATTCCAACAGAAAGATTATAATAAAACAACAATTATAACTAATATATATGCATGGGATCATTGTTCAAGCTTTTTTTTTTTTGTTGTTGTTGCGCTGGTTAAATCATTTATTATTTTAAATTGGTAAACACTACTTCATGAATGTACTACCTGTGTATTTGTCTGAACACATAATGATTACTGGAAGGACTGTACTGGCGAGTTGCATACAGAAGGCATCTTAGGCTGAAGGGCAAAGCACAAAGTGAATTTTCAGTGTCTCACAATGACTTTGAAATGGCTGACGGTGCTGCTTTTGTACCAGGATTGGATGTAAACAACCTCAGGATTTTAGACATTATTTAGCGCAGATGACCTGAAGCAAGGGACACAGCATATAGTTGTATGCTGTTATTAAAAACATCCAAATTCATGCTCAAGCATAAATTCATCAGCTGACAAATGAAAGCGCTTGGAAAAGAGACCTTTTAAAAGAACACTAAAGCCACAGTTCAATGTTAAAATGGTGGTACATTTTTTACTTAAAGTGCCTTTTCTTAAAGGCACACTAGCAGTGATAACTAGCTATTAGAGTTAGAATTAACATTATTTTACATTATATTTACATTGCAATTTATACCAACAGCCCTTATCATCTGATTATTAGTAATGGCAGACAAAATAAATAATGCACCAAAAGGGGGTTACTTTATCTCAAAATCTTCACTTTTTCATTAATTCATGACATAGATGGATAGAAAATATAAATGATCAATGCCAAAGTTGACAATATGCATGAGTTACCACACATTAAGTATATGAAGAACCAAAAAGAATCTTCTGATGTCACTTAGTATCAGTACTAAAAACGTCATAATATATCAACTGAATTTCTTTTTAAAATGTATTTTTGAAGTTCCCATGTTCTTTTTTTAAGCACAAAGATAACTGCTTTTCAAAATGAATCTTTGTGTGTCATTCTTATGCACAGTACATGCTTTATTCATACTTTGCTACCCTCTGTCTCTTTTCTTTAATGTTCTGCTAACCTCCTTGCTTTTTTATGTTCTGTCTTGCTCTTTTATTTGCTTGGCTTCACTGCCTTGAAAAAGTTACTCTTCTCCCTGCCTGTCTACTCCTCCCTTGTCAGCCTTGTTTCTCTACATCGCAGCAGCAAACATGACACTGGGATCTCCACTCTGCTAGCTATTCAGCTGCTAGTTACCATAGTAATAGAAAGGCTGCTTATGTCCGTTCTATAACGTTAAAGATCATTTTTTAATACAAAGTGCATCCTTGGAATTGCTCAAAACTTTACACCTTCTAGTAAACACTGTCATACAGAGGTGTAATCTTCTAAACCAAACCTTGTTCTACAATTTTTAGAATCCAATGTCTCTGATTACCCAAAAGACTGAGAATGTCGTGACAATGCAGCTTGTCACTGCCAATTCTTTCAGCAAAAAAAATGGTCTTAAAAAAAGTCTGCTGTGAAAAAAAAGACTCCAATGGATGGAAACATTTTGTTCCCTGACTAAAAGGTGCTTAGTGTGGCATATTTTAAAAAGACACTCCTACTGAATTAATAAAATGCTTTTACCAGTCAAATGACATGGGACAGATGTGCGTGGAGAATACATTGCTTTGACACAAGGGAACTCGGGTATCACACTCTGCTCCCAGCAGGCCTTGCCCCCTAAGAGCTAGGTGACTATTGTAGCATCAATGCAGGAAGGCAGAGGGGGCACACCCCTTACTTGCTGTGGGTTGTTGACATGAACCAGGGCAGGCAGGCACCAATAATACATGAAGTGCTGTTCAGAGGCAATTAGGATCAGTTGTCAAAGCTAGGCCATTAATGAAGGAACTTGTCAGAGGCGCTAGAGAATGCAGTGGTTGAGGGCAGGGAGGTGATTTAGTGTGACAGGTCGAGTCCTTCCAGTGTCCTCAGCAGTACATGCTAATACCAGCCCTAACAATGTTGTGTGGCAGTGTATAATGCGGCTAACATGGGCTTTGATTCTGCAAAATGACTGCTGCACACCGTTAGTCTGTCTCGCTTCAACTGCAGAGAAGCAGAGCAAATAATTACCCATCTCGCTCTCCCAACCACCACCCAATGTAAATTGCCTTATTAGAGCAGAGTTTCTTCATATTAAAGTACATTACATTTTCAAGTTTGACATCCTAAATTAAACTGTTTATGTAATTTAGGTAAGAGCAAGTAAACTTTTATTACACTTGTATTAAAATGTTTTTTTTTTTTTTTTTTTTTTTTTTGGAGGGGGTGGGGTGTAAACAAACGCTCATGACCGACTCTTACAAAAGAACAAACTGAATTAGTTTTCACTCTTGGGAATCCTGGATGTACCTCCATGAAAAAAATGTGAATTAACATAAAACAGTTAGAAAGATCAAATATTTAACTACTCATTTTTATCAACAGCCTACATATTCCACAAGATTCATTTGTATAAGTTACAATTAAGTGTGGAAACAATTTTGGATAATTGTTCCTGAAATCTGCCTCCAAATAAAGTAATTATTTATGTAACACTTTTTTTTAGCTTCATTTTAACTTTCGATTAATATGCACTCAATGTAAGTATTTATTTACTGTTTAAAGCCTATTTGTGTAGTGCCATGTATTAAAAAAAAAAAAAATTAATATAGAGTTAAAAAATTATATTTCATTTTTCATCTGCTCAATTACTAACACATTTTTTTTCTATTACTGAAAATTATCATTTGTTCTTTTATTGTTTCAACTCTCAGGATGTGTGGAGATACTACCCACTGTTCTTGCCTCCAGCGCTTCACATTATCGGTGTATTATTTCATGCATGCCCTACTCTTTTATCAATTGCTTCTGAAGTAATGTTAATAGACTAGAAAATTGAGACATTTATGAAGTATAGGCAGTGTTTATGAAAAAATCCATAAAATATGACACAGGCGAGGCAAGATAAAAGCGGCATTTTAATAGATTATGGTAAAGAGAGACTGTCAGGAACTGACAACCAACTCCTCCGAGATCAGTAATTTTTATGGGATTAATTTTGTTGTATTAAAAATGATAGTTAAACGTCCTAATTAATCTATACACACTGCACTCTCTGAATAAAAACCTTATGGCCTCCTCTTGCTTTAGAGGACTTGTTTTTTTAAGGTAATTATCTTCCTTTGATAATTGGCGAATTTCGCTTAATAATTATCTAAAAAATGAAATGTACAGCTGCTTTCATGGCTGTGATATATTCAGCTAAAAAAACATTAAAGATGATGCTTTCTCAATTACTTGGTTTTGTCTTATTTTGTGGTTACTCACATGTATTATATATATATATATATATATATATATATATATATATATATATATATATATATATATATATATATATTCCCCAGAAACCTTTATGAATTCACAAAGGAGGTATATTAACCTGCCAATAATGCTCAACTGCCTTAATTGAATCATTTATTAGCTGTTATATAGCAAATTAATTTACCAACCTCCTTGGCCTGAACTGACCAGCCAAAGATCACTTACAGTCTATCACAATGGTTTAATGTCTTTAGACCTAACTAGAAAATGATTTACATTTTATTGAAGCAACAGACTGGTTTGTCTTTGATACCAATTACACACGTCAGATCCACTTTTCTCCAGAGTAAAAATCCACTTTCACAATTTTCAAAATCCAATGCAAATTCAATAGCTAACAGGCTGAGGATTTCCTGATAATAGAGCTTGTCACTGCCAATTAGTTGTGTAAAAAAGGACCCATCTCAAAACAAGATCAGTAAACATAATTCTTAAATTGGGTTTGCCCTAGACAATTTAATGTTCATGTTGATCCAGGATCAGAAACATTTAATAGATTTAACCTTTACGCAATCTGCAATACAAGAAACGAAGCAGCCCACAAGATAAACATCTGATAAAATAAGGCAGGGGCATTTTGTTTACAGATCAGAGTTTGGATTGCTAGCAATAACAAATCCAACAGGGATTTATTGCCAGGAGTCCTTTTAATTTCATAAACTGCTAAAGAAATATACAGATTTAGGTTTTCAATGGGGGGGGGGGGGGGATAGATAGAGCATACCTGGGTTTATAAAGTGTAGACTTTAGAAAGCTACATATATATTAAAAAGGTGTATGAGCAATGCTAAAAGTACTGTGCATTATAGGTTACATATTTCCTGTGCTAGATGTTTAATATATTGTTGGTATCGGTTTATCAAAGTTGTATTAACTGTTCTTGTTTTTTTTATTATTGTTATTATAATTATTTGTTCATTTGGCAGGGAAAGAGCGAACTAGGTATGTTTGCTTCACTTAATAAAACACCTCAGACACTTGTTATATTTCTGCATTGCTCTTGAACTCACCCCTAGAAATAGGCTTATACCTTTTGAATATACTGCTGTTATTTAAACTTATTACATAAATAAACACACACTACCAGTAGATTTGCCCGAAACAAAACACTGCCGACATTACACTAGCGATCAAAGCTGTACCATACTAGTTTAAAAAATGTCCTATCCTCTATAACGTTTGTTATTTTCTGTGTTATAAGGACTATTTACTGGTTAAGATACCAATTTTCATAAGTTTAATCATAGAATAATACATTTAATACAATGTCAAAAAATATAAACCGACATATCCAGATGCAATCACAGCTTTTTATTATTGTGTCACTTAGATGTTCTAGCGGTCTGCTATCTTCTTATTAAAGAACAGCTGGATACAAAATGTCTGCATCTGTACTGCCTGAAACTTGATCCTAATGAGTTCAAAGTACCGATTGGGGGGGGGGGGGGGGGGGTGGGGGGGGGGGGGGGGGGGGGGGGGGGGGGGGGGGGGGGGTTGAGACTGCTTTGAGACTGGCTTTTGTGTTATGTTAATTGTTAGACGACTTTGGATTGTGGGAGAGAAGAGACTTGGAAACTCATACAGAAAAGGTGTTATGTTATCCTTTCACTCTCACTATAACATGTATTATTAATTAAGAAATAACCATTTAATTGCCTAAAAATAGTGAAATCCAACTGCAACAGCTATAACCAGATTCCCCTCCGTCAGAATAAACTATACAGGTTTGTACATTAATAGTGTCCTAGTGGTACGCCAGGGAAACACCAAACTGCAGTTTGCACAAACTTCCTAATCACACACTTTGAGGTGATACCCAATGGTACATCATTCCTTTTAAATCAGCCCTCCAAACAATCAAACTGCTGTCAAACCTTGAGCAATAGAACCATTTTCCTTGCAAAAAAAACCCAGGCCATTGGGAAACAGCATAGCTTGAAAATACCATGATGGTGTATTTTAAATAAACCAAAGCTGAAGCTGTATGAGTCTCAAGTTGTTAATGCCTTACTCCCTGAGATATGCACCCTCAAATGACATACGTGCCTGTAGGTGTTCAGTACTGAATGGCAGTGTTTTGGCTGGATCACTGGATTTTTGATGCAGGTGAAGAGCGAGGGTACTTTCCCTCATATGGTTTGATCAACAGGACTGCATGGTCACATAATGAGTGGTATTATGATGTGTTGTAGTTGTTGCACAAGAAACATGTGCTTGGTCAAAATATTTTCCTCTGTTCCTAGTATTTTACGTGTATGTTTCATGTTGGCTGAGCATATAGATATCAACAAAACCATGCCTGGAAAGAGGCTGGGTGCCATATACACACTGTCATTTTCCTTGTTTGGTGTTCACAGAATTTGCACAAACATTTGACCTCACAATTCACCTTTCTGGGGTGGGGCTGATTGTGGCAAATTAGACACATAGAAGTCAATACATTTTTATACACATGTAACGTTGTTTGAAATTAACCCATTTTAGTCTCTCTATTAAAACCATTATATGGAAATAAATTACTGAGGATTTACATTATATATTTCAAATAGTTAAGATTTACTTTTTCATATTGTAATGTTGGTGCTACTTTAAACATTTGGCAAATTGAAAAGTAATGTTAATAAATACAATTGATACTAACTGTGTGTATAAAATCGTTTACATGGTGGAAACACAGGGTGGATGTTAAATTATGTGTCCTATGTAATTTGAGCTAAACGCTCTTATAACACAGTTAAGGCCTACAGCAATAGCAATTTAAAGGTTAAGTAATTCTAAAATCAAGGCAGATTACAATCTGTCATTGTGCCAAATAACATGACTCATAAATCAACAGTTTTTAAGGAATTATTAAAAGGTTAACCAGACAGCAACAGCTAAAAATGTCCAACAGCAATAGCTAAAATGTCCATATACCATAAAGCATATTTTTTGTCATTATTATGAAGCAATTTGTAAATATAAATTTAACTGGGGCAAATGTTTGATGAATTGATAATGAGTACATAAGAGACATATTGTATATTGGTTATGTTTCATCTTGGATAAATAGCCACAAGTCCTACAAAATCTATAATCACCTGATAAAAATACTGCAAGTGGAGTTCCAACTGCCGTACATTAAAACAAAAAAGCAAATTCTCAGTGTGAATGTATCAGGGTGACCGACAGAGCTGCATCCTCACAGCAGTGAGGTCACTGTTTCATATGGAAAATTGCTAGGGGTGCAACAATTAGTCGATGCATCAATTACTGATCATCTGTCCTTAAATGTCCTGAGCTTCGATTACATATTGATGAATCGATGCATCAAATTAGAACCCAGTTTGAAGTCTTCTGTTGCCAGTTTGCATTAAAACCTGGAGTGTGCTTCTTTTAGTGATATTACGGTAGATGAACAACATTAGTGCGCTGCTAGGATATTCACCTTAGGTCTCTACATTTGCATTGGACATATCCGTGTAAAATGAGTTGAGTTGCTTCACTGGTGAGTCTGTGCAATTTTTTTTCACTAAAAAGTGACAAGAACACAGCACACACCTTTGATGTTATGCACAATCATTTCAAAAGAATGCCAATATTTTGTTTCAAAGCATGCTGTGTTTGGACTATACTGCAATATTATATAAAAAGAACCTGAATTTAGTATGGTAGTTAAATTAGTCAGGATTTGTGAGATTAACTACAATGTTTTGCTTTGCTTTGGACATAAAATGTTAACAGTAATGAACAACCATAGTTCAGATAGAAATGATTTCTGTTAAAATATAGTATTATTATTACAATGTTCAAGGGACATCTAATGTGGATGCACGCATATTCTTTTCAGTTGTTAAAGTCAAGTCCTTTGTATTTCTTTTTTTTTTTTTTATAATCGGAAGTGTTCTAAATTGAATGTAAGTTGTGCCTTTTTGTTTAATTATTACACACAACAGTGTTTTTAGTTATTGGATCTTCTGTTAAAAAAAAAAAAAAAAATTAAGTTCTTTATTTTAAAAAATAAAACGTCAATGCATCGATTATCGTTGATAAATGCCTATACGATAATCAAATAAGAAATTAGATTGCCGATTGCACCACTAAAAAAGGCACTTATATTAAGATGCTGTTAACATGAATAAATTTAGATTTTAACCCATTCACTGCTGTATCAGATGATGTATTCATGTATGAAGATGTATATGGATTCTCAGCATCTTAATCATGATTTTATTCTGTTTACTCTAACAACTTTTACACATGTATCCATATTCGTGCTTGTAGGATTTTTAAATTGCGGTATTCAACATAATTTCCTCCAGACAAATGATTCACAACACACACATATGCACAATCTTGCCATAATTAAAAAATAGTCTTGAGGGTGCAGGTTCATGCAGAAGTTAGTATGGGTAGGATACTGAGGGATAGGGTGCATTATTCTATCCATGTCAGTACCAGCACACATGCTGACTTTGAAAGATTGCCTCTCAACTGTCAAGCACAACCCTTTGAAACCTTACTGAGTAATAAACAAAGAAAACTCACAAAACTTGCTCATGCTTTTCCTTTTTTTTTTTTTGGATGCTGAAATGGATGTGATAAGATCACATTTATTTAACTTTTTTTTTGTACAAAATTAACCACAGAAATCCTACAGGAAATGGCGGTATTTTTCGTGGGAACATTATCCGATTTAAAAGATAACTTAGGTATAAGATCTCTTACCTTAATGGACTGACTGTATGGTCCTATATTAGCAGGGGCCCAGTGTGAAATGCTTTGAACATGCATGACCTGCTTCTGCTGTGAAGAGGTGTCATCTCCAGTTATTTCGCACTTGTATAGGAGGCAGTCAATCTGAAGGAGCGTTCCATCAGACAAGGGAGCTTCAACACATACTCTTAAACACAAAATAATGCAGACATGTAAGCTTGTAAACTATGTTAAAAGAAAGCATGCTAACAATGTTACTTAACCAAGAGGGGTCCTCTTATAAAGACTCTCCCAGTCCCAGTGTGTACTGGTTTGAATTCCTGTTCAGATTCAAGACATACCCTACGAACAAGGATTTGTTAATTGTCTGATGGATAGACGGAAGATGCTGGTTGACTAGGAAAGACCATTAGAAGGTATGAAAAGCAAAGTTGTGATCTGGGCTGGCTGTTAACACACATCCCAATACCTAAAGTTCTAGTGCCTAACAATCAATTTAAAATGCGATTCCTTGATGTGTATTTACACTACTCCATCATTTAGACTTATGCTCCAACAGAAAGAAGAGGTCTACTTATATACTTTATTTTTATTTTGATGTAATTTTAATGTAACGCTATGTACAGCGTTTTGAGATGTTTTACAGGAAAGGCTCTTTATAAAAATAAAATTGATTGATCGATTGATATAAAGCAAGGTTTATGCTAATGATACAAAATGGTGTTATCTGTACCTTGCAGGAGGATTCACGTCAAAATAGGACTGGTACAAAGTGTTAATTGCACAGAAGTCACTCATGCTCTTCACATAAAGATGGACCAGCACTATATCACTCAATTCAAATCCTCTGGCTTCCACCTCACCTGTAGCAACAATTACAGTGTTTTAGATAAATGTTAATCCCAGTAATGTGCTTTCACAAGCTAGTTGGTTCAATATCTCATGAAAACCTATTTGTTAAAAATAGGAAATAAATTAATTTGAATTATGGATACTTACAATCAAGAACATATAAGAGATAATCAGTATTTGTACAAAAGCATTTGAGTAATGTTTACCTAGAAAATTGTGTGGTATAGAAATGTGACAAAATTAAAATAAATAAAAAATGTTAACGTGTTGTATTATAAAAAAGTATGGTAGGGTTTTTGATGGTACAGAGCAATATCAAATCAAATGTATTTTACAAAGGGATCCATGTTAATTCCAATCAGAAAACGTACAAATTGTGTTTTATTCAAATTATCAGATGTTTGACAATATACTGTATGCATACCAATCCTTTAGCATAGAAAATTAAATGGCAGCAAACCTAACAAATACGTTATTATGTCTCAAAAAGCCTAATTTAAACACGTGTGCAATTCTGTACAGACAATACATCAATTTAGGGGTCTACACTTTTGTAATAGCATGCACGTCTCACAGTGTTTCAGTTTAGTCTATGTAGGCTATTAAAGCATTGCAAGTGGTTATTTATAAAACATTCATTTTTGTAATACTGTCTCAGCACCACTAAAGAACCAGAGGATGCTTTTCATATCTTTAAGTTTTTTAAGTTCTGAGAGCAAGCTTTTTGCAATGGGTGTTATGATGAAGCAGATTCAATCCCCTGAGTCCCAATTTGAAGTCCCTGGCCACATTTTACAAACATAATACTCATTCCTGACACGTTTGTTACTACTTTAAAGTTCAAAGGGCTGCTGAAAAAAACAGATATAACTTTTTTGCTTTGCCTCTAAAAATAAGTCTTGATATCACAACATGAATACATAAATCATTCATTTTTCCTGTGATTACTATTGATTCCCTTTCCCTTCCCCTAACAGTTATGGCTTGTTACATCTAAAAAAAAAAAAAAAAAAAAAAAAAAGGCTATAAAAATTAATTTTCCACAAACTATTCAGAAAACATTTAAAAAAAAGTTAACACGTCACATCTTTGTTGAACATAACAAAATGGGGAAATACGTAATGAAAACGCCTGAATATCTAAGGTGCTTATTGAGGTGGTAGGACAGTTTCCCAATAATACCTCCTGCTCCCTAATTTGAGCAAAGGGGGCGTTGGCTACAGCTGTTTCCAGGCAAATCACAGTCAAATCGAAAGCTCTCTTATTTGAGAAACTTAGAATCAATGTGAGCTCTTTTCTTTTTTGCTACATTATTAACATCCATGGTATTGGATATCTGATAGACATTTACTTGTTCAATATGATTTGAACAGGTAAACCTCATGTTACAACCTCTGTCAAAAGATATTAAAATCTTTTACAGATCTACTATAAACAAAACGTAGCCTGCTTAAATGATCTTTACTTTTACATTTAGAACTTGCAAATGTCAGTAAACCAGTCATGAAACAGCAAAAGAAGGTTTTTGCTTTTTGAAAAGAAAGACATTTGTCTGACATTACCAATGTGGATACCATCACAGTCATTTCAGCATCACATACCTTGTAGCAATGTGAACGCCTGCTTGGTCTGGTCTTGAATGCTTCTTCTTTCAGAGTGAACGGAAGAGCCAGAAATGCCACAAATCCACAGGTAACCATGCTTTGTTCTTAAAGAACAAGGATAAAACTGCTCTTTGGATCAAAAATAATGACAAATGATTGAAGTGTGTGAAGTTTGTAAAAGTTATTGCTGTATAATAGAGAACCACAAAAAAATGTAAATGCATCAACTGCTGTCTGTAAAAGGAGAATCATTAATTAAGGTAGCATAAATATTAAACAAAATGACAGGAATATAAAACAAATCATGATTAGTATGCTTTTCACTGTGAAAAATACTCACTGCAGTCCCACAGGGTATCCCTACAAAGGTCTGAGGGAGTTTGAACTTGGGGTGTTTGCTTTGGCTCACTATCTTCAACAAACTCTGTGACATCGCCGACATAATTCATACAGGGGCAGCTACCAGTAACTGTGGTGCTGGCAGATGAATTCTAAATAAAAATAAAAATACAATTTACTAAATTAATTTGCAAAAGAGTGATGCTTCTCATGAATCACATTATTTGGTTTGTTAGATAAAAGAATGATATACATTTTTTTAAATGTCAAAATTAGAGCAATGATTATGATTAAAAATGTCCATGAAATACATCAACAGTATAAACATAACAGTATTCAATAAGAAAAAATGAAAGTGCAAAATATTGTAAATGTGGAACTGGAGATGGTATTGGAAAAAGGAAGGCGAAGTTCAATTAAGAGCTGCTGTTTCAACCCCTGGTGCTGCTGCTCATTTTCCTTATATATCAAATCTTTTCTTCTACCATATAACTGGTTAGTATTGCTGTAAATGTAAAGCAATGCTTAATAACCATGTGAAAGGTAAAGTTTTATATACCAGTATTTCTTTTCTTGACAAGGCCCTGCCGATCATTTAATCAGTGCCATTCAGTTTACCGTAGGCAGTTTTACATGATTACAAAAAAATGTAAATGTGGCAGCCTTACAAACAAGCAAGCAAGCAAGCAAGCAAGCATGCATGCATGCATGCATGCAGGCATATCTGCATACATATGTAAATCCTACCGTGAAAGTGAATAGTAACCCAATATGGATGTTTTGACAACCTGCTCAGTTGATATTCTACTATGGCTTTAGTTACAGGTGGTCACAAAAGCCACCTTTGATGGCATACTGCTATTGCACATTTGTACACAAGTGTATTTAGTTTTTTTGATCTTAGGGCTGTTTCACACCTAGTTTGTTTGACCCTATGATGCAGATTGAAGTGCATTTCAGTTTGCTTGGAGTGATATTATAATAATAATAATAATAATAATAATAATAATATTTTATATAGTGCCTTTCATAGTGGACCACCATCACAAACTACTTTACAAGACACAAGACTAGAGTGTGTAAACTATGCATCAGCTGCAGATTCACTTACAACAATGTCTCACCCAAAAGACAGAGCACAAGAAGGAGTGGCTGAGCTAGGATTTGAACCAGGGTCC
This sequence comes from Polyodon spathula, assembly GCF_017654505.1. Classification (NCBI taxonomy): domain Eukaryota; kingdom Metazoa; phylum Chordata; class Actinopteri; order Acipenseriformes; family Polyodontidae; genus Polyodon; species Polyodon spathula. The sequence goes on from NC_054545.1 coordinate 10,668,548, forward strand.
TCCTGGTTACAAGTCTGTTTCTTTAACCACTGGACCACACAACTGCCTACATGTAAAACCTCTGACAAACACGTAATCGTACTAGGATGCGCATCAAACCAAGTGAGTCAAGATCACTTCAAATGGTGGTCTCAGTTCAACTGGAAGTGGACTCGATACATTTGCCACTTTGCTCTGTTTCAACTTTTTGCAATGTGAAACCCAAATGTATTCTAGTTCACTTGGAAACCAACTACTCTAAAAAGCAAAGCAAATCGTGGAAGCGAATTACTTCAGCAAGCACTAAGAAAAGTGTCTCCCCTTGCCTCACATACACAACGCAGGCTTGTCCCCTCACCCCCCCCGGACTTAGTGTCCATAAGGTTTGCAGTCTGTGTGCCCTGAATATTTGGGACATTCTGCTACAAAACCTAAATATCTTCCGAATGTATAAAATTGCAATAACACTACCAAACAAGGGTAAAGTCCAGAAAAGACAAGTTTTACTTTATGGAAATTCAAAATATGATATTAAAAAAAAAAAAAAAAAAAAAAAAAAAAAATATATATATATATATATATATATTAAAATATATATATATATATATATATATATATATATATATATATAAATAAATACCATTATATGTACTATGCTTTGCTTTGTTGTCAACTGCATTAAACCATATGATAATCACACTAATTATACAATGAACTTCATTGCAATCCAAAAATAGCTTGACTACCATTAACAAAGTCACAGCGGGGGCATAACACATAACATTTTTGTATTTGTTTCCTCCAGGTGCAGTAGATTGTCATGTCATATCTACCCTTCAGTCTTCTGCCCTCTCTAAGGAAATTTCTCTACACTCCAGAACCATCGCTGCAGGGAGTGGTGGAGCCAGTTAAGGTCCATTTCCAGCAATGCATGCTCCTGGAACACCACCAGCTCTGAGGCTGGCAGTTCTACCATGTTATGATTTTTGGTTAACTTTCAAGGGTCTGGTATGGTAGACTGAAGCGCTCTCTATTTATTTGCAAAGTTGAAACAGTAACAATGTGAGGTTCCGCAAGCCTGCCCTGGAGGCACCACCCTCCTTGTTTAGTTTATATGTCTGTAATCTTTGACCTGTAACCTTTGACCTATAAACTTTGCATTTTGGCCTTGCAAGGCTGAAACAGTCCAATGTCTGTGCCATTGTATCAAATGAGGCCATATTTAGCGTAGAGTTCTGACTTTAAAGGCAATGTTTAAGTGCTTGAATCCCTCTTGGATATACAGAAATATAAATAAACAAAAGACCAGATTACCATTACAAGGAAGTGATTATGAGTTTAAAGTTAAAATATTAAATTCTGTCTTAGGGGTCTGAGTAACCTTTTCTGCTAATTCTCATTGTCACCGTACCACGCAAGGCCTGGTGGCACGGTTATCTAATGCAATTGTGATTACCTGAATGCTTTAATTTGACTAGGCATGTTTGTTAAATCGGACTAAGTTTGAAGAGGTAGTGAATATTGCAAAGTCGAAGTATAAAATGATGACAAAACAAAGATACATATTTATTTTATTTTAGATATTTTAGTTGTGCAACCATTTAGTTCAAAATTGAAGATTCTGAAATGGTTCACAAAAACGTAAAGTGTGCTTATAGTTTTCATGGTGTGCTTTTGTCATCTACCGATTCACATCGAAGATTTGATAAATTCATTGTTTGGTTTCCTTCTTCAGTAGATTTATGACTCAGGGTATGTGAATATAAATATCAAAACAATTGTTACTGTATTGAAAGAAATGTTTTAGTAATAGATATAGCACAGAAGATAGCATTGGTAAGTTGTATGTTTGTTGTAAACACTAAAGTGTGTTCAGTTACACTTTAATATAAATGTAAAGGAAATACTCCACCCCTGTAAATAAAATGAATTTACCTGAAAACAGCCTTGATAGATCAAAGAGAAACTTACATTTGGTTTATCTGCCACGTGCATCTTCAAAAACCGAAGGTAGCCAACTGGAGCAAATGCATCTGCAGAATGGACAACAGCCTCTGATGAATCTCTAAAACATGCAACCCATAAAAGAGAAAGAGTAAACAGAATGAGAGATGATACAGTTTGTTTTACATATTACCAACTGCAAATGAAAGTGCTCAACGGCACACACAACTACGCGTACTACATCAAACTACACATTTTTAGTGTTGAAACCTTTTTTTTTTCGCCTTTACACAAATATAGTGTGGCAATAAAGACACCAGGAGAGATGAGAGGTAGGACTAGATCATCACCCAATAATACAGACTATTTCAGCACTACTTACTTACTGGTGGAAAGAAATATCTCTCTCCCTACGTCATTATGCAGTAAAGGCAGACTTCTATTTTCTGTGTAAGTACTCAAATATACAGCACTAGTGTGCAGGGTGATGGTACAAGTCTACCTTTCCAATATTTTAAGATTAGCCCAGGATATTCTGCCATGCTATGACCAAATTGCCCCGTGTGTTCTGCTATATTGCCTCATCTGGTTTCCAAGTTGTACACTGCAGAGCACACATATAACATCGTAATGGCAATAGATGATGCCAGATTTATACATTTCTATGACCTCTAAATAGTTAATTGCTTTGGGTGGCCAGCTTAAATACCAGAACATCTTGACAAATTATTCTTCTGCAGCATATCAAAAATACATTTTATATTTTAAAGGGGATTTATACAGAGCATTTATCATATTGGCAATTACAACAGCTATTTGAAAAGTAAAATTTTTCTTCCACTTTAAACTTTTCCATCCAGATAATACTACTGACCTTTATATTCTTTTTAAAGTTAACTGACACTTATAGACACTGTATTCATCTTTTATGGCTGTTACACACAATTATTCTTCTACAAATCTTACATGAGATGAAAAGTAATTTGTAGCCTTAAAATTAATTTACAATAAGGAGATTGATACAGGTTTTGATGTCAAACATTTGTTTAAAGTCTACAGGAGTCCTTGCTAAGATAATCTATGCCTATGCATATATGGGCAATTTCCTTAGAAGAATGTTCACAACAATGTGAAAGTTTGACAGCAATACTTACATGACAATTTTCTTCTTAAACAAAGGACAATCCAAGGTAAATGTTTCATACTCCCCACCTTCACCACAGACATGTACTCCATACTGCGTCGAAAGCTAAATGAAATGGCAATAATTCAGGTCTTAATTATTATTGCATTTATTTTAGTATATGTTGGCAGCACTGCATTGTGATACAGATAACTGTCTACTCAGAATGTATGTGACACAAAAGCCCCAAAAGAGGTGTAAGCTGATCAGGGATGACCAACAAGGTCTGGAATCAAATGGGAGAAAAACAGGTCAAATGATTCATATCCCAGCACTGAAAATAAAACAAAAGGTATGCATCCAGTTTATTGTTTAAATTAAATATTCCTGGTCACCCACAATAGGCATCATTAAAGTGATTGTAGATAACACAACAATCCCATACATTTTCACATTATGTCTATCTAATCACTACATAGGTCACACATGTGAATGTTTGAAGAAAATCTATCTTTTAGCTAACATGTACTTTCATTTTAAAACATGATACAGTATCTGATACTACACTAGTTAAATAAATGTCTGTTAACAGGGCTTGCGTTGAGATTGTCTTTCCTGTCAGTAACAAACTAGCAGCTTCCTCTATGACTGTCATGCTTTAGCTAGTAAGGCGCTTGACACAATCTCTGCTCAGGTGAAATGACCTAGGAAGAGCAAGTATAACAAATATCCTGAACGGCAAGGCTGGCAAACTGAGTACTTTCTTTTACCTAGTGAAATAAGAGATAACTGCAAATCACTTTGATGATCCAGCCCATTGGGAATGACAAATGGTTGTTATTTAATGTCTAAAGTAAAGCATAACACCCACCTGCTTAAGATACAATTCCATCTGAGCCAGTGTTTTTCCTAAATGTTTGTCAGGATCAAGACCTGCCCAAAAATGATAATGTTTGAGACAAAATGCAGAAAAAAAAAACAGTGTTTATTAAATTTTGTCAAGGAATCAAATATTACTGCCTCTTCCACATGGAACACTTACTTAAGACCTGTTTATTTGACTGTTTAAACTGTGTACACAAATCCATTTTCTTAAGGTGAATGGTTTTCAATTCTGATGACAAATGACCCCTGATTTGTTTCTCAATTAATATAAACTGATAAGATGGTGTATATTTATTTTCCCCATTAAATTGTAGAGGGAAATTAGTCAGAGCCTGTAGATGTTTATGGTAACCAAAATGCTGGCATGACATTTCACTTCAGAGGTCTGAATATACAGTATATATGAAGCTATATTATTTGGTAGCTATCTAGTTAATTATATTAATCATGATGACACTTAACCACCTTAAAATACTAAAACATTGGGTCCATTGGCAATCATGTGGTTTCAACACACACTTATTTGCAATATTCAGGTTGTGTGAATAAGGTATACATTAGGGCTTTTCGACTAATGTTTCCTCATCCCATATATAAACAGTAGACTACACAAGCTACATTATTCAGCATTTGTAACATAAACCTTTTTTTTTTTTTTTTTTTGCAGGTTCTGCTTTGCATTTCCAAAATCTAGACTGTCACAGTGGCACCAGAGTTCATTAAAACACAGCTGACCTCTTAACTTCACATTAAGTTAATACAGAACAATTCATCAAAAAATTGGTAGCAAAATTACCTTACCACAATGAAAATAATGTGATCATTTTATGTCTTTGTCCACAAAGAAACTTCACATATTGTGCCCTGCACAGAACTATGTTCTGTGCAGGGCACAATATGACTAATATGACATGTAGGAAGAGTTAATTTTACTGTCTTTCAGGCAATAATGAAAATAATTAAAAAATGTGAACAGCTTACAGCTATTGTACCATTGACATTCTTAAACTACCCGTTCTGATCATATTCCTTCACCCTAATATACATTTGCATGATCTTCACATCAAGCTCCTTTTCAACCTGTTTTACAACCTGCCCTTACCTCATTATGCCAAAAGAATCTGACTGGAAAGGGCCATTTATCTAGTTTAAAGGACAGTTTTTGTGCACTTTTGAGATTGCAGTCTATGAAACAAAAAGAATCAATTGTCTTTAAACGGATTCTATCATGTATTATCCTATAAAAAGACAATTAAATGCAGTGAACTTTCAGGCCACCAGATAAGTTGTAAAGAAAAAGGTAGTGATTTACAAACGCTGCATACTAATTATATCTCTTAAGAATAAAACATACTACAAAGGCATTCTTGCTAAATAATTTCAGGGTTGACATTTCTAGATTTGTATTTAGCAGTTTTTGCAACCACAACTTTGAGCACTCTCCATCTATTAACAATGACCATGGAGTTCTTTGACAAGATCACACAGGAAACCGTTTTACTCAACGTTTTGAGGTGCTGGGGAACAACTGAATAGAGACTGATTATTTCCTAAATGCTTGTCAATCAATGTTTGGTTATCTCTTTCTGGATGGCAGTGGCTGGTTGAACCATTGTAGCTCACACACCCTTTGAAACAGTGGACAAGGAAATAATTAAAGTGGTGCTCACAGATACTCTCTAATGCCACTATTATTCTCCTCTGTAGAACAGGATACATGTAACAACATTGGAGGCATCACTGTCCTTGGTCCATGTCCCTGAGGCTGGTCAAGTACTAAGCAGCTGAAACTGACCTCCAGAGTGGAGTGACAAAAGATATCCCCCAGACTTGTACACAAAATTTTAATAAAAATACGCCGATTGGGTGTTGGTTCTATTGCCTTCTTTTCTTTTTAACTTTAACTTCTTGATAACTATTTTGTCATTAACCCTCCTATTATGTTCAGAATTTTGGTACAGCTGTCATGTTTTGGGACATATTGACCCGATGCAATTTCAAACTAATTTAAAGCAGCCTTAAATTGATAACATGTTTTTATTTGCAAAGGTTTTACTCTTTTATGCTCTTTCAGTCCAGGAGCTGTGATAAAACTTCTTTGACTGCCAACATGGGAGCTCCTCATTTTGGAATGTCTTTACCACTGAGATACTGTTGTAATACTGACAGAGAAAATGAGGCTCTGCCTTATAGATATACAGTATATATTGTTTGTTTTTTTATTTATAAATATCTCCAGACAGGTGCAGCCATTTCCAGAACTAATTATTAATATATCATAAAATCCACATAATTATGTTTATATATTTATTTAAATATTAATAATTTGATGTAGTAGTGACTATCCCATAAAAATAAAAAACATATTCAAATTTATTTGGAAAAAACATGTTGTTGCGTTATACAATATATACCATAAAACTTTAAATAAATGCCCCGGTGTTAATTTTCAATATTTGCCAGTAGCTCTGGAGCCTATTGGAGAACAACGACTATTTCAGACTCTGCGTTTATTATGTAAGATCACTAACATCTGCAAATACTTCAGATGCAATCATGAAAAGGCGACCTGTACACAATCTTATAGAAACGACATAAGTATATTGCAACATTCCAGCAACGTCATTAAAGGTTGAGTCAGTGGGTAATACCAGTTTGATTTGTAAAATAATAAAAACAGTAAAATCCACTGAAGATAGCCCTGTAAATATCAGAACACAAGCATGTATTAAAGTAGGCTTGCAGCACAATAAAGAAAGAAACATGGTTTTAAAATTAATAAAAGCAATAAATATCATTTTTATTAACACATATTATACGTACTGTTCACCCTCAGAACGTGGACAAGCATGGGCAATCGACGAAAAATTAACCAGCAATAAATCTTCATTGCAAAACAACTGCATGAACTATGGTTAATACGAAAAATAAGTTCATACTGTTGGCCCTGAACACACTAAAAATGCTTCAAACTGTTTAAAGATTAACAATAAAATCAATACAAATTCAGTTTTCTTGTCATTCATCCCGAGCCTCAGGGTTCATCGCTGTTGAAAAACAAATTGGTAAGCTCGCTGTACAGCCATGTGTGTGCAATGGCTGGAACATTCAGTATGTATTCAGACACGCATTATATTACTATTCAAAACCCGGCGTTTAAAAGAGACCTGGCGTCTATTTACCATATTTCCCAGAAGCCCCAGCGTTTATTAGAGATCCAGCGAGCACTGGAGACTAGTGATTATTTGAAGTGTTACGGTACAGTATTATCACACTTCTTTTTAAATTTAAGTACACCTGAAAAAATATTGTCCCAATCTGTTTGTCAAAGTATAAAAAGCAACATGTTTTTAAAAGAAAAAACCAATTGCACACATATCTCTATTATTCAAACAAGAACACTATATAATATAATATAATATAGAATTACTCCTAATTCTCCTAAAACTTAAATTACAAACATCCTTCCAGTCTGAACATCTGTTCAGTACACATAAACCACAACACATCAAAGTATTAAAATCTATTATTTTAAATGCATTCTTTATCATTTAAAGTTCCTTTTAATATCCACCTACAGGCTGAACAGGTAACCTCTACAACAAGCTTCATTGCTTAAACCTGTTTGTAATAAATGCTGCAATTATTTGAGTGTTGCCTAATAGCCCATGAGCACTCAGAATCTTTTAAATTTGCTCACCTCTAATTACACCAGTCTGGGGCAGGTGAGAAACTGAGCCTGATACCATCTCCCTTTTCACCTGTAGCCAAAAACACTTGGTTTTTTTTGTTTTTTTTTCTTACCTAATTATTATCTTCAGATATGTGGGGTATTTGCTTTTAAAGTGATTATTCAATAAAGGTGTCTTTGTATATGACCAAAAGCTTGGTATCAATTTTTACCCACCATTTAGAAAACAGCATTTATTTATTTTTTTTTTGCTAAAGGGACTATCCAGGTCACCTTCAACTAGTAACAGCCTCCATGCAGATGAAGGGAATTGAAACTTTTGGGATTACGAGGACCATGTTATTGCCCTTCGAATTCATTTCTGAACTTTGATGTTATGGCTCAGTAAATGGAATAAACGAGTTTCCCCTACATACCATGCTGAAATGTAACTACAGTGTAACTACATGTACAGGTAGCTAAAGGACAGACCTAACACATCTAATAACTGGTGCTGCATCTAAATTTGTGATGCAAAGTAAACTACCCTGCAGCAAAAAAATTACCTTTCGTTAGTACTACTGTTGGTGCCTCAACTTCTATAGCTAACACTGTCAACCATTCATTTTACGTGACTAACTGTGAAATGGCCTTAATTTGACTGGGAAATATGGTCACATTTGTACAATGAAGGGGCTCATTGTGCAAAAGACAATCACTTAATCTTCCAACGAAAACCTTCCCATTGTTAGGAACAGAGGCATCCAGCCCCACTGACATTTAATCAAACCTGCAGTGATATGAATACAACAGAACAATACACTGCTCTTTAGCACTGCTTCAGTAAAATAACTGTGATGTCTCCTAAATATCACAACAACTACGAGCTGGTTACAATACAATCAACTTGTTTCCTTTTTAAGATGTTTAAATGTTCTAAATGACGTGCACTAGACTGTAATCTTTGCTGCACACCTCATGCATTTAAAGGAATGCAAGAGACAATAAGAAGTATGAGATTATTGACAGATTTCATTAATGTGGTATAAATGTAATTATCTGCGGTCATTTTCCAATGGCTTGATTCTCGCTTATCTCTTCCTATTGTTCTCTACTCAACTGCCTTAGCCCCTGGCAGAAGTCTTAACAGTTTTACAAAACAGTGATTGATGATTTGTGCTTTCTTCTCGCCGCACTTTGACAGCTGCTCATTTGCAGACTGTACATTAATAAAAGGGCTGAGATTATGTGACTGTAAATGGGCTGCTCTCATGCATCCTGGATACTTACCAAAAGCTGCAACTTTGATGATTATGGCTTGGATGTTAGACAATATAATTTCTTGGAGCAAATCTTCCTGGTTTCGATGCCAGAGGTAAGCTAAAGGCTGAAGATTAAGTCGCTTGCACCTGTGAAAAATAATATAAGCAGGGACATCACCAAAAATGTTTAAGTACAATTTTAACCAAAAAAAGCTTCCCTTTATTATTGATTTAATTTTTTTAATAGATTGATTTATAGATGTATTGCTTTATGTGCTCTACTTGATGCAAAGTACTTAAATAATGATAACCACAAATAAGTCAATCAACTTTACCATACAGTAGTTTTTTGGCATGGTATATCCAAGTGAGCCGTATCATAAAGAACATAGAGTTAAACTTTCTTCTCACACAGTGGTGGTTTGCAATTGGAAAGATCACAAGCTGTTGCCGATATAAGTGGTTAGAAAATTAGCCATTCTTTACAAATGAGTATATGGAAGACTTCATATGCATTTAAATGTCAAACATTTGAAAAAAGTTCAGAGTCCTGGGGAGACTTATTATGAAGTGTTTAGTAACACAAAAATATACAGCATACATGTTTAATGTTTTTTTTTTTTTTTTTTTTTTTTTTTTTTTATCATCACACCAGTTTTATACCTTTGTCAGCAACTGATCATGAAGTACTGTCTTTGAATGAAGCTGACTTGCTGCTAGTGAGAGAGAAAAAAAATCCCTCCAAGATATTTCTACTCTACATTGAAAAATTGAAAAAAGAAAATGTCACCCGTTATTCTGCTTACACATTTTCTACTCTGATCCTCTGGTAATCTGAAAGAATGGCCCCCACAGAGACTCCTTCAACTCCTTCCTTCTCCTGAAATAAACAGAACCAACATAATATTTTAAGAAGTTTACACAGTTCAAGTGAGCAAGTCTGATAAAACGATTAAGTGCATGTAACACGCACTGTACCAGCTGTTACTCTCACCACAGTGGTGTTATTTTAAATAAATAAACTGTGATTGTGAACCCTTAATTGGCTGTGTGTAATACAACTAAATTACATTTAAGACCATTACCATAAATGATCAACGACTAAGCATGCAGTGCCGCTGTAATACAATGAAGATTACATACAAATGAAATGTCTGGATACAGATACAAGGGATGTACTACAGAAGTGTTGTTCCATTTCAGATCGTTCTCTCATCATCAACCATCATCACAAGTTTGCCCCCCCCAAAATTGTCAAAACTGCCTTGCAAGTGGGATATGCATATTTTGTATGCTGTAATAAGCATCTATGAGTGGGACAGTCCATTTACACAACAGTCCCTTTATAGGCACCAGCACTGAGACCCACTCATTAATACATGTAGTCAACTGATGCCCAGTCAGTGAAGATGCAAAAAAAAGAAATTATCATTCACAAAAATCACCATTCTGCAGTAGAAAAGCTTTCATCATAACCCAGATGGAATGAAACTTGTAAGCATATATGTGTTTTTTCACTTTTCAGGACCTCAAAGTCCTTAACAACTGGTGTATAATTGAATAAATGAGCAAACACTGAACTGTTTATCAAAGTAAAACATGATGCAAGATTGAAGTACCATACGCAATTTGCAAAATATGCTGCAAAGAAATGAAAAATACTGGAAATGCACCCAATTAAGAAGATGGCAAGACATTAATGCAGACTGCAAATATGCTACTCGAACAGAAACACCAGCGTGCCATCAGAAAGTGCCCAGTAAAGCAGGTGATACAGTAAGTGTGTGTGTGTGTGTGTGTGTGTATATATATATATATATATATATATATATATATATATATATATATATATATATCTATATATATATATAATGTCTAAATGCCAAACACAATTAGATGAAGCTTAAGTGAAGAAAGCATATCTTATAATTTAAAAGGGCTTATGTGATGTCCCTACATATAACACAGAATAGTGTAAATAAACCGGATCATCAACAAGGTCTTGATAAAATACAGTACACAGAAGGTAAACAATTTTGGATTTTGTTTTGTTTTTTGTTTTTTAAATAATGTGTTATCATTCACTGGAGCTTTAAACTGTATATGTTTTATTCCCTTCTTGGCAACATTGAAAGTTTTTTTTTTTTTTTTTTCTGGTAAATGTTTTGATTTTGAGGGTGTATAACACTTGGCTTAGTGTTGAATCCTTCTTGTCAAAGTAAACAATTATTTGCAAGTATGTGTCATGTTCATTAATATGTTTACTAATAATGATGTTATTAATGGTAACATTGCGTTATTTGATTGATTAAGGATTGTAATGCTGATCTCATTACTGGGTTATACTGTTGTATACAATGAAAGTGTTTCATAGGGGCATATATTAAATCTATATTAAGCTAGCTAAAATATTTTATCAAATGACATTTTATTGTAATTTTTTGGTACTTTTTACATTACTACTTTAAAAAAGCTAATACAATGTACATAACAAAGACAAACAAAGGTAAGCAACTTACTTGTAATGCTTTTTTTAAAAAAAAAAGTTTATTTTAAATGTGACCAAACAGGTATTTAACACCACCATTTCCAGAAATGAAAAGCGAAGAGGTGCACAACTCTTGAGAATAATTAACCCTTAGTATTGCACATCTACCTTAATAAGGGGTTATGACAGAAATACAATGTTTCCTGGTTGTAAATCTCCCTCCCGACCTGTGAGGGCGCTAAGCAGCGAGAACAGAGTTCCTTGGACAAGCTGGTCTGGCAGTTCTTTCCAAGGGTTCAAGGGAAGTTGGCCAGCCAAGAATGAGGTGAAACTCCGTTGCAATAACGCATTGACCCGGAACAGAAACGATGTGGCAGCCGCAGATAGGAGAGGCGGTTGCACTCGTTTACCAAGGGGTCATGTGTGACAGCATAAAAGGAGACGGAGAATCGTAATCTGTTTTACCGCGTTTGGTTTATAATTAAAAACTGAGGACTGTGAGAGGGCCCCGTTCAGCAGAGAAAGAAGTATCATGTTTTTTGTTTGTTTGTCTGTGTGTAATCGTCTTGTTTGTTACACCACAATAGACGGCTAACATGTGTTTGACAGTCCAAATGTTAATGGCAGAGTCGCCTCTTTCCATAGTAACAAAAAGACAAGTATCTCCCGTACGATGCACAACGTAGACAAATAACTCCTGGTCAGAGTGTGGCACACGTGATATCTTGGCGATTACATGTTCACACCCCGCCTATCAGGGCCTAACAACCCAGACGTTTGGGCAATAACAAATAATAATAACAAACAACCAGGGGCTGTGTTGTGACTGTTGACAGGTGTGATGGGAATAGGCCCGTTCAGCAGAGAAAGAAGTATCATGTTTTTTGTTTGTTTGTCTGTGTGTAATCGTCTTGTTTGTTACACCACAATAGACGGCTAACATGATTCTGCAGCTGTCGCCGAGGACCAGCACAAAAGCCGGAACAGCACTGCACAACTGTCACAAATAACCTCTATCACTCACCATGAGCACTACGGCACTGACCCAGGGCTGGTGACCGTGTATGTACAATTGTGGGGCGGATATGTGTTGGGTTATTTTGATTGTTTGGGTCTGCAAACCCGTTATTGTTTATTATTATTGTTGTTGGTCACCTGACCTGGATACAAAAAAATAAACAGTATTCTTCCAAACCGGATACCACGCTGCATCATTCCTGCACCTGCATCCACTCAGCCACTTTGTCACAGGGGTCAATAATTCTTACTTTGAAATGAAAAATTGTGCATAGTTCATTGCATTTCACAAACTATATGATCAAAGAAACATTAGGTGTAACAGTGAAATTTTCCTTATAACGCGAACAGAATTTCTACATAATAAATGCAGTTTGTTTAAAAAAAAAAAAAAAAAGATTTCTTTAAAAGACACTGTTCTCAGCTATATTTGCTAAATACCCTGTGTGCTTGTAATAAGGAACTTGTATCCGGATACTTTTCAGACTGTTTAATGCATTCCTGAGTTCACAGACAGTTTATATGTGTATAACTACTTACCCATATAATACCTTACGGAATGTATTTGACATGTTTTTCATGTACCTAACTCATATACATACAACTGTGTGCAAAGGTTCAACCATATTTTATCTTTTAACTGAGAATTGCATTGGTAATGCTGCTTTTTTCATTATTACTGTTACTGTTTTTCATACAGTATTCGATAGATTTCACTAATATGACCAAAGCATTGATAAACTTCTAAGTAAATAGTTTTACATATTTTAATACAACTGTACTATTGCATATTTACAATGTTTTTCCAAAACAAAACTAATCAACTGTAATGAACCCTACACATATTCTACATGAGTACCATAGTTACAATTAAAAAATAATTTCTTAGTTAAAATTTGAATTAGTAAATAAGATATACTAATTACAGAGCCAACAAATAGCTCCACACTTCAACAATACACGTATTACAGCAAATTCTACCAGCTTAATTAGTATATTACATGGGCTGTAATTATAAGTGGGAAATGCTACATTAATGAATGTAAAAGTTGCCAGTAAATTACCTTGTAGCAATTTCCCAAGCTACTGGTCCTTAAGATAACCCTCTCCCTGTGGTCCTTCCTGTAATTTTTCTCTGCCTGATAAACATGATGATTAAAAAGCACACCGTGTAAACCTTTGATACTTTTTAAATTAAATCCATGCCCTGCCTAAGGGCTAAGGCTGATTTCTACTAAATGTGTCAGCTAATCAGATAAAAAAAAATTATCAGCTACCAAGAGAAACAGCAGCCCTAGGCTTCATTGGGACGGGGGGAAAAAGCAAAATGAGAAACTCACACAAGTCGTCTCATGTACCAAAACACACTTTGTTACAGTGAAGCAGGACTGAACTTATTTCTAGTAATGGGTGCAAACAAATCTTATTTCTTTGTATACCAATAATGGATATTTTTAAACTGTGTTCCTGTCAAGAACTCCAATATAACACAGATTATTGACAGTAATGACATCATTCAGTTTCATGGTAAAATCACTGACATTCGCTCAGACTTTGTTGAGCTGACCCGCTCAATTTAACCATCCCGCTTCAGTAAACACTGTACATAGGCTGCTGAGAGACACACATCAAACACGGTTTAAATTCCTGAGTTCTTAGTTTTCATTCTGGTTACTTATCTGTTTATTTATGGTACTGTGCATGCTTAATTATTAGTTCTTAGACATTTTCCTCTACATCTATACAAGTACACTTTATTTCAAATAATACATGGTAAATTGTATTTTACTTGTAAAACTAAAGGAAAGAGAAAGGCATGTGATTGGTTAAACACGAGTGACGTCACCAACTTGATGCTGAGAAGCTGAAATCTATGACTTGAACGCAAGGTGATGCGTTTGTAGCGTCCGTACGAATCGTATGCCCAGTGTGAACCAGCCTTAACCCCAAAGCAGACTGCTAAGCACATAGTAACACAGGTGCTGTACGGACATGTGACCTTCACTGCACTGGCTTTAAAGACCTCTTTCAACTGGAAGATCGAAACCTAACTTGCAAACATGGTTTATCACACTGTCTTTCAATATCCCCTGTAATGGCTTGAGCTTTCATGATTTTTGTTTTTAAGCACATTGTATATAGTGCTGATCAGAAATCAGTGCCTTGTAAATGCAATTCTGATAACAAACCCCTGCCTAGTTGTTTTCTTACACATGTCCATGTCCGTGGAATGAGCCACTGCTGATTTTTTACAACTTTTTAATACTGTAAAAAAAAAAAAAAAAAAAAAAAAAAAAAAAAAAATCCCATGATGATTAAAATAATATGGTAATGTTGCTTTATTGTTGTTGTTATGGTCTTGAATTACAGAACTGCTCATTTTTTTTAGAATTGCTGTATTATTAATAATACTGATTAAAATGTATTCCACCTATACCAGGACCTCATTGATGTCTCATCAATGAGGTCCTGGTGTTTGTTTCTGTAGTGTATTCTTCCATTAAAAAGCTATATCTATGTCTATCTATCTATCTATATATATATATCTATATATATATATATATATATATATATATATATATATATATATATATATATATATATATATATATATATATATATATATATATATATATATATGCAAACATTTAAAAACAGAATCTGTGTCATAAGCAAGAAAAAATAACCATGTATACCTGTCACTGTCTTAGTTACAAATATTAATCACTACCTGATATTGTTTCAACTGTTGATTAGACATATACCATGGTGATCATTATTCCAATACATCTGTCAACTAGGATTCCCATGATTAATGATCAAGAAAACCCAAGGAAGGTATCACTGGCTATCACAAGGAATGAGTCTAAAACCATTTGCAGTTCTTGTAACTATCCCAACATAATAGATAATTAACAGAGCCAATATCCAAATCACGAAATTCAGTATTTTAGCATCTAAAAATGCTAATGTATTATCAGACTACACAAGGCAATTAGCAACGAGTGTAAAAAAATACGACTTTGAAAAGCAAGAGATTATATTGGAACAAAAACACAATTGTGGAGCTGTAGTTTCACTTTGAGAATAACTTCACCTTTGGGATTTTCCTCTCTAAATGCACAACTGTCGTACAAAACTTGATTGTGGGTTATTCTTAAAGGAAGTAATATTTACAACAGTCTTCAAGTAGGTCTCATCATTTCACTTTAAAGCACCAGTTGGCAAGGTATGCCTCTGCCAGACTGAATAACACATAATTCCTCATTACTTTATCGAAAGTGCAAAACACAAAGCACTTAAATGTGCCATGAGACTGCAGGTAACTGTTCACGTTGCAGGTCTAACATTTAAATAGTTACTGGCAAGGCACGAGTCAAGTCAAGCAGCATTCTAGCCTAGCTTTTATAAAAAAAGAGGTTCAGTTGTCACTTGACTCTAGATAGGCATTATAGCACTTATACCATTTACAAAAGTCATTTTATTAAGCAAAATCTTGGGAATCCATTATTTTAGGATGTCTTGATATTTTTGTTCCCATTAATATTATTGCCCAGAGACCCTGACCTAGGAGAACAGTGACTAGAATGACTTTCTTTTAATTATTTTGATACTTGAGCCTCCAAATTATTTGAAAACAAATTAAGTAATACAATGTATATTATATATATATATATATATATATATATATATATATATATATATATATATATATATATATATATATATACACACACACACACACACATACACACATCCTTTCAGGAAACTGCAAGAGTAATAATTGTTTGACATACATATATAAAATCAGGAAAATGGCCACCTAAGGAACAAAGTATTTAGAACACCATAAACCATCAATACTTTATATGGGATTAAGCCATTTGGTACAATTTAAAAATAATACATCACAAGTTAGATTCTGTAATAATGCTCCTTGTTTCAGGTGTACGAAACAATACACAAATTTCCATAAAATAACTAGTAGCATTACAGAAGTCAAATACTATGTTTAGCATCTACTGTGAACATAATTACTTTAACCAATTCTACAAAAATGTATCTGAATAAAACAGAAAGTTCAGTTGGATTATTTATGGTTTTATTTATTTTAACTTAAGCAATAACTACAGGGCACATAAAGTTTTTTTTTTTTTTATATATATTAGCGAGGTACAATATTCTCTAGTTATAGCTGCTATATGACTAGTGTTGTGGTCTTTTGCTTTCTTATTTTAAGTAATGGGCATTCTGAAAGTACTGTGAAGGTTGGGCTTTGTAAATTTAAGCTCTTCCCCTAGCAAACATCAGTCGGTGTGTACATCATACAATGACAAATCCACTGCAAGTCAATCGTGGGAACACAAGCGAGACATTAAACCCCAAAGAGCAGACTAAACAAAAGCAAAGGCCCTCTGTCTTTTACAATTTGCTGCATTTGTTCTCCCTTAGACAGGAAAGGCATTAATGGAAATATATTGTTCATAAAACCAGACCTTTTAAACCCTGTGCTGTGTCGATGAAAGTACTTATGCCCATGCAAGGTCATTTACCTCTGCTACTAATTGTTCATTTCATTTAATTAAACCACTAAAAGTCATGCACGAAAATAGATTAACTCATTTGAAATATAAAGATATAAAACCTTACACAAACATTTCGACCCTTAAAAATACTTTGAAGATCAGAATTACATTTAAGAGAATTTCTGTTAGAACTATTCGTTAGAGCTGTACAATTGTGTGTGTGTGTGTGTGGTTTTATTTTTATGTACACACTAATCACATACTTTAGTGGAATTAAGAATTGTCAATACAACATTAAAACAGGCATATAATTCAAGAAAGATTTATTAGAAGAAGGATCAATCTCGTTGCTACTATTCATTAAACACACACACATTATATACAGTACTCTGTATATTTTATTTACAGAGAGAGAGAAAGATTTAGAAAACATTTTATTTTACAAACAGTAAGTCATTTAATCTAAAAGATCAGGCACAGTCAACATCTGCACAGGTACCCAAAAACTAAATTTAAATTACCTGACTCTACCTGGGTCTCGATTTACTACCGTTTATGAATTAACTCCATTGACGTTAAAGTCATAAATATTCGTACCCTTTGGCTTAACTCAGTCAATTCACCAGATTTTTAACTACCACTTTCTAAGGTGCATAAGTGTTCAACGCACTCACAAAAGGTATAATTGCCCTGCAAGTATAGTGTATCAAACAATATTAATAACACCTAATACACTGGTAAATAACACTGTTGCAAATAGAGGGTATGTACACCTTTGACGACGTGTGTACATCCATCCATACATATATATATATATACACACACACACACACACACAATAATATTAACTTTCTAATATATGTTAATAGTTTTGTGTATCAAGGTCTTTATTGTTTTACTGTTTAGATACCAGATAGACACAAAGTATATATTAGTAGACAGTCTATTAACAACCTCGCTATCGACAACTGAAGTGTTAAAAAAAAACAAAAAAAAACTGTAATAATAATAATTTGTGTTTAAAAGGCTTTGGTCCCTTTCTTGTCTTGCTTGCTATAATAGTGTGACTGTCCAGGGTGACTGTGAACCAAGTTTATTCATCTCCTGGATGAATGACAGTGTGCCCAAAGGCATAATGTAGTCAGTTTATGCTGTGTCGCTCATGTGATGTCTGTCTCGTATCTAAATTCTCCACTCAATGACCCAATGTTTGTAATGGACTCCCCCACTAAATATAATTAGTTTAGTCTCCATTTTGTTATCTTAAAAATATAAACCCCTGCTGTTCCAATATATCCCAGGTCACACACTTTCTAATTAATACAACACTGAAGCAAATTTACTTTATTAAAGAAAAACGTAATCCTAAAGCACAAAGGAAATGTCTTACTTGAGTTGCTACTTGATTAACCCAATTACAGTGATACAAAGAGAAATGCTCTACAGTTGGAAAGGTTAATGCTAAAATAAGAGCTGACTGCCAAAGTACCAAATTTAGACCTACAGGTTTATAAAATGTGTTCTACTAAGTTTATTACTTTTTTTTTTTTATTCTGTTAAAATGAAGTGATCAAACAAGCATTTTTCAACTCATTATAGTACCAGAGTTTGTACAGTGTACCTACAATAGGCTCTTTTATCACTATTAGACACTGGCTGTATTTACAGTAGTTAGTTATCCATGTTTGATTGTTTGCTGCTGAACATCTATTCTTATGACCAAGAAATATCCCTGTGCTAGTTATTGTGTTACTGCAATTACATAAATAAAAGATTCAGATAATAATAGCCTTAACAACACCAGTGCTTCTCCAGTTTGATCCAGACTCTTGCTGGTTGTATTCCATTGTGAAATCCCTAAACAACAATGTGATCCCCTTCTCTGAATGCAAATAAATCAAATATTTCATCAGGCAATATCAGTGTTAAATGCTAGTGAACTACAGCACAAAAATATCCCTATTCTTAAGAAGTCTGTATAAACAAAATATTTGCTCAACCTGCTTTTGAAAGATGCAATGCAAATAATTCCAAGCTAGGTCAACAATTCATTTTGGTGGCTGTGTTTGTAAAATGTCCTTCTTTGGAACAACCAAAGTTTTCTTCTGCCCTTGGTAAGCAGAGATAAGGCTATCTATTTCCATCATTGCTAAACAAGATTGAGCAAAGTACATTAAGCAGCAAATACAAACAAATTACTTAGGCTTTAGGCACGGTTCTTTATCTAATGTTTGTGGGACTTAGCATTTGAGGGAAATGTTTCTGAGTCTAATAGATCCTGTCTAGGCACTCCACACCAAGAGAAAACAATGTCAGCTATTTGTAACACAATACAATCATCAGCCATGTACAAAAATGCCTAAGAAATTTAGACCACTTCACGTAATGATACAGATTTACACCCTGAGACAATGTTGTCTCATTTATTCCTGTAATTTATTCCTCATTTTCAAAATGTTCCTATGCACTTTAAAATGTTTAAACCTCAAGTGTTCTTCTCTGCATCAATAGCAGCATAAAATTATGTTCTTCAAATTATAATGAAGGCTGTGGATAAACAACATTGTGCATGTCATCCTTAACAATCTGCTAGCCAAGTGAAAAGTGTAATAATGCCTGGGACCTGAACAACACTAGTACACTGCTCGACTGAGACTGCTCTCTCAAAGCTCTGACACAGCAGACCACCATTCTAGCACAAGGAAAGGTGCTTTCTTAAACCCTTCAGTATTTATGGTCACATTACATAATTGCCAGAGACATACAGAGATGATAAATGTCTTAAATTAAATCTGAAATAACTGATTCCATATTTATACATTTTAGTTTCAACCCTACCTGCTTCCATGTAGGAGATGACCTACACATACAGTACAGCATAATGTTTGTGCACTTGTTTTATGGGCTTTCCTGAAACAACAATAAAACAATTAAGTCATGAACCCATTGTCCCAGTATTTATTTAATTGTCTTTAGCTATTGCAGTATAGCGAAACCCAATTAAACCCTACAAGGCTGATAGTTTAAATGTGGAAGTCACTCCACGGGTTTATTTTATAAATTTGTTATGAGTTCGACTTGAGCTTGTCATTACCAAAGTCCAGAATCACAAACTAGGGATCTAAATGTGTATAAAAAGATCCCTTGAGTTGAGTTTGCTATTGATTTTTAAGGTTGGGATACACCACATAACTACCCTACAAGGCCATCCATAAAGCATATCTACAAAAAAAGATGTTTTGATCAATGCCTCCACCCAGCCCTATGCATTTTGACCAGAATCCCCCATCTTAATAAAACTTTAAAGAAAATATATTATCAACATACAAGCATAATGCTTTCAAGAATTCCATTTAATGAAATTATTCAAATTAAAGGCATTCTGTAGCTTGATTTTGCAGAATGGCATGCTTTTATTTTAACCTGAACATGGCCCCGCAAATATTTAAATTGTTTCTTAACAAGGCAAAAAAAATATTCTTTTGGGACTTAAGAATTATAAATATTTAACAAATGTGTATTCTAAAAAGCTGCCTCTAATGTAAACACACTAAAGATCGTTTTACAAAAACCATAGGTGGCACTGTTGTATCAGCTTCAGATATTTTCAAAAGTTATCTCGACTGAATGGCAGGAAGTGCTCAGGTCATGATAGGTGTGCTTGCTGAGGTCTGCTGGTGCCTAATAGCACTCTGCGCGAAACTAAACAAAAATGATATATATCTATATCTATATCTATATCTATATATATATATATATATATATATATATATATATATATATATATATATATATATATATATATATATCTATATATATATATATATATATATATATATATATATATATATATATATATATATATATAATTTTATTTAATATATTATAACTTTTGAATAATTAGTAATTACAAATTTGAGTTTTACTTCAATAAAGAAAAAAAACAGATCCCATTATACACCTAACTGAGTCCTTTACAATTTAGAGGTGCTTTACTATATTACAAAACCATAACAGTATAAGTATATGGTATACATGTATGAGAAACAAGTGAAGAAATCTTCCAGAATGTAAACTTAAAACGGAAAAGATCAACCCCCAATTAGTAGACTGTTTTTTTAAAACAGGAAAAGAGCTGAAGGGAATGAGTAAAACTGGAAACTCATACTTCTCATTTTGCCATCTCACGGATAAAGGGAGGAAATGTGTGTTTATCAGACTTTGCTGCAAGTGCACAGTTTCTGTAAACAATTCTGTGGCTGCCTATCTCCAAGCCCGTGTGAGACACTCCTGAGTTCCACAACGTTGTTTTCAGCAGTAGAGGTCACGTTGACGGTGCCCTGGAAATAGGAAATTAGGAAAACCTGGCAATCACAGGGTCTAAAGCTTCTCAGGGGGGGAAAAAAAAAAAAAAAAAAAAAAAAAAAAAAAAAAAGCTGAGGCTCGCTCACCATCCTTCACCGCCAGCCTGCCTGTCTCTATTCATTCTGCATTACCACAACAAGGCCAGGGCTGAATGAACAGTTTCACACACCTACAGGGAAACATGAGCTTTTTCCTGTTTACATGGTGTCAGGCAATTTCTCGTGGAAAGGAAAAGCCTCTGAAAATGTTATGTAGTTTATGTGAGAAGAAAGCCGAGGTGTATATTATTCACAGTATGTGTTACATTTTTCTTTGATTGGTAAAAAACAAAAACCTGCAAACAACCCTTTCTTTAACTTGGCAGCAAAGCAACTACAGTACTATATAACTCATGGTTAGCAGGTGAGCTGACCTGAGGATGTTTACTGTGCATATGTATCACATACAGCTGTCAAACAGTAAACATCAGTATACAGTAAAACCAATCTCAAAAAAATTAATTGCATCAAAAAATGCTTTAAATAGAAAATAATGCATTGTTCTACTTCTGCATATGGCAACATGATAGCAATGCAAAAAGAAAGAAATGAAAGCTCTCCTGGTTAGCACTTGAAGTTTCTGTCAAAGTGAAAAAACATGTACCTCCATCCATCCATTATCAATAACCGCTTAATCCTTTACAGGATCGCGGGGAGCTGGAGCCTAACCCGGCATACACAGGGTGCAAGGCAGGACTACACCCTGGATGGGACGCCAGTCCATCGCAGGGCACCACACACACACACACACACACACAAACAGAGGACAATTTAGAATGACCAATCAACCTGAACAGCATGTCTTTGGACTATGGGAGAAAAACAGAATACACGGAGAAAACCCACGCAGACACGGAGAGAACATGCAAACCCCACACAGGCTAACCCCAAGGCCGAAATCGAACTTTCTGAATGCGAAAACAAAAAGTCCAGCTTCAATACCTTTACAAGTTTCAAGAGGTGGTACAGATCTTCAACTTCATCTCCTTCACATTCACTGTACTCTCTTCCAATATCCAAACTTGTTCCCACAATAGTGTGTCTATAAAGAGGCAGGTCCATGGCTTCAGCATATAAGTCTATAGCTTGATGACCCACAGTCTGATACATATAGCTGTCTAACTCATCTGTGTCATCACAAGATAGAAAAAAAAAACTGGGATTAATAGGAAATAAGAGCAAAGTAAGGAGCTGATTGAAATCTGGGAAGCAAGAACTACAGACTGCGTAACAATTTGCAGATAATATGTTTTAACGTTTTAAAATGCAATACTTACTTTCTACAGATTAAAATATTAGCAAAACTGAGATGTGAAAACATTAAAATAGGAGGACATTAAAATACAAAATACATGCTTCCGTACGGATGCCTATAAAATATGTAACTAATTTTATATCAAAGTGTTACAGCCATGATCACAACAATTATGTACTATAAGTTGAAACATGTCAATAATATTACATTTTAATTATAATAACTATTTGTTAAACACCTCATTTCATGTCACATTGTTACTTTTGAATCAGATGCAGAGCTAAAGCTAAATTACTTATATTAGAAACTCACCTTTCTCATTTTCTGCAGGCCTCAGGTTGGCCAAAGCTACAATCTGATGCCCAGCTGCCACACACTGCATCATATTATAGCAGCTGTCTTTCCCACCGCTGTAGAATATAAACAGTTGTTTACTTTACATAATAAGACACTGCATTTTAGGGCACATAATTTGTCTGCATTTTACTTAAATTTTTGATCATTTATTTGAGTGGAACGACTGTATAGAAAGCCAGTATTCCAGGTTGAAATGTAGACCTACCCCACTCATTTCATTGGTAATACTGGCAGTAAGCATGGAAGTGTTTCTACCAACAAGTTTCATTCTGATTGGATTTTGCATTATTGTGCCTTTCATTTAAACAATTTCCAGGCATTGTACAACTCTGAAAGGCGAGAGTTGAGTCTTTAGTGTTTTATCACACATGCAAAAGCAGAAGCCTCGCCAACAAGGCATACTTACAAACTAGTCATTTTAATGAAGCCTGATGAGAATGTAATTATTATGCCATTTTATGAAAAAAATTTAAACTCTATATGAGACTACTGGGAAGCCCAAGACTTTTTGATGACCGTACTTTCTGTATATTATGATGTTATTCGTCTGATGTTGACATCCAACTTCCAACTGAGATCAATTAATTATATTATCTAGCTTAAAAGTTTTTTTTTTTTTGTTGTTTTTTTTTTTTCCTTTAGTCATGGTTCATGTGCTTTTTTGGCCATGGAAGGAAAGCTAACCAATGCCTTAAAATTAGTTTCCCCAGCTCTTACTAGCTTTATTAACACTATTAGGGGTTCCCCTTACTGTACACCACATGATTCAATTTGACCATTTGAGTAAGTTTTAATTACAACACATGAAGTGATTTGGTACCAGGTAACAGCAGTACTTTTTAAATACAAGCACAGATGCAAAATATCTCCAAAAGAAGAAACTGAGACCATTAATAGCATTACACACAACAAGATAATTGATTTAAAATCTTGGTTAGCAATGGCTTCCATTTATACATTTTAACAATAGTGTACAGTTCAGGGGGCAAGGGCTTCTTACTGGATCATACACTATATTATGGTGGATCAGGGTGTGATTTGCTGAAAATAATGGAGATAGTCTGCACTTTTGGGATGATCATTCATCTACAACCTCCATGACAGTTAAAATAAAGTGTAGTGCTTAGATTGGTTATATATATATATATATATATATATATATATATATTATATATATATATATATATATATATATATATCTTATGTGTGCATACTTAATAAACATAAAGGATTTAAAATAAATTAATATAATAATAATAATAATAATAATAATAATAATAATAATAATAATATAATAATGTATTTGGTACTTCTCAGATGTTATAACTAAATTATTTCGCCAGCCAGTTAGCCATTTAAAACACTGTACAGAAGTACTGTAATAAGTTTAAATGAACTGTCTTGACAGTAGTTTCTATTACCTTATTAACGCCACTACTTTCATTTTCTTCCAGAGGTAGGAGAAAACAAAATGTTTCGAAATGAAAACGAGTCCTGATGTTTTCTGCAATGTACTGAGTTTGAAACGTTTTACACTATGCTTCTAAATTTAATCTGCACAACACCACTCCTGCACTAAGAAAACACAGTGCAAACATGCTGCCTGCAAACAGAACAGCAAAGCCCTCAAACAAGGCGTCCAAAATCTTGCCTGCATAACACACATATATAAAACGCTTCATTTTCTTCAATAGATAATCACGTGAAACTGACTTCGGTGGTCACGGATACGTTTTCATTTATTTGCTGCACGAATCAATCTGTGGTTAAATATTTGTTAAAATGCAATTTACTGAAACAGGGATTTAAAAAAGACAGCCATTTGCTGCATTAGAGGGGATAGAAGTAAGGGCTGGTGCGGATGTCTGTCAGTAGTAGTGCTGTCTTTTGTATGTGAAAGTATGTAGTTAATAATATTAAAAAAAAATGGCAGGGGAGGAGGTGATAGATGGGATAATTTGAATCCTTACATTCATTTACGGTTACTGTTTTTTTTTTTTTTTGGTGTTATTTCTTTTCTGTTGTAACTGCAGTCTGGCGCATTTAGTGCTGTCTATGTACGAACGTAATTTATAACATATTTGGCTAGCATTACAGGTTTGTTCCATATAAAGTGAAGTAAATGAAAGGATTTTTTTTTTTAGGATTACGTTTAATTAAAAAAAAAAAAAAAAAAGAGTTGTATAGCAATTCAGTTAGATTATGTTTTTAGATGTATTGTTCACTAAAGTTCTGTGACGTGCAGCGCCAGTGTTGTTCGCTGAGTGCAATGGCACGAATCCACAGGCACAAAGCCTGTGGACAGCAAGTCAGATCCTCTGTTCCAAAGCCAGTAAAGCCTCCAGGAAAGGTTTCTGTGTACCTGAAACCTGCTTTTACTTATGCCTGGCCAAAATATCCAGTAGAGATCTGCTCCAATGTCTGCTTCTTGTGAGCCTACATTGTACACTGTATTCTATAATTTTGTGTAAAACAATTATTGTGCTGAAAAAAAAGCTTGTCAAACAGAATCAACTGCCAGTTATGTCAGTAAAATCACGTCTTAACACTCAGTGCGACATAGAACAAATACATGGGCTGAATTGACCCTGACCCCTGTTTGGAATCAATAATGTCTAGCTTTGATTAGTTTACACAACTGAGTATTTCTTTACTAGAAGTAACTAAAGGAGCAAGATTGAATTACATGCCAAACAATCGTATAATTCTTGATATAAATACTAATGACATTTGTTTACTTGCAGTCCAGCATTGTGCTGGTATGGAAGAAAACAGCAACCCAATAATGCCTGTAATATCAACTAGCCTGTAACATGGCCTTTTCAGATTTCTAGGATTATAATGACAGAAGCAAACATTAACATTAAAACTGCCAACATTAAAACTGTTTTACAGAAGACACTTATTCTCAGTTTTCAAAGCATTGTTTAATCTAAGAAAATGTTTATTAACACTTAAGAAACAGGCCTTTAAAAATGTTTCTTAATCTAGACAGCTGTTTGGAGGATATCATTATGTGGTGCTGCTAGTCCTTCACCTATAGACTGTATCCTATAATAAATGTATCAATTACATTTTCAAAGACATTTTTGTGTTTCTCAGTATTCTCAGTTGCACGGTGTTGGATTAAGACAGCTCTCTAAGCTCTTCTGATCGATACTATTGTATACCCCATTAGTGTGATTGATGCAAATGATCTTATTTAAACAGTATTATTTTATTAAATAGTTTATTATTGTGGCAGATTAATAAAAAATAAAATAAACTTTGTTGTTTATTTTTATTTGCTGCAATATGCCTCCCGCATGAAAGATATTTTTATGTCCCTTTGTAGGAGCTGGGAGGATAAAAGTGTTGATGGATAGAGCTACTGAGGCAGAGGCAATGAACTGGAAATGAGAGGCATAAATATGAAAGCAGGGCAGAGAAAATAGAATGGTACCCTTGGCCTTTCTTAAAAGAACATGCGAATATCATGGTTGATTTACACACTTACACAAACTCATTTTTGTAGCGCAAGGACACTGAACTTTTTGTTTAATGAGAAAGCAAGTTATGAAGAAGCCTTTGAAGTCTTGGCAATTTGTGGACTGCTAATAGAAATATTAGTGCTGAGCCTAACCTTTGAAATTAAACATGAATTAAAGAAAAACAAACACGGCGATGTTTACTTGTATGTTATATTGTGTGCTTGTTTAAAAAATTGTAAACAACTAATTCATGTGCCATAATATAATGCTGATTTGTCTCCTGTAGTTCATGAGTTTGTACTTATAACTGCTGGTGGTTGCCTTCACTTTAACAGACTTGACAGTACTACTGACATTGAGGCAAATCATCCCAAATTACATTTATTTATACAGTTTGCCAGAGAGTATGTTTAATACTTATCCTGCTGCAGAATTAACTAAACACAGAAAATATTAATAAAATGTGCCTGTTTAAGCAAGTGTTCAGTTGGCAGGCCTTACCATCCAGATATTATGTTACACTTGAACCCTTGTTACTACACTATTACTGATTTGTTTTACTAAAAGTGCTCTTTATACATTTAAAAGGAAACAATTTCTGTAGAATCTTGTGCAAATTCTTCTTCTGGTATTGCAGCTTAAGGGATGTTTTTTTTTTTATTTGTGGCATAAAAGTTTCCAATAGTTGCAGAAGCTTGCAAACTGCTTTCTAGCCATACTTTCCCCAGAGGAGCACTGGTACTTTTCTTTCTTTTGATTTGTGTACTGTTAAAAGTCAGACCAGTCCAGGTTCAAATCCCAGCAGAGGCTGCTGTTTAATTTGTCACGTGTAGTGAACCTCCAGCCTGTTAGCTGCTTGAGCAGTGCTCTGAGTACCCGCATGCAGAAGGCAAAGCCGAGAGACTAAGTGGAAAACGGAAATCTGGCATCTGCTTTCCATGGTGTGATGCTGACTGTGGAGCTCTGGGAAATGCATTTATTCCAGATGGTCTTAATCCACCAGCCTCTTGCCTCCCACATGCCTGGACTACTGAGGTCTAAACTAAACAGATCCTTATGGGGAATAGAATATAAACTAAAATATATTACACGATAATGATGAGCTATATTTTATTTTATAGGTTTGAGCATATTATTGTCTTCTTCTGACCTGATGAAGTTTGAAACATTCTTGATTAAAATGCAATGAAACATGTTAAATGTGCAAAATTGACTGCCTAATGTGATAATTTTCAATTCAATCTAATGTTTCTTTCCTGATTGCTTACTGCATGCTTTGATGGGGTGCAGATTTTAAATGTAAACAGAATATGAGAGAGAGAGAGAGAGAGATTATGGAATTCAATAGTAATAGGCTGTCATCACCTGTTCTATATAATTTCATGGAGGGAAGAAGCTTGCCCAACTTTTAAATGCAAGCTTGCAATAAGCAAACTGTTTCATAAGGTCTGCTTTCTGAAGTATGAGTAAAGAGCTAAGCTAGTGTAAAATTGTATGGGATATATTTAACATGTTAATGATTATTATTTATTTATTTCTCAGCAGACGCCCTTACCCAGGGCGACTTACAGTTGTATACAAAAAAGTACATATCAAGGGCACCATTTTGATCAATTTAATAAACCCCTGTAACATCGTCACTCGCTTTAAATCAACTCTTAAGACCCACTTGTTCTCTCTTGCTTTCCATGCTCTTTAAACCCGATATCTGCTATTAGCTGCCGTGTTGCTGCTACTATGTTATGTATTATGCTACTATCATGTATTATGCACTTTCCACTGTATTTAATATATTATGCATTGTGTTTTTTTTTTCAACTGTATAGCATGTATTATGTATGCATTTCTCTGTATCGAAAATATGGATTTTCTTGTTGTTACTACATCTTGTAAAGAGCTTTGTGATGGTGGTCCACTATGAGGCGCTATAAGAATCAATTTCAATATTATCTTGGGCATTACTTAGAAAAAGTGATTGAATGGGTTTGGTGCTTCTGAAGTATTTAAAGCGGCACCTACTTCTATTGTATGGTTAAAAAATAAACACTCCCCATTTACAGTATTGCCAATAAAAAAAAGTTTCCATAAACTAATGGATTTCAAACCGCCTTAAAAAAAAAAAAAAGAAAATCACTAATTTCAAAGTCCCTTGTTTTCAATCCAGATTTGGGAATCAAATTACTCTGCAATTGTCATCTAAACTGTAGCCAAGTAGATGTGGTCTATTTAAATACATGATTGTCTTAATTATCTAGCAGCCTGAGAAAACTACAGACTGGGTGTCTGTTATTGCTTGACCACACTGCCAAACACAATTTCAAAAGCAAGTGCCTGTACATTCTACAGGGCTATATTCTCATTTGTGCTTGGGCTTGTTTTAATTATCTAAAAAGGGATAGAATCAAAATAATCTCTCTCAATTAAAAAAAAAAAAACTTGATTGGTTTATATGGACAATTTACAGTAAAACAACCAATATGTTATTAGAAAATATACACTGCCCCTTTGTCAGGTATAATAACATAACACATACTTTTCCTTAATATATTTTCGTTAGTTGTCTATGGGGCGTATGTGTAGGCCTATTCAGTGTCTGCAGATACTGAATACTGCAAGTAGTGAGTCTTCAAGTTTGCACCTTTTCTGAAAAATAAGAAACAATGTTGATAAATTTTATTGGAACAACATAGCAATTTAAAATAATAAACTAGCTTTCAAGACCAGTGGTTCCCAGGTTAAAGCAGATTTGAGAAGAAATAGTGACAATAAATATATTGTTAAAATGATAAGTTGTAACAGTGTGTAAACTACAAAAAAAGTGAGAGAACTATAGTGGTTCACCTGGGGGTGATTTTTCAATGATTTACTGCAGAAAACATTTGATTTTTGCAATTTAATTTGCTAAAACAGTAAGAGATTGACATTCACAAGCATCAGCTACAGGTTTACAATTTCCCATTTAGAGTCTGTGTTTTATCACTCCAACAAAGCTCTTTCTCTTAGATTTGGTTAACAATTCAGCATTATGTGGTGGTAAAATGCTTCTACAAAGATCTTAATTTAGCAATGTGAAGTTGCCATGTGTTACTGTAGCACTAGGTAGGCCATATTACACAGTTATATGAGCAGTGGAAACGTTCTAAAATGGTTTGACATTTGGTGAATCATTTTACTGGTTGTTAAGTAATTAAGATTACACCCCCACCATCTTGGAGGTCACCCCAAATTCTGAACCTAAACACCTTATAAGCACTACTGAATTATCTGCAGACGTTCTAAATTCCAGTCTAATGCCATGAATGACTAAATATTCACTACTCTTCAGGTTTGCAAACATGCCATATCTGCCACGTTTTATGAGATGCTTGCTTTACTTTTTTACCTCCATACTCTCAGTAAGAAAATATGCTCTCATCATGAAATAAATGTTGGAACTATATAAAAAGAAAGTATAACAGGACCCTTTTTTTACATGCAGTGCAACAAAATGAAAATACATCTTCAAAACACTGTCATAGGAGAAGTCAACCATTCCTTCATATAATTAACATATTTTAATGTGAGTGGTGGTCTCAGGTCAATCCTTTGGGGAACATTGACAACATTTGGCCCAATATTGAATAACTGGAATACTTTCCCCAAACCATTGTCCAAATTGAATAACTGCAGAGAATTAATAAGCATTTTGCTGAAGTCTGGGGTTGTCCCTCCAGAAGGGAAAATGAACCCATTACCAAAGCAATGTGGAGAAGCCAGATATTTAGATCACCAGTTCTCAGGCTGGTCTGTGGACTGACAAGGAATGCAAGCTCTTTCTTTTATTTTTAGAAGGATGCAGAAGGTCATTGCAGCACAGTAGATAATCCTTGGGGCCTGCCTTCAGATTTGTAACTGTGCGTACTAATTTACTCTTGTCTTATTTTGTTGTAAACTGAATAATATGATAAACATCCAAGAGCAAAGCTCTCAATTTACCAAACAGCTGTTAGCCAAGCCCCTGAGAAACAAAAACTTAAAATAAGTTGTGACATTTTAAAAACCCAGCTCATACTAAATGCATGGTATAAACAGAATCATATAATGCCGGCTTGGTATTCTGCCAGTCATGGTGAAATGTACAGTTGCCAAACAAAACGGTTTGTAAATGATAAGATATTTGTTCCTTGTTATTACCACATAATTAAACTCTTAACAGAGAATGTCTAACACAGTAATTACCAAATACATATACTGTACATCAGAAATAATGATAACTTTTTAAAATGGCTTAAAACAATCACGCAACAGTACAGAATGGGTTTTCCTATATTTGTAGTTCCAAGAAGTATTGTTCCTTTTTACTTGAATAATTTTATTGTATACATGTTGGTTCTATTAAAAAGTTTATTATTATTATTATTATTATTATTATTATTATTATTATTATTATTATTATTATTATTATTAGTAGTAGTAGTAGTAGTAACTGTTAATTCTTGAAACTGTAGTTTAGGTGTGTGATTATGAAATATGTTGGCTTATTACCTGCTAGAGGTTAGAAAGCTATCATGAGGCTGACTGATGCATGCCATTGTACATGAAAGTATTCTTAAGAGTTATCAAATTACAAAGGACCTATTCATGTGTTCGTTATATGATTGTATAGTAGTGTAACAACAATCAGCTCTTGTGCTAGAGAAGAATACAGATTTGTGTGCATG
The DNA here is from genome assembly GCF_017654505.1 of Polyodon spathula. Taxonomy (NCBI): domain Eukaryota; kingdom Metazoa; phylum Chordata; class Actinopteri; order Acipenseriformes; family Polyodontidae; genus Polyodon; species Polyodon spathula. Next base: position 10,699,627 of record NC_054545.1, read on the forward strand.
CTGTGAATGAGGTTTTTTTTATTTTTTTATCAGTGATTTTATGGGATGCTGTAATTAGGATGTCTGCTCTGTGATATACAATATGCGGATGACTTCCCTCTCCCCTGACAAACATGATCTTAATCCAGGAAATAGCTTGCAATCAGAATATTGGATCTGACATCAGAGGTAGCCACGTAGCAATCCCACACACTCTCTGCTTCAAAGGTCTTCCTAGCCCTGTTATTGGTTTCACAGATGATGAAGTGAGACACTTCGCAAACAAAAAGCCCAGACCTTTCGCAGTCCCCTCTGCTTTTCTTGGATCTGCATTGCTGCTCCATGCAAAGTTAATTTTGCTCTCATTAGAATAGCCTTAAATCTGCAAACGTATTTGTGTCTGGTTGTGGCTTTGTTCGGATGATGTCATTTCATTCTAATCAAAGGCAACACCTGTTTCTATCATGAGAGTCCTGCATGAGATGCTTTATCAAACCCGCCTTTCTACTTTTTCTCCTTCCTCCCTTTTCCCTTGCCTTCTCTCTTAATGCAGTGAACTCAGGTCAGACTTTTATGATTTATGCCTCCAGATCAAAGAGGAAGTGCTGGTGTTCAACATCGATAGGCTCTGGACAGAGTCAAAGCTTTGCGCAAATGTAAACGTTGCCTGCGTGGCCTGTCTGAGAAAGTCCAGACGTACAAGTCGTGACCTCATATAATCTATATAATAATAATAATGCATTAGGAAGAAGATTTTGCTGCATACTGATTATTTGACTTTATAAGCCATACAACATGAGTTTCAGTGACTTATTCTCTATCCTTCATGTTGTTTAACAGTGATGACAGATACAGCTTATTCTGAAAGCAAGTATTGTTTCCCATGTTCTTAATTAGGAATTACTGACTTTGAACAACCACAAAATGGAAAAGTGAACTAAATACATTTAAAACAAGTATGTCAGTAACACGCACCCTCGCCACGGCTAAATTGAAAATTAGATCATTATGATGAAAAAGTTAATGACCATGACAAATATCAACAGTATAATAGTATAAAATAGAACAGATAAAAAAAGAATTGAAATGAATGAAATGTGTCATCACAGTCTGATGAGCGATTCTCCTGATTTAGATTCAGACAAAGTAAAAGAACATTGGAAACGCATGTTGGCCCAGAGAAAAAAAAGCTGTGAAAATAGCCCAGTTGCTATGACCCAAAAGTCCATCTTTTATAAGTGCCAAGACCCTCTATTATCTAATATGACCTTTTAATTCAGCATACCAGTGCGCCAATGAATCAGAAGATTTTACAAGTGTCAAAGGTTGGAAATATTTGGCATGTGGAAAAAGGACTGTACAGCATGTATTTTTATTTATTTTTAATATTCTTTATTCTTTATCATTTTTCTGCATTGCCCTTTTCACACAACACCCTTTCTGGGATTCTAAAGACAAAAAGCTCCTGTTTTCTTTGATGTTATGCATAGCTATGATAACCTTTTCAAGTATCAGAAGAAGAATGGATTACTATGCAAATGGCCCCTTATGGAGCAGCATTCACTTTATTCTTTACATTTAGTAATTCAGAGCAACCCCACTGACTAGAGCAAATAAGAAATGAATGTATTGAATTTCATTGTGCGTTTTACCTTTAAACCTTGTCTCAAAACTGCTTTGGCTGCTTGATAAAGAATTTATTGTCTGGATAATGAGAAGACAACTGAGACTCCCTTCTTGATAACAGGATATAGAAATTTAATAATCCCATTTTAGCTTTTATTTTGGGGGGGGGTACCATCATGCTGCATTCATATTGAAAATATTCACACATGTTGATACAGTAATTTCCTTATGCTATCCAAAAGCACCCAATGATCATTGTCATTCAAAACAAATTCAGAAAACACACAGCAGCCATGTGATTGCATCCATGTTTTCATACCTTTAGCAGCTGTGCTGAGAGAAACATGTATACTGCAGCTGTAGAGCCCTCCTCCACACATACACTAATCAGTGTGTTAAAGTTCCCTGCACGCTGCGGTTGAGCACTGTGGTTACTGATCAAAAAAACTTATCTAGCTGCTTATTGGGTGCCTTCCTTTTGCTCACCCCACATAAACAACTTTTCTATAAGAGTTTAGAACTTTTAAAACCCCTCCTAATTAGTATTACAAGGACCAGCCTGATCTCATTTTACAGCTTTAATGTATTTTCTGAAAGAGAAACAGTAAAAAGATAATGGTAAATTTGGTAGAGTTTGATTTCCATTTTATAGCTTGTACAGTACCTGTTGATACCAAGTACTAGATTGTTGTAAAAGTAAAGAGCATTGTCACATAAAACACAAGTCAACAATATGAATTCTAGTTATTGGATGCACAGTGTCAATTAATGACTAATAGCTAATGCTGCTGAATCCTATATGCCTCCTGAAACGGTAGCGGTTTTCCTTAGTGATTAAATAGCATAATAAAGAGGCCACTGCACTAAAGCGCAGTGATTTAGTGAGTCGTTACTCTGTTCTCTTGTGCCACAAGTTCAGGTCTCAGCAGGAGTGAGGAGGCGGGATGGGGAATGGGACCGGTGGGGATAGTTTTCCTAGGTGATGCCAGTGAGAAGTGAAAACATAGGAAATTGCTGCTGAATCAAGAGTGATAAAGATGGCAATGTCTAACAGACTCATAGCTGTTCCTGTCCCCTGTATCCCAATGGGTACCATTTAGACAGAGTATTGTAATATAATTTTCAATAAAAACAACAAAAAAAAAAACTTTACTTGTTTCTGTACCGTCATTTTCATACAGCTCTATCGATATGAATAAATATGAATGGGCTCACCGCTATTTCAGAATCTCTCTGTCAAGTAGATAAAAGCATTTAAAAACTGATATTTTTCATTATTTGCCTAAAATTCAAAAAAAGTCAACTTTTAATCTCCCAAAATGCTTTGTGGTGTTTCTAGAATGTTCTTAAACTCCTCAACCTAAAACCTAAAACTACCATTGATGTCCAGAGTCCATATAGGCCAAGCAAAATACCTGTTTGTTTTGTACTGTACCTCTATTTTAAGCAGTCTGTTTTAAAAATACGTTATTTACTTTTACTTTGTCATTTTAAATTTGTACATGCATGAAAAAAGAATCAAACACTTTCAATCAGTGGCATTATTATTATTATTATTATTATTATTATTATTATTATTATTATTATTATTATTATTATTATTAAAACGTTAAAAAAGATACTGAGATCAGTTAATATAAAACTAAATGAGCCAATGCAATAATAAATTGTGCTTGCCCACTATTCTGAATCCGTCATTCTTCATTTTCAACAGCTGAAAAAAACAAACAAACAAAAAAAAAAAAACAGCCGCCTATGATTTAGCCCAGTCACTTTTTCATCTCTGTGCTGTGGGTTTGAAATATAATCTGGGTGTATGATGTCAGTGAAAACACTTTCAATAATTGCTATGATGAATATTCTCAACCTTCTAACACCTTCCATATCTCTCCACATCGTGAGAAACATCATTTATCAGCTCACTTTGAAATGTTTAAGTAATCTCAGTGATGTATGGCTCTCTGACATCTCCATGTTAGAATCTACACTATTTACATTATTTCAAATTAACAGGCTACTAGGCTCTTGTGCATAAAATTATCATATATTATTTCTGAAGGTTCGTTGCTGTCTTGAATGTTTAATTGTTCTCTTGGCTGAGCGGCTGCGCTTTGGAATCTGATAGCTGCTACTTGAAATGCTTTTTATAATGCCCTCAATAATATAAATTGCCTTTGTGCTATTTAGTTTACTTTGATATTGGTTTCTTTAGACAGAGAAAAAAATCTTGCATCTGAGTGCTCTGTAACAGAAAGCATGCTACAGTTGATGGTCTACTTTTGAATTTCATAAAATTGTATTCAGAAGTCGGCACATTTGTCCAATTCATTAGTTGTATTCTGCATTTATGAATTAGATAACCATTCACATTTCTCCAAAGGGGTTTATTCCATTCTGTAGAACGTGCTGCTTCGTGATTATATTTTTCATTTCTCCAACACTCAATCATCAACATCTCAGTAAACTTTGATTTACCTTTCATTTATAAATCATGTTTCCTTAAACCCCCAGGATATATCAATTTTATGAATATATTCTTAACCCTTTTCACGAGAGACTGCTGTAAGAAAAATAGACTTCCCTATTAGGAAGACATGAAGGCGTTATGCCAAAAATATAACCTGCTATTTACAATATTCACTGAACAACAAAAAAACATTGAAATCCATCTTGTCACGCTACCACACAGCCACACAAGAGTTATAATTGCAGTTCTATTTATAGTTTGCAAATAGTGGTTATTTTGGTGACCACCTATTGTTTTAAAAAAATGCAGATAAAATGGAGTGAATTAACTGAGAAAATATATTGTATCATTCCATGCCAAATCCACTTGAAGGATTACTTCCTTGCTGTTTGTGTTTCCTTACCTTTTGTAGGCCTTACTCTTCCCTTGTTTTTTAATCCTCCATTTTTACTCACTATCATTAATTTTTCTGAAAATTACAAAGCTACAAAAATATGTTGATGGTTTTCAAATAGATTAATATATTGTGTTAAAATTAGGTCCTAATACACCTGAACAGAATTAAACAAAGAGCCTTATCCACAAAATAAGGACTGTTTTGTTTAAGACTATTTTGATTAACTAAATCAAGGTTGCAGTTCATGAAACATGTCCCAACTGTTTTAGAGAGAGCTTGTTAGTTGGTTTATATTTCACAACGCCTTGTTTAGCCTGCAAATATGTTTTTAAAAATAAAAAGTCACAACATTCCTTACAGTCTTAAACCTTAAGTTTTGTAGATAAGACACGGTGAATTACGAATTGATTGTTTTGCTCTCTTTAAAAGATTATCTGCTGCTGTAGACTGGCCAAACCAGGACTTTTTTTTTTTGTCTTTTATATGCATGTTGAGTATTTTACCCATTGTTATTTACATTTTTTGTTCTGTAGTACTTCCCTTACATGATTATTGCTGGCACAGCATCTCCCTGCTTATAAGATTTTTTTAAAACAATTAAATTGTTTGGAAACTGGAAACAGCTGTCAGTTATCTAAATGGAACAAAAAAGTGCTCTCATCAGCACAGTTTTTAATTCCACAGCCAGGATAATCTAAGAAAGTAAAAAATATAACAATATATAAAACAACGGCAGTAATCATTTATCATAATTTAAGCAACATCACCAATATCAAGATATTGAAGAGTGATGCATTCAAATAAAACAGTGATCAATAAACTGCTGCATCAATGACAATTTAAAACAAGTATAAAAAAAGCCTTATGAACTGGGTGAGCATACTACTTTTTACCTCAGTAACCCAGATATGTGTTGATTTGATTTGAAGTGTTACAGAACAACAATTTACTGTTATATCCTTATGTACTGTTATATCTTATTGTAGCAGGTTCTTTTAAAATACAACCACACTGCAGGTCCCAGAAAGACTTGTTGCCCACTGTCAAACTCCTTGGAGGCTGGATTGGAGGATTCCCACTGACATTCAGTTCTCCTGAGCTGTTGTGGGGAGTTGCTGTTAAAACAAAAATAAGCCTAGTTTTAATTATCTGTACATAAACAAAAGCAAATTGGAAGTGGTCAACTATAAATTTCATGACTGCGTGTAACATTTTCAACCACAGGTGTGACGATTTACGTTTTCTGATTTACGTTTTGGAGTGTTACATTTGAACTGTGCTTTACTACTCTTTATATCATAATCAAACCTTGTCATTAAGAGGGTATTTTCACTTTTAGAATTTTCATCCTTGCATTACAAAAACAGGAGGATGCCCTTGACTGCAGAATAATAGTGTGACTTATGACATTATTTGATGGTGCTGCTTGTTGAGGGATTTCAACATAACTTTTAAAGAAATGGTTTTGTGCATTGTTGCTTGATAACCTGTAATGAGGTCTTACTGGTGGTGGTTTACTTGTCACTTAATGCTTCAACCGTTTTCAACTCAACACCTACAATACACTTGATGGGTAATAAATAATGATGAGTAACAAATTCACTATTTGCTGTACGAAGGTCACATTGTGTCATAGCCCTTTTGACTGTGTAGCTGTCGTTCATAGTTTAAATACAAACTGCATTCATGTAATTGGAAAAAAATTGACATTTTAGGTGATGTGCTGAGTTTGTACCTCCTGTACAAGAGGTTTAAACAAATCAAAAGTACATCTGTCCTCTTAACCAACAGACAATCTGAAAGGGAGAATTTTATACATTGAGGGGTTATATAAATATGGATGATTACGAACATCTATGAAAAGATCCTGCAAGTCTTACTCCAGGATGGTTACCAGCGTACGACCATGCAGCAAACATCATCTGACCCCATGCGATTTCAGGTCTCAGAAGCACGAGAAAAGGCCATACGACTTTCCAAAAAAGACACACGATGCAAGAGTGTGGATGACGTAATTCCGACCTGTCGCACAGCGTCGGAGACCGTCGACTACAACCAGAAATTATTTGTAGGTGGCACTGAAGCAGTATATAGTCACAGGGCTGCGAGCGTCTGTGTGTGGCTTATATTGTTTCTTGTTCGCCGTACAACCCTATATTACTTTAGATGAACAATTCTCAATTCGCACTGGAAATGTTATCAATTCATCAATTAAAACTGTTTCCTTAATAAAATAAATGGGAAAATGCAGTGTGAGCCTCTGCCGCATGCACATGTTTTGAAATGTAAAAATAATATACTGTGAAGTTGTTGATTGGCCTCACACCCATGCCTTATGTATTGTTTAGACTATTTGTAATGATGACAGATCTATAATGTAAACTCCTGCTGTGGAATTTCAAATATGTCTTGTGTTTACAATGGCCGCTTGTCATGACAAGTAAAAAAAAAGAAAGATGACTTTCCTTGGCATTGTTTAGCATACTGCAAATTCCACAAGAATCTGGGTGTTTCAGATGAGTAGCTCTGAGTTCTCCTCTTCATTGTTTCTGTGCAGTAGGTGGTCAGAGTGATGCCATGCAGCTGATGATTAGATGACACTTCTGTAATCAAGCTGTCCTCCTCTGCGGTAGACCCTGCAGTGCAATTCTAAATCCTCTCCTTACATTTAATTAGCTGTATGTCGTGATGTGGGAAGATACAAAAAAAAAAAGAAAAGAATTAAGTTCTTTTTTTCTTTTTTTTTTTTTGCTGCACCGCACCATGTTAAGGGTGAAACTTGTGTGAGTCATCTTGAAATGAAGCCAGATTATTCTAGGTCTTAACTTCAATACCTACTTTTCTCCCATTTTTTTGTAGAAAAAAAAACACTTTATTACATTTGTAACAATCAAGCAATAAAGTACACGTTAGCAAGAATAGGGCTTGAGGGCTCCTGAGTGGCACATCTGGTAAAGGCACGCTGTGTGGAGTGCAGGATGCATCCTATAGCCTGGAGGTCACCAGTTCAAGTCCAGGTTCTTCAACAGACAAACTTGAACAAGAGCTCCCAAGGGGTAGCACACAATTGGCCAAGCATCGCCCAGGTGGGAAGGGCTTAGGTGAGCTGAGCCTAAAATAATGCAATTAGCCATTTTAAATTGGGAGAAAAGTGCGGTATAAATCTATTAATCAATCAACTACTAAATTAAAAAAGAATAGGACTTGGTCTGCACCTACCCTCCCTTTAACATTAATGTGTTAACCATTGGAAAAGAACATCAACATCAATGGAAATGGAGTGTTGATGATTATTGGTCAGCAGGGAAGCTGTTTAGCTAACTTACATACATTTGTGTTTGAAATTATATTTTAAAACTTTTAACACATACAAAGGAAAACCATAAAGCTCTTTATAATAATAATAATAAGAAGAAGAAGAATAAGAATAAGAATAATCTTTTTTTATATAGCGCAGTTCATGCAGAACATCTCAAAACGCTTTACAATCTAAAAACACACTAACACATAATCATAAATAATTACACAGACCATACATATTAAAACACAATGCACAATATACACATAATATACAAATTCATAAAAGCAGATTTCCTACATAGGCTGAATATCTCAATTTAAAAAGATGCATTTTTAAGTGAAAACATTTTTGTAATCCTTAATTGTCTGTGGAAGGGCATTCCATAACGTGGGTGCATAACAGAAAAATGCCCTATCTCCCATAGTCTTTGGGACTCTTAAGAGCCCAACATCAGCAGATCGCAAGTTTGCACAGGAATAGATTCAATGAACATATCAGAGATATAGCTTGGTGCCAAACCATTAAAGGCCTTATATGTCAGCAGTAATATTTTAAAATCAATCCTGGACTTAACAGGCAGCCATTGCAGGGATGCCAACACATGTGTTGTATGTTCAAAAGATTTAGATCTAGTTAGGATTCGAGCAGCCAAGTTCTGAACATACTGTAGTCTATTGAGAGCAAGTTTTTGTCTTTTTGATTATGTTAATGGTAAGTAAATACAACTAAATACAATTTAGTTTAGAAATATATTAGAAATCATACATTTATTAATGTTTTAAAGGACAATTTAAACAATTGAAGACAATTATTCATTTTTACAGGATATGTAGTCTTGAGGTCTGATATAACAGCCTGAGACTGATTTTGGATTTCAAACTCACAGCTTATAGGATGTGAACTTTCTAATCTGTAATTGGTCAGCATCAGGGGTAAAGAAATATAAATAGGCTCAATTTGTATTCGTTCTCAAGCCTTTGTAGTGTTCCTAGAGGACTTGGGACAGAAGCTGACTTGTCATATTCAGCATTAAAAAAGTCTATTTAGCAGCACTAACAAAAATAAACTTTCTCTTCCAGGCTGTTGATGGACAAATGAGCTGGTGTATGATGGGAGGAAGTCCATGTCATGCACAGCCAGCTCTCTATAGAAAAGCCATTACATGACCATAGTCTAGAATTCTACAGGTATAAAAACAGATTACAATATTGCATTACCAAGTGACTGTTATGTTTTTTCTCACAAGCAGTGAGACAGATTTACTAACCTTTATTAAGTGTGCAATTTGTTTCCTTTAAAAACAAACAAAACAAATGCATATAAACCATCTGCATGCATAAGCTCATTAGTGATCATTAGTGATCATTTGTGTAGATTTGGAATTGAATAATAATAATAATAATAATAATAATAATAATAATAATAATAATAATAATAATAATAATAATAATAGAATTTCAAACTCTTCATTTAAAAAAGAAGACATAAATGTATAAACTTAATTTTGTGACAAATTGATTTAAATCAATTGCATCATTAACCTCCTAGGGTCCTATGAAAATTATCTGTTTCATTAACTTGCTTGAAAAAAAAAATATATATATAACTGTCAATTGTAAATATTCCAGCACTTTCAAAATGACTGTTATTAATAGACCGCTGGTAATTTACAGTATTACTAGTACTTCAACCTTCAGGAATAAATCCAATTGCACTTTTAATAAGCTAGAATGAGGGCAAGTTAGTTATTAGGAATCATATTTAGCTCATGAATGCAACACTTTTAATTGCAATATCTACAGAGCTTATCCATAATATAACCACATACACATACATTTTAAGAATGTTCAAGTCAACAACAATGTCTAATTGCTGTGTGATTGTTAAACCAAAATATTGGTGCAAACAACTGAGGAGACAGCTTGTCCATGACGCTCAGTTCCAATTTCCCCAAATCAGATCTACAACCGTATTACACAGAGAGTGCTGGTTGTATGGAACGGGTTACTTAGCCATACAGTTATATTTGGAACCAATGTCCCAGTGGCAGATACAGCATGGACCACCAGTGAAATTGTACTTATTTACATCAGTTATTTGTCTATAATGACAATCAGATTGATTTTGGGTATTTCTTTATCGGATCATTTGAATAAGCCTGCATCTGAACTCGAATATCTGACTCCTCGGATACCTGACCAGAGGGGTACCTGAAGTGCAATACGGCAATCTATCCCCATCCAATCTTAACTCATGGGTAAGGCCAATGCAGCGCTCCCTGTGGCTCTCCAGCAAACAGCATTACAACTAAACATTTTCATTCTCAAGAATGATATTATATTCTGAACCAGTTATTACTGAACACCAGGTCAGGACAGAAACAGGTACCTAATAAGAATATTTAGACTTTTTAACACTGATACTGGTACCGTACCTGCAGCAGATGTCATTCTATAAGCCTGTGTGTACTGCACCCACTGTAACTATTGTACTGGGATTGATCACATTTAGTTTTACTGTGCAGATTGTATTGTGCATATTAAAAAAAAAAAAAAAATCATAGTAGTACGGAACTTGGCAGATGGTTACGTTCACTGTGGGAGGGGGGGGGGGGGGGGGGGCTTTAACTTATTTAATAGAAACCAGCAGTGCCGTTCTTCATATTGAAAGCATATTCTTAATAGAAAAGAACATTTGATCCTAATAAGAATGCAGTGCAAAAGTCTTGCGGTGTATTCATTAGGAATACATGCTGTAGAGCTTTTGGGAAAACATCTACCAATGGAGGATCAGGTTGTGAGCTAGCTGAGCATAAACTAGATAAGAACAGAGCCTCTATCCAACTCAGAAACCCAATCTCAACTAATTTCCCGTGATTTTTTTTTTTTTTTTAAATCTGGTGATTGTAAGTGGAAATTGGTTTACAGCCCTAGTGACTGATTTTTATTTATACAAAAATACTTAGACAGGAAATCCAATTGAGAAAGGCATTTTCTAAAAGGCATCCTGGAGCTTAACAGTCAAAGTTACTTACAATTCAAGCACTTGATACAAGTAACTCATATCCATGGCTGTACAGTAAACAGAAAAAAGACCTTTAACAAGATAATCTGATTTAAAACAGGTAATACTGTATAGCTTTACACAATAATAAGTACCAACTGAAGTATCATATACCGTGCTTGTGTAAATAATTAAAATCTCTTCAAAATAAAAATCCTGGAAACGTATCAGGGAAAGTAGGAACAAACATAGTGACACAAAAAATAAGTTATTAACATAACTTTTAAAATCTATCTACCATATTGAAATGTCCTGCAGTTTGTTTAAAATGTATTATTATCACAGTAACTTGCGTATACCAAGCTGATCTGTACTCTTGCTTGCACAGCTTTCCAAAAATGTATAGTGTGAATGCCACATTTTGCTTTAGTGCATCCGGCAAAAGATATGTTGCGTACGTGCGTATATATATATATATATATATTACTGTATTACTGTATGCGGGCAACAACAGCCAATGACCTAACTAACTAACATATAGTACTGCTAAATATTTATTTGTTTTTGCTTAATTAAAATAGTATAAGACAGGCAAGGTGTCTGTTGTGGCTGTTCCAGCACCTGTCATAAACGTTGATTCGTATGACCACCTCATGTTTGCTCCAATCATTTAAACCTCATTAATGCCGCAAACTGACATGAAGCATTCTGGGAGAATAAGTTTTCTGTGTGTTATAAGACTATTAATATTTGCGCTGCTTAAATCTCAATGCATTGTTCTCTTCAATACAAGTTGCTCATTACTTTAATGGATGGAATTAGTCTGTAATGTCAAAACTTATAATTCACTACAGATGTTGTTTCTCCTGTTGGCTAAGACTTGTTTATACAGTCCTAGTACAGACTGCTGGATACAGTAAGTCACAGTGTAGTCACATTTCCACACATTGATGTACCAACCAGTCTTCACTTAGACCACATGAATGACAGTTCAGGTAACAGAGCTGCTTAAATTGAAATTGGACTGCAGCATTTGAGGGGTGTTCCTTATGTAGTTCATCATGTGCATTGCACAGTTTATCAGAACGCAAAGCATGATTAAAATATTTACTGAAACGCCTCTGAGGTGAGGCCACCTAATTCCATTCTAGGCAAATCCGATTGTGACTCTTGTTTTAGGGTACAGCTGGCAGACAAAGTTTATGTTGACGAAAATGCTTTTCTCTCCCAAGGGCTTCCTGAGTAGCCTGTTTAAATAACTCAGGAAAATCGAAAGGAGACACTTGTTCCGAGCCTGCAGGAAGGAACCCATCAGGCGGAAAAGGGATATGGGATTGTTTGCATGCAAGAGAAAAGGTCCTTGCTCTTCACTGGGTATTTTTGCTGTGTCCACACAGAAAGAAAACCCTTAATTTCCTGCCCAAGACAAATAGAAGGAAAGGGTGTGAGAACCATTGACTGACATTATCATCGTAGCGCGCCATCAGTTTGGAAAATAACCTTATCACCACTGATAATGGGGAGAAAGGAACTTTTTATACATGAGCAATATCTGTTTTTTTTCTTCAGAAAATAGCAAGATAAATATTAGGGTTAACCCTGTTCATAATGCTTAGATCTTCAATCATTATTATAGCTCGGAAAACAATAGATTTTCCTGTACAACTTTTACCAAAATGTATACACTGTTGGTTTAGTTGTGGTTCAATAGATACAATAGGACCAAGTGGTAAAAATGAGATGTTGCATTTCAGTTATCTTACAGTAACTGGTTAAGTATCTTTTGAATGTCATTGTGTTTTAAATCCAATTGTAGTATATTAGTGATTTAGGCCTTTGGCGATGGTGCGCAGAGTACCATCTCATGGTACCCCATTATATAATTATTATGATATTATATACTAATAATAATAATTATATTATATTATTATATATTATTATTCTTTATATTATTATTATTATTATTAGTATTATTATAATAATTATATTATAATATCATTTATTATTATTAACATTAGTTTTAATCTATTATACTAAGTACAACATCTAGTGAAGAAGAGAGAGTAAGAGTCAAGGATGTTTGGGGAAAATGCACCTGTTACAGACAAAACATCATTTACATAATTTTCAGAACAGGCTCAGAACTCCAGGATCCTTGATAGATCCAACACTTACAAAAAGGTCAATTAAAAAGTACATGCCCAACATACAGTATCATTTTAAATAGTGTTCTTTTCATATGTGTTTAAATGACCATTGTGTACTATAATGAAGGATTTAGCGCTTTAGGAACTGTATAATATTATTAGTAAAACTTTTACTTGTGTGTGTGGTGTCATTGTTTAACAATTACCTCCCATCTGTTAACTGCAAGGGTTCTGCTGGCAGATAACAAATAGCAGTGCACATTAGCATTTGTTGGCCAGATCCCAGGTACCTGGTGTTGTGACTGCTGGGTATACTCTGTCTTGCCAGGGAAAGGCTGTTTCTATGATGCTGCTTTGCTGAATAAACTTGTTGTCTGACACAGTTATATTTAAAATAAAAACATACAGTCTACTATGGCCCAAATATTGAATCACAGGCTGTCTACAAATAAATTACAATGTGGAACAAAGAAAGCCAATTCAGTTTTTTTAACTTTTTCATTTAAATTGCTTTTACAAGGTTTCTAATAATAATAATAATAATAATAATAATAATAATTATTATTTTTATTATTATTATTATTATTATTATTATTATTATTATTATTATTATATTAGACATGGTGAACATGCATTTTCAAATAAATATCTGGTTTAAAAAATTATTTGTCTGATTTTAACTTTAAAATTCAATAAACAAGCATGCATTTGCATACTCCAGATTTCAAATGTTCAGCTTTCAAATTCTCAATTTGTGATGGCATTTTTCTGTAATCTTCACTACTGGTACTAAAATTATATAAAAAAAATGATACGTGGTTAAATAAACAAAAACACTTGGACAGTACCCGCATTTTGTTTTCAACTTGCATGACCTGTTCTTTTACAGTTAGATGCAGTGATGTCTCATCATCAGCTCAAGGCTGCTCTCTGGAAGGTCCTGCAGGCCTCAGGTTTGAGTTGACGTCTGACACTCTAATCACATCTGATGACCTTTCAGCATTGCGACACCACATGGGGCAACACCTTGCCTGAGGATATTGTAGTTCAGTCCATGCTTTCGGGAAGGAAGTTGGACGTCCCATCCTGTATGTTAAGGATGACCCTCACTTGACCTTTTCTGTAGCAGCCGTGACAGGTGAGGGAAGCCTGCAACCTCTTTTGTTTTGTTCTGGCTAAGAAACAAAAAATAGAACAGCAAACAGCAACCTTTTTCATGGGAATTTGTATGTGCCAGAACCAGAATATAAAATCAAAAGATTCAAAACACCAATGAGATCAAGGGCAAGGGCAGACTACTATATACAGGTTCACAGACATTGTTTGCTTAATTGTCAAGTTTCTGGTGTGTCTATGAATCCCAATTGGACTTTGAAAGAACCAAATAGGTCTAACAAGCTGCACATTTCGGAGCTGACCTGTTTTTAGATGTAATAGAGAAGTTACAACTCAGATAAATGTTAATATAACGAAAAGCCACCAAGGAATCTCAGGGAACATTATAAATGTTATATGGAAGTGGTCAGGGAGCACTACACTGTTTGGGGTCAAATGGGCATTACTGCATTTTGCAAGTCTCCCCTTCTTGTGTTTGCACTTATTGTACAGTAATTACCATGGTATAGCTAAGCCTTTTAATTAGGGAGAACCAAATAACAGGAATGCTGTAACTCTATTGAGTCTCCCTTCTGATAGTCCTCACTGGTTCCCCATTAAAACTGTTCCCAACGGAGCAGCTATATTCATTTCATGGTGTGGAGGTAAAAAGGGGTGAACGCAACCATAATGCAGTTGGTTCTATAACTTCTAGTTGCTATAACGTTTGGTGTTATATGGTTTCCTAAATCTCAGTAAGGAATACTTTAATTCAAAAGAAATTATGTATTTAATTTCCCCCACAACATTTTCTTTGCACACAAACCCAAGCATACACAGCTGCATAATGTGAATTATACCCTTGGCTGCTCACATTTGACCACAGGCTACATATCCCAGCCTACATTATAGCCTGCGAGACATTTAATGTGGCAGCGGATCAAGTCTTTTAAGGAGCCCATTCCAAAGAGCAAGTCAAATGGCAACACCACCAAGGCTAGGGCCCCAGCGCACCGAGACCGGCATGATTCAATCACCTTGTAACGGACTTGAAGTGTATACACAAAAAGTCATCCTGAATTGCGACACTGATTCATCAAGGGCGGCTCAACTGTAAATGTGGCTAACCCGCTCCTTCCTGGCTAGTCCCTGTGTATTTATTTAGAGTAACCCATAGCCAGTCATGGCTGACCTAAAACTATCAGAAACAGCTACAGTTGCACCCAAGCATAAACAAAAATCTGTAATGAAGGTACAAGGGGACTGGAGTTTTAGAGATAAGGATCTAGTGTGCTCAGCGTTCATGATTATAAGACCAGACCAGAAACAGTCCTGCACATTTCAGTTTATTTATATTTGGGACATTGGGAGCTAAATAATAGACTGTGGAACAGGCAAGCATGTTGGATTACACTTTTTTCTTAAAGAAAGAGAAGAAATCTAGACACTGTAATTGTATATAAACCACCAATTTGTAGCTGTTGTCTTAAATACTGGTATATGTATATTAAGTTGTATGGAAAACAACGTGTGTTAAAGTATATCACTTTTATGACATAGCTATTAATGAAAATAACAGATCCCTTTGTAATTTTGCTTGAAAGGAACTAAAAAGAAAATGACAGAATGTATATCCGTCATTCTTTTGACTTTAGATTTAGTTTTAAAGAAAACATAAATCAATGTTTTAATGTTATTCATTTTCTGTTGTTTCTGTCTGTGACATGTCACAGCAGCAAGATTACCATCACTCATTTAATTACATTTGTCCCTTTATGTTCCAATGAAAACTGATGGAAAAAAGCAGGAAGAACAGAAGCAGTACAGGTTTGCTGGGTTTTTATTTTATTTTAGGTTAACCTCCGTCTGTTTTAAATCTGACTCACATGATGCTCTGACCTTAGCATCTCTACTAAAGGCTAAGCTGTTACTTCTGATCATATTACATTAATTTGATTTGATGATGCTTTTTGTTACATTATGCAGATTACCAAAGAACTCAATTAACTTGTTAGCCCCATGGAAAGATATTGGTAGGTGCAGATGCTGATCCACCTAAAATATGTTCATTATCTAAGATCTGTTCCAAGGCTACACTGATGAAGCTCTATTTTATTCCACTGCAACCTCCCAAACTGATTCAGCAGTCATTCAAGTCTTTTAAAGTGAACCCTTTTCCAACTTCAGATAGTTTACTGGCCATCAGAAAGTAAAAACAAAAGAAAAACACATTATTTACAGGTCTGCTTTAAAATAAAAATGTATAACCTTTGAGATAAAGCTTGACATGCTGGCTCTCTGTGTTGGAAAGATGGAAGTTCACGAAGCAAGCAAAGCAAGTATGACTGTTTTTTTTTTTTTGTTGTTTTTTTTTTTTTTTTGTGGATTATTATCTGTTACATCTATTGCCAGTCATAATAAGGGAGGACATTTAGTTGAATACTACTGTTCTTAGTGCATTCATATTTTTAAATAAATATGGAAAATACACAGACAATCTTGGACAGCTGCAATGTTCTACAATGTGAACAGTATGAATAATGTACAGGCTGGCATTACAGACTGTGTTCAGACTAAGACAGTCCTATAGTATTTTTACTTTATCATTGTTGATTATTGCAATCGCAAGCACAGTTACAGTGGAATCTTTATATTACAAAACTGAATAAACATTATTATTATTATTATTATTATTATTATTATTATTATTATTATTATTATTATTATTATTAAGAACATTGCTTTATTCAAAAAACCCTCAACATGTAATTAATTGCCTGGAGTAATATTGGATTTCCACTAGAGGGTGCAGACAGGTAACCAGATGAAGAAAAGAAGAACTGTACTGTACTGAAAGATGTTGAATACTACTACTACTACTACTACTACTACTACTAATAATAATAATAATAATAATAATAATTCAAAGATATGCATGCTGCCAAATATGTGTTCTCTTGGTAGAAGCAACATTTATGTTTGTGTCCTAATGTATTATGTATATTTAAATCTGAAGCAGTTTTAATTAAACATTTTATCAACAAAATGTGTTTTTTTTTGTATTATTTAAAATTAGAAATCAATCAAACTTTTAAGGACAGGCAATATATCTGCAGTTGAAAGCTTACAAAATAGTTAATATAGATAAAATAATCCCACCTAATACAATAAGTATTACAATTACTTGAAAGATGCACACAATAAAGCGTTGCTTTGGAAACAAAAAAGAATAACTGATAACCCCTCTCTAAAACAGTTATAATGCTTTTAGTAACAGCAAGCTTTATTTAATAAAGCAAAAAAAAAAAATACAGCCTTTAACATTCCTTAAAATGGTCCTTAAAGTTTTGTGAAAAGGACCCTTAATGGTAAACATGTATTTTTAATCTATTTTTTTTTCATAGACATTAGCAATCAAAAACAGATAAAGGCCTTTGAACGTATTTAAATGCTGCACTTCCTATTCCAAAGGAACCCAGGTAGAGTCTGGCTGTGAAGTTCTGGGTGGTGGATAGAACAACGGTCAAACCTGACAGCTCTTTCATAAACAATATTATTCAAAGGTAAGAGAAAAAAAAAAAATTCATGCAGTTTAATCTTCAGTTCAGTAATGTGAGGCTGTAAGTATTACTTTTAAACAAATGTATTCATTCACCTTGTCTTTAGTGCAAAATGTGTTGGAATCGAAGAACCCATTAACCCTACGCTGGTCTAACGGTGACAGGCTGCTTGCCTGCTAAAGCAAGTGTGTGGAAACACAGCTTTTATACTTCCGAAAGGGAAACCTGCCATGTGAATAGTCTGCATTAACAGAGTTTCATGCAGTGATGCCAACTGGTATAGTCCTGCGAAAGTGAGCCTGCCTCCCAGCACAGCACGCTATGTTCTAACCCGCACGCACCCTGTGATGCCAGCAGCTTCTGGATCTTGATCAGAGATGAGGGGGTGCCCTCTTATCCGTGATGGGGTGAACAGTTGTACTCAGTGTGGGAATGCAAAAAACAAAACAAAAGAACCTTTGGTCCTGTTGTTGGCTCTACCTTATGTCTCACTGCTTGACAGGCAGTAGCTTTTGCTTACCTCTCCTTATAAAGTCACTGGGCTTTGAAACAAGGAGGTTGAGATATCTAGGTCATTCTTCAGTAGAAGGACATCATTTCAGTGCCCTTGTTCCAGCAAAGAACTCACAGTGAATACTTGTGTGTATCTTGTTCTGTACTACAGCTGTAACAGTATTTAGAGATTTGGAAAACATATTGAAAATTGCACCAAATATTCCTGTTATTATTTACATTTGATTCTGAATTAAGCTTTTACTTACAGTGCTACATATTGCAATTGTGCTATTATTTCAAAATGTTATTCTACATAAAAATAAACTACAGTTAGAGTGTATGGCTGGTTTCACACACTATGTGTTGCCTTATGTAAGACTTGGGCTCATCGAGGTATATTAAATTATTAGACAAATATACAACAAAAATAATCACTTGATGAATACAATGTAATATTGTGTAGATGTGGATGTTATTACTCTGCCTCAATGTTTTTCCTTATACCAAGAGTTCTAATTGTGAAGCCAAAAAATATGTTCCTATATACAGGAAAACCACTGTATACAAAGCATACAAACCTTGGAAAGGCTCACCGTGGTATTCAAACATAATTTTACTATCCCACAGTCTTGTATGCCTTAAACTAGATCACTTTGCCTGGTTGTTTCTATTGCTTATATACTATTTCCCGTGCTTTGTGAAAATAATATTGGCTCATTTAATTTTGAATCCCTATGCTAATATGCATTTGGTGGCAACCATGAATACATCACCCACTACGTATTTTGGATTTAGACTATGATGTGACAGATACAGTATTGACTTTGAAAATGTACTATTCATTTCCATCACAAAGACTTTTGGCTTTAGAAGAGGGAGCAAGTTACTTTAACCTTGAGCCCTCACACCCAGCGATGACACCTTTAAAAGAGTTTTTTTTTTTTTTTAATGCAGATTGTCATTGCTATGAAACTGTCACTGGCGAATAATTGCAACGTTAAACAAAACAGGACACATGTAGCTTACGGAAGGAACATTCATAAAGTCAGTCAGTGATTTTCTGTCAGTGTTAAGTAGGCAGGTGCTTACAGTTAACACTACCCTAATATCTTTATGCATATTTATGACTCTTTCTTCAAATGTGTTGCTCATTAATGTCACAACTGCCAAATGTTGTGTGTTTATTTTGTTTTTAAAAAGAACGTTAATAAATAAAACATTTGACTGGCTTAATAGGTTTTTGATTCCTTTGATCAATTTATACTTTTTTTTAATTTAAACTGCTTTATCTGTAGCAAAGATTAGCCATATACAGTATGTGTCTATCTCTGTATATATCTCTTCAATAAATATCTAAACATATGCACTATGTGTGTATACAGTAAATATAATAAATATTGATATAAACAGAATATACATGAACACAATGAAGATGTTTGTTTAACAGTTAGTTTCTTCATAATATCCTCATACAATTCAAATGGTGGAGATATTGCTGCTTTAGATACATCAAGCATTAATTACAGTAAACATCTAGCTTACTCGTATTAACCATTCGGAGGTTATTCTCAGCTTTCTTTCAAAGAAGGGAATCTCTGTCTATTGAGCAGGATTAGGGATTGCGTATTTTTGTTACACAGTATATTATTTGAAACATGTTTCTCATATATGGTAAACATTTCTTATTACATTGAAAAAAGAAAATTGGAATAACGGTGCAGTACTTGGTCAACTGTCTTTTCCTTTTTACTATTGTTTGCCAGTGTTTGATTGCATGGGTCACTGTTGTGAATCTGAATGCTGCACTTCTTATAAAACACAATTAGATTTCAGCATGAATGGTTTATACTGTAGTTGCACATGTACCAAAGAGTACTCAGGCAACTAAGTGACCTTGAGTATTAGACAATGTGACCAGAACAAAGACCATTGACCAAGAGCCTTGAAACCAAGTGACAGGTTCCCTGTCTAGGTTAGTTATGAAGGATCCTCTCCCAGCTACGGCCTTGTTTGTGTCAGTGGAAGGATGCCAAAAATATCCAGATGGAGGGATTGAGACTGTGGGGAAAACTAAAAAAGCTGCAGGTATTTCACATAAAAAAATGGTAAATGATAAATATGTGTGGCCTGTTTGATGTATGTCATGCTTTTCCATTGAGTTGGTTATATACAGTAGTTTAGCATGTATTCCTACCTTAATCTCTGTTCTTTCTCATGTTTGCCTAAGATTTACTGTACTTTCACAAACATCAGCTACACTCTCCAATACTTTTCTTATGGTATACCAACTGCAAACTTTTATTAGGGTAAACACAGCCCAGTAATGCTGAGATAATAGCAGGGTTAAGACTATGTCACTTTTTTTAATTGGAGTAATTTGAATTACAAAGCAGGAGTTGGAGAGGGTCACTGTGTTAACCTTTTCAGTGACAGTCTTCCAATGTTCCTTATATTTCTCCAAAATGGTTGGTAACAGGTTGCAACAGTGTGTACCATAATTCATTTAAGATAACAAGCATTCTGTGTCTAACATGCACCCTATATAAACCATGTAAGACTAAGCACCTTGATGATGTGCTGGGGAGGCCGCACTGTGGTTGACCCCCGGAGCCAGCATGGCAGCCGTTGTGTGTGCTAATGTGCTGGGGAGGCAAAATAAGCTGATCCCTGGAGCCAGCATTACACTTCAGCCATCAACACCAGGCAGAAGGATATCTACATTAGAAATGCAAATGGATGGAGTTGCATCTGGATCACATTAGTTTACTGTAAAGCTACGTCTTAGTTGGTGCTTATCTTGCAGAGAGCTGAGTTTTAACATCTACTTTCAGTCATTCATTTTAAGTATTCTTTCTTCTCTCTCATTCTCTCTCTCCTGTTTCTTTGAACCTGCATGTTCACTGCAAGGATATTTTGTCACTTGCTGACCTTCGACACCGCTCACTGGCGCATGCGTATTTCGAAGAAGGATGTGCAGTTGAAAGTAAATTTCATTATTTTGAATTAAGCCCATTTAGTCGAGACAATGGCATTGAGCAAACCCTCCACGAGTAATAAACGAAAGTATGAGGCTTCAAACCAGACTGGGAGAAGAGTTTACTTTCACTGAAAACAGCGGTAAACCTGTGTCTCATCTGCAACACATCGCTTACACACTGTAGCCAGTACAAAGCGAGTAACAAACGTCATTATGAAACAAATCACAAAACATTTTCATCTGAATATCCCCCTGGATCAGGCTTAAGGCAGATAGATGCTGCTTTCAGTGCTCATTAAAGAAGCTGATTTAGCAAATCAACCAAGTTCTTTATGGCAAGCATGGAATATCGCTCGTGGCAAACAATGAATGCATCTTTTTTTATAAAATTGAAGTATTGGCAGTAGACTAGAGAATGCATGTTCACGTGCTATACTGAAGGTCTAAAATGAATATTATATTTACATATTTTACATCTCGTCATGAGCAGATACTGTAATTCCTTTCAAAATAAATACGCATTTGTCATCCACAAAACTCAACAGTATTTAACATGCAAGTCATACAAAAAAAAAAAATAATTGTCATTTTTTTAAAACCACCATTCAAATCTTTAAAGGACGAGCTTGTCAAAAAGAATCCTTATAAAGATGTTGTAGGTAGTGTTTTGTTGAAATCGGATCAGTTATTGCATTTTGCTTCATAATAACTGAATGTATTTTAAGTGTGTAATGCATACAGTATAAACTGAAATAATGGAAAAACACCAGTATGTTACATTTAAAGTTTTACTACACTGTAGATCTACAGTACAATACAAATTACACAGAACCTGTGCAGACAATATTCTATCCCTTGTGTATTTTGCAGCCATCAAGAGAGCCTAACAATCACTGTACTGCACAAGAATGCTAGTATTTAAAATGTCTTGCTCGCAAACATTTCATGTTTTACAGTATGTGTTTTGCGGCTCTCAACCATATGGAAATTTTGGTATGCGGCTTGTAGGGTCAGGAAGTTTGGCCAGCCATGATATAGACTGTATGGCTTAAATGTACAGAGGAATACACATATGCTATACATTTTTCAAAAATACGAAAATCTATTGCATTTTCTTGCAAGGAAAACATTCTTGATGGAGGATCATGTTTACTGGAGCTTCATACAATTCAAACTAAAAGCTGTTATTTTCCTATCCTAACAATTACTTTTCATTATGGCTTAGTTCTCAAATTTTAAACTGTGGGAATACAGTCTTCCAGAGGTCTCTTACATGCTTTATTATTTATTTTCCTATTGTCTTCTGACTCCTTTTGACAACTTGGAATGTTTTTTCAAGGAAATCGATAATATTTTGAAGAGAAACCTGCCAATCATTTATGTATCAACTGTATTGTGGTTTAAAAACTAGTTTTACAGATATATAAATGAATAAATCAAACATCCCTGAAGAAGCAACCCATATATAATTTAGAAGTACAGTGTTGCAGTCTTTATTACTATTTTTGCAGCCCAGGTTCCTCCTTCTTAACGTAGGCTGACTTGATGGTCAATAACCGCAGTAACAAAATAGTTAGGGTTGTGATAATTGAGATATTGAGTTGATATTGCAGCTTCTGCTTTCTAGAACTTGAATAACAGAGATATGTAACAGGAGCAATTCTTCAGAAATTTTCTATTTTCAAAATTGATGTTCCTAATTCCGACTGAGAAATTGTATATTGTATTGTTCTATCAAATCGGACCTTTATAAAAGCGATTGTTTAAAAAGAGGCCGTTATAGGATTCTGAAATCCTATCCTAAGATTCAGTAAAACCAAGTAGAGTAGTCAGACCGGCCATTCATAAATGTGCAATTAACCCTGCTATTGACAGACTCTTATACCTTTGCGGGAGTGTTACAGATATACAGTACTCTCAGAACAATTTGATGTATCAAAATAAAAAATGAATCATCTAAGCTGTAGATGGAAGTAAATGGACAAGGGGTATAAGTTACATTTTGCACTCAAGCTTCCTTCTAGCTTACAACATTTACAATCATAGGCTTATATTTTATATATATATATATATATATATATATATATATATATATATATATATATATATATATATATATATATAATTGGGTACTATCCTCAATTCATAGGCTTACTGTTTTTGGACTGTTGTCTAAAGCAAATATAATAGATCCATCCCAACATTTTTAGACCCATGACATTGATATGGTAACACGTTGATTAACAGCTATATTTTTTTAATATTAGAATGCTTCATTTTATGTAAAAACAAATACACAAAAAAAGGAAGCAGAAGTAATACTGTAACATTTCCCTTCATATACAAATACCGCTACCAGAAAGGATCTGAGTTAGATGTAGCTGAGATATAGATTTTACATTGAAGTATCTTGCCAAGTATTTGATCTTAGAGGGGACAACTTCATTTCCACAAAAACAAAATACCAGGATCGCCAAGTTTCTACCTAAAAAATAAAGAGATATACTTATAATTATAGGATTAAGATTTAGATAAAGATAAGATTTATCATGGTTTATGGTCACAACTGAAGACTGTGAACTTAATCATACATTTAATTTAACTTCACTTCCATGTGACTCAGCATAGCTGTAAAACTAAACACAATAATGTTCTTAGTGTAAACAGGATGCAGAATGTTGGTTTCAATGTCATTGGTCAAATATTGTATGGCCAGTTGACATACTATTCAACAAGGGAAGTTTGAGGTATAACATAATGCACACCACCCCAAAGAAATGCTAACATCACTAGGAAAGCTGAAAAATGCTGAAAAATGCAAATGACCCACAATTAAAACAATAAACAAATAATCCAAAAAAAGCTAATAATTTATTAACAAAAACTGGCCACAGCAAAATAATCACAATCCCCAATTTCAACCCATGTGTGTAGTTAACTACTGTGGGAGTTTGAAAAATCACCTTATCAAGGATATTGGCTCCCTGTGTATAACATTAAAGAAAAATTGACTCATTAAGTCAATGCATTGACTTAAATTCACAAGTCAAATTGCTCTGATGTTCTTTCTACTCATCACAATCCAACATGGACTATTGCACATAATACATATTTCATGAATCAATACAATCTGGTGCAAACAGCATTCTTTGCTTGAAATAGGCACAGAACTGGAGAAGCATGGCAAAAAAAAAATTGCCCTGTTATCCCTGTAGAGGACTGTCCTTCAGGGTCAAAGTCTAATTGTTTTTGCCTGTATAGAGTATGAAAACCATATACAGAATGTTGATTTGCTACATTTCACTCCCAGGAATATGTAAATATACATTTACTGCATTTGCATTTGTTTCCTCTTAACTATAAAGCTTCTTCCATGAATAAAGTGTGCAGGTGTTTTGTAATGCAGATATAATTCCATCAGGGTCAGCTTTTTCAATTTGTACAACAAGTGAAACCCTGCATGTCACATTTCATCTGAGCCTCATTCAATCTGTGTCCGCTTTTTGTTATATGATTAGAGCCCTGCCCCAAAGCACATGAAAAAGACTTAAAAATACATTTAGAGGGTTTCAGATTCATCTGCTTTGAATATTAATTGCAGGACAAGTCAGTGAACTCACCCATATCAAAACCCATTCATAAATAAAAGCTGTTGAAATGCTATGGATGGACAGAAAGGCCTTTTATTTGTAAATCTGGACAATTAATTGTATTCTGGCGAGGCATATCTGCAGCCCCCTGGTAAACAAGTTAGCTGTAAAACTGTTTGAAAAGGTCAAAGGGGAAGGCTCAGGAAGACAACCTCGCCTGTCAGGCACAGGGCCTTTCGACTCATCACTCAGAGAACAGATGTTCAAAGAGACGGAGTGATTATTGTCACGGTAATAAAAAAAGAAGCAGCCGTGCACAGGCAGGCACGATGGATGCGGGTAATTATAAAGTGTCCCCCGAGAGGAAAGTGACACGCGCCCGCCACATCTTCAGGATCACAGGGGCATAATTAAAGCTCCAGTAACAGTTGTTAATAGGCTGCAAATAAAACTAGGGGGAACATTTTAACACAAGGATTTATTCTCTTTTTTGTGCATTTGTTTCCTGCTTGGCACTGGGACGATTAAGTAGAATTTTCAAAGGACTGAACAATTAGAAAAACAATCTGCTTTAGCATAGGGGAATATAAACAGTGCTGTAGGTTTTGAGACTTGAAAAGCTCAAAGCCATTGGTTAAAGAAGCTCGGTCCCTTTCTGTATCTCTGGTAAATGCTCTTGTATTCTTTAATCTGGTATAACATAACCTGAGGTTAAAATATGTTTTTTTAGACTCATTCACCCGGCAAGGGCATTCAAAATAAATGTATTGTTCGTAATACATGACAAATAAAAAGCACTTAAAAAAGGACAATGTTTTATTCTATGGAAACGTTAACAGTAAAGACCTTTTTTTCAGGGTGTGCTGTTACATCTTAGCAGCTAATAAGATATCTACTCTGAGCATTTGACAGCAATTCATCAACCCCATCCATGCCAAAATTCAAAAAGAATTTTGACAGCCTTAAATGAGTTCTCTGTTGATTTGTTGGCCCTGTCACCTTCTGTACAATAGAAGACCAGTTTGTAGTTGGGTGGGTGTGAGAATGTTATAGCGGTCTAGTGTTGAGCTTTAGCAATCTTAAACAACAGATGCTATAGACAGGTGGTCCTAAATACAAATGGTCAGTTATACAGGTTTGACTTTATTGGAAAGTAAATCAGCAACATTGCTTGGAGCAAATCCTGAGTGCTTGCTGTTTCAGAAACTTAAAGCAAAGATCCAGTTGGCCGCTGGAACCCACAGTCTTACTTCCTCCCTTGGGTACTGATTATCCAGAGCCACTGAGATGATTTACTACCAGCATCCAACTGGAGAGCTAGCTCACACTGTGAACACACATCTTTGCATGCTCACGCTTGATACACCACATAAAGTTCAAGACATCTCCTTCATGCAAAGCAGGATTCGTTTCAGAAGTTTTGTTCCTGGAGGAATAAATCTAGAAAGACCCCAGAAAGCATTCAAATGAATACGATGTTTCTGGAACGAGTGTGATAATTCAACTGCCAATGTATTTGAATTAGAGCACTCATTCGCTTTGCCTGTTTGCAAAATATTGTACTTAAAGTTGTAATAACGAAGGCACACTGAAGCACAACAACATAACTGATGAAATTACTTAAGACAACAGTAGAGAACAGCATTGTATTGCCAGGTAAGGATTTACAAAATGTATTTATTAGCTTGTATTCCTTTAATGATGTGCTTCTGTGGTAGTGTACAGTGTACTTGGAAAAAGCCCATGCCTTGTTTTATTTTCATCAGTACTTTGATTTTTTGGTCAACCATAATACTATTTCATTGTCAAATACTATTTTGCCAATTGTGTACCTGAGGTAGGCAACATATAATTTTAAACAACAACTCTTAACTACTGTATACGTTTTTTTTTTTTTCCAATTAGTAAGGTAAAATTAAATGTCTTTGAAAAGTTTAATTTTGCATTATGAAAAGCAATCAAGGCAAACTCCATATTTACATGCCACATATGAGCCTAGAGCTTGCTGCATTATGGAGCCTGTAGTTCCTTAACTAACTTGCATGCATAGATATACAGGTAAGTACATGGCAAGTATGTAAACACAAAACAAAGATGGTATATGATACAGACTTGTCAGCTGGTTAATGGTAGTTTCATTTAATGGATTTTCTTTACGATTAAACTAAACAGAGATCTTTTCATGTTTAAAGATTGCTACCATAGCCTTCAGTGTCTTTAATAATCTACTTCTCATGATAAGTTTGCTTTCCCCTGCCAATGTGTCAGTGAAATTTGACACCTGCCTTCAAAGACGATGCATGTATATCTGAAGAACTTGAAAGTAAACATGATGTTGTTATTCAGTATATCATGTAACAGATAATTGCGAAAAGGTTGCAATTGCACAGAAAGGTTGCAAATGTTGTTTTGGGACCACACTGTTATGTTCATGTCAAACTACTTTTACATGTGGTTTTAATCAAATTATATTTCACCAAAATACAATAAAAATGCTATAGTTTTGAAAGCAAATATGGTATAAAAACGCATTGTATCATCGTTGAGGTTTGATAAACATCAGATAATGATTTGATTTCAGGATTCTGTTGGCCCAAAAAGGGATCCTGTTGTATTTGAGACAACGTCTTCAAGCTACTGCATCTTGGAAAAATTCATATCAGTCAACAAACCTCCGCAGTTGGCCTTGTCATTTGCCATCCTGCATAAAAATGGAGGCAATGCACCAAACACAATTTGCAGACTTCTTAATAGTTGTACATATTTTGTTTATAGCACTGTTGCACTATTAATATTTTAAAATATGAAAATGATAGTGTAATACCAATCATACTTTAGCCAATTGTAACTTTTATAACCAAAACAACATTAAAATAAAAAAAAGCTTCAAATTGACCTCAATAATAATAATATTAAAACTTAGGGGAACCTGACATTATCCCACTGCTACGTCTCTACCTATTGATCATTTCCCTCTCAGGCTTGTACGTGAGGCAACATATCCTGATAGAGGAAGGGTTTCAGCTCAGCATCTTTTTAGACGTGAACCGAGGGGAAGTTTTAAAGGAAGCGCCCATTTCCTAGAATTTTACGGTGCATTTCATAATATCAACTTTAATCATCTACTTGATTGTCATTTACAGTGAGCTTATCCTGTTTCAACATGTTACCTTCAGTTAATGTTTAGTCTATTAAATACTTCATGTTGCTACCATTGCCTCTTATTTTTTTAAACACCATGCATTCTGTCAGTAAAATTATTGTAAAATCTTTATTATATATATATATATATATATATATATATATATATATATATATATATATATATATATATATATAATATAAAACTAGCCTATAGACTGTATCATATAAAATGTATACAATGTAATGGATCCATGTATGTTCCTTCCTTCTCCCTATTGGCAAGTATGTTATATTCACAGTCCCCTGTTTATACATGCATCAATATTTAATCAAGACCAACAGTTTTACCAGATTTTAATGAGTTCTGTGGTGGGTTTGTGAAGTAACAACAGTTCACTGGGGAATGAAGAGACCACCAGACTAATTTCACTGCACAACCAAATACAAATGGGCTACTCAAGGGGGGAAATACAGGCCTTCATATCATTGTCACAAAGAGGCAAACAGACTGACAGAGTGGGAAATTACAAATGGCCTGTATATCGCACTTTGCTCCAAGAATTGCAAAGTATTTGTCTCACTAGTTTTGCAATATATTATAAAGCACATGTTATGATGACTAAGTTGTGTAACAAAATAAACACAACTTTACCAGGAAAAACATGAACAAGGCAGCATTGTAAGGCAAAAGCTAAAATTACGATTATATTTTAATTTTGACGCTGCTGTCCTCGTGGCAGATTTGTAAAAAAATGTTCACTCTGTCAGTAGCCATATAGTACTTGCTCTATTTTAATTGCCTTTATGTTAACTAAAATATGATACAACCCAAACTAACATTTCAGTTTACAAAAATTGTATGTGTTTCCCTGTGTGTATTCTATGGGGTGCCATGTGTAACTTAAATCTTGTATTTTTTCCCCAGATTTATAAATGTTGTGAAAATAAATATATTTTTTAAATGTGTTCATTGAAATATCATTTCTAAATAATAAAATATTTAACAAGTTTTCAACATTTAAATGCTAAATCTTAATTTTATTATTATCTCTCTCTCTCTCTCTCTCTCTCTGTCTATATATTATATATATATATATAGATATATATATATATATATATATATATATATATATATATTATATCATATATAACTTGAAACGTTTTTGTTGTAAATCTATATCATTTAATCTATCACCTTTTTTAAGATGCGTCTCTTTGTTATTATTATAATTTTTAAATATTGAATATACTTGAATATCCTTAGATTGAACGAGCTTAAATATACATTTTGAACTATTAGTTATTCTATCTTAAATTTTTTTGTTGTATAAACATGATATATTTTTTAAATCTTAAATCTCTTAACAAATTTAACTAGCTAATAACACAATATATAGTTATTTTTTAAAATAAAGTCTTAGCATTTAAATGTTAAAAACGTGCTAAATATTTTAAGATTTATAAATTATATGTGTACATTATATATATCAACATTTATATGTAACATTTATAAATCTGGGGAAAAATACAAGATTTAAGTTCTATGGTACCCCATAGTATTCATTTGAATGTAATTCAATGCAAATTAATTATTTATAATATTTCATGTTTTACTATTTTTATGCATCTGTAGTATATGTTCTTTAAAACAAAACAAAACAAAACAAAAAACAGCACTGTATACTGTGACAGAGATCTTAAAGAAATGTGATTGTGGTTTCCTTGTATTTTAGATATCTCTATCACAGCTTCACTCATTTTACTCTATATTTAGCTCTATAACACATAAAAAACCTGGTTTAAAAAAATAAAATAAAAAAAAACTTTATGTGTAGACTTTTTCAACACCACATGATAGCACGCATAATCCATATACAGATTTTAATTAGTATTTTACCAATTAGGTTTTAAAAAATAAAAGCAGCAATAATCAATGAATGATGCTTTTCAACTGCATCTGCATACCTATAAAGGAGTTGATGAGGACCTCAATTAGGGCAATATTTACAAACACATATTTTCGTAGGTTAGGACAGAAATGTATTTGTGAATCAGATGTGAATGTTTAATTAACAGTTTAGCATATTGTGTTTGTGAGTTATGCTTACTATTTTAGGTTTCTAAAATGTGTGAAAACCATGAAAATGGCAACCTAGGCCATTAGAAATACTTTGAGAATCAAACACTGCAATGCGCCATTGGTTCCTGAAAAAACTAGCACTTTCATTTAGAAACACATGTATGAAAAGAAAGCCTGGGGGCAAGGAAAACCACTGATTATGGGGAAATTTTAAAAATGTATAAAGCCACAGGAAATGCCAATATGTAAGGAAATAATACACTCCACTGACTGCCTACCATAGTTAAGGTAGATGAAATCTTGCAGAAAAAAACAACATTAATATTGCATTATTATCTGAAATCTAAAAGAAGTGACAGGTTCATACTTTTAAATATACAGCAATAGCCAGATTTCATTTCTCAGTGATAAATGAAAAGCGATGCAGCTACTAATGATCTATCATTAACTATCTATTAAGCTAGATAATCTAAACAATTTAATTATCAAACTTTCACAGTGTAGTGCATTGAAGGACAGTTTTGTATAAACTAAACATGTGTTTTAGATTAATTTTAATTGTATATAAATTAACCTAATGCTATATTCGCTTGCAGTGCCTGTGGTCAGGAATAAAACATTGTTTAAAAAGTTAGTAAATCAATTACATAGTAAAGAAAAAAAGATTAAGAAATCTTTATTGAAATAAATGCTCAACATGATGTAATGTAATTTTAAGGCAACCAATCTTTCAAAAAGCAAATAAGTAAACATACACAGCTACACATACCAGTCAAAGATTGGAAATGAAAGCCATATTGTAATATGTCATTGGGCAACACAATAGTTTTGTCAGTGACACATAACAACATGTAGTATGAAATCATTTTGGACATTGCACAGTTGTAAACTTCTATAATGTCAATCCAGGGTAATAGAATTTTCAGGGATTTTTCACACAATTATTTTAAAATTAAAGACTAAACCTGATTGTGGCTTTCCTTCCTGTTTGAGCTGAACTTAAAGAAATATTTAATACATACTAGCCAGAGATGATCCTACTTTATCACTGTTTGCCTTGAAGGCTACAAGTACCACTAAAAGTGTTCTGTAATACACAAAGTGAAGGCTTCAGGCATTGTTTCAAACTGATGGCTACTTTAAACCTGAGGGCATCTCTTTTACAGTTGCTTTTTGTTCAACTCATGCAAGTTTTTTTTTCCATTAAATAACCATGGTCAAGCTGTGTAGAATAGATTTGTTTCCAGAGAAAAAACAATTCTAAAACTGAATCAACAACAGTATATGGCTTGTATCTTGTCATTCTGGTAATGTGAATGTAACTGGCATTCCTTTCAAATTGAATAAACTGTAAATAACAGGGTAAATTAAAACAAAAACTATACTGTATTTTGGATCTAATGCGTAGATCATCCCATTATGATGATCCTGAATCATATAGTTTGCAATGCTTTTAACATTCCATGTGTGGCATATTTTGGAGAAGCAGCAGGTATTTCCTTCTGCAGAGGCATTTTGAAGTATTGAAAAATACTGTTACTGTAAAGCAAAATTGCATTGCTAATATCTGGATGATGACTTTAGACAAATAACAATATAAATGTATTGTTTTTAGGCAAAGTGAAATTTTGATTATGAATAGGTGGAAGCAAATATCTGAGCTATGTCTATGTGATATGAAAACACAGGAGGTACACTGCAGGGGAACAAAGATCGTTGTTCGCTAGTTTCATTAATGTATTTCTTCAGCAAGGATTTTTGATTTGTTTACTTTTTATTTTATTTATATCCTTTCTCTCTCAACTACCGTTCTGCACTCTGAACACACTCTCTGTTTAGCAAAACTTTTATATTCTGGCCGAGGGGTTAACTAGCGTATTAATGATCTTATCACCCCTCGGCCATAGTCTGCACAGGTTTATTAAGTCTACATGACTGCCAGCTAGTTAAATAATCGGAAGCACAAGGTATTTTAAGATAAACAATAAGATGGTGGATGGGACCTTGCTCATCCTACCACACAATAATAAAATACAAATAATACATTGGCTTTTCGCTGTCATATATACATCAATAATAACACTACTACAACTAAATAATAATAATAATAATAATAATAATAATAATAATAATAATAATAATAATAATAAATAAATATATACAAAGGGTCAGGACACTCAGCCATAGGGTGTACAGAAATCCAAACATAAATTTAAAAACATTCGACTGGCCTGTTGGTGGTGTTTCACAAAACCGCCATTGTCTAGAGAAGTTGGGGCATCCATTGCAAGGCTTTTTTGACCTACAAATTCACTCTTATGAAACAGTTATAGTCATAAAAGCACTATGTTCAAATAAGAAGCTTGCTTTTAATCTACGTGTCCTGGTTTTGAGCATTGGAAATCTGGTCACCCTACTTAATTCAAAAAGGAGACATCCGCAAGATTTAAAATGAAAAATTCTTTATTGATAACTGACAATAATGAAACGTAATATAATTAGGCCCATTGCCTTGTCCATTGGAGTTCGATAGCTGCCCCTTTATGCTGGACAAACTATGATGTAATGTATACTGATTGAATGATAACTATAATACAAAATAAATCGACCAGCCACGATTAGAATAAATTACATTTTGTAAAATATAGAAAAAGTGTAATCCTCGTAATTAATTGATGGATTTCATTGAGGGTCTGATCACTGGAGCTTGATAGCCACCCCTTATACTGGCCAAACTACCTAAAAAGGAAAAAAAATGCAAATAAAAATGAGAACATATCTTGCCAGCGGCAGGAAAAGTAGACCGAGACCATTTCTCTTCAACCTCCTTCACCTTGCAGAATTAAACCGCCCAGCACTCAGGTCAGGAAAAAAACCTAGTCACCGAAAAGGCGTCAGGTGGAAGCCTTAGGGAATCCATTTGCCCTGCTAAAATGTCCGAGCCATTTTCCGGATGTCAAGTTTGTATGCCCCAGAAGTCCATTGCCCCAGTGCCTTGATCAAGTGTAGAGAAATGTTCTTCGAAACAGGAAGGAGTGTTAGGATTAATTATTGGGAGGCAATCCAGTGAATAGGATAGATGCGCATAGGTGGTTGCAAAACTAATTTCTAGAAACGACTAATCCTTCTGGGGTGAGGAAGAGAGATTCAAATGAGCTGGCAGTCAGGTGCATCGACAAGAAACTTGAAAGAGCAGAGAAAGGACAGCTGATATAATTTGTTTTAAATAAATATATGTGTACCCCTGTTCTTTCCCGGTTAGTCTTAGAATGCTTTAACACTAGAACCACCATGCAGGTCATTGTGACCCATTTTGCACTTAAAATGTTAATTACTACTGTTGTAAGTAGTATGCGTATGTCCATTTTTGACTTTACCTAAATATATGAATTAAATATCCTGATGCCATTTGATAGCCGGAATCGCAAAAATGCTAAATTTATAAACAATTCTACCTAGAACCACCTTGTGAGTCAATGTGACCCAGGCATTACAATGTCTTTTTTTTATATAACATAAGATATTCTATTATTTTTGTAAATGCAACAAACAAGACACACACCCTCCTCCTAGCACATGTGTTTTTATTTTTAATTTTATTTCAAGCCTTTGTTTGTGGACTGACTACGAGACAGAGATTGCTACGATTGTGGATTTGTCAAGATGCCTACTCAGTGAAAGCCTAGTTGCTTATTTTTCAATGGTAGTTTGAAAGTCTGGCGGTTCTAGTGTTAAATGTAAGGAATACATGACCTGAGGATGAAGATGGAGATCTCTGATGCAGAGTCAGAAGAGGGATTGGAAGCCTGGGTCCAGGAGGTGATTTTGCTGCACCAGAGGAATCTACAGTAAGCAGAGATGAACACTGCTTTCAGGATGGCGTCTTTGTATGGGGTGAAGCAGCCAAAATGAAGAATGTTGATGAGGGATTCCAGGACTTCTTTAATAGAGCAGTTTGGGGGATGGATGACCAGGAACAGATCGTTGGATGCCTCCTAGCAGCATTTGAATCCATGGGATGGAGGTTAGAGGGGGGAAAACTGATTAAATGAAAGTGAAATTCTAATACTGATAAGTAGTGCCATATGGTAGGGAGGGTCAAGTTTTGTTTGGTGGAACAGAAAGTGATAAACACGATAATGGAATATTTGGAGAGTGAGGAAACACATGAATAGGATAGAGAACAGAATCCGAGGAATGATTGAGTTACAGGCTGCAATTACATTTGTTTGACCATAGATTACCCTAGATTACAGCAGCAATCACTCTAAGGTACAGTTCAAATAAAGGTGAAGATTGTTCCTTCATGGGTAGAAAGAGGACCTCTGGGGGCCAGTTTCAGCAGAACCATTTAGTTCCTAAAATTCAATGATTGAGAGAGGTGGGGGATGAAATGATGTCATCATAAAAGAATTAGATACTGTTCCAGTTTGAAAGAAGGCGGATCCATAGAGTCATTTCTGCTCAGCATCCTGCATTGAGTTTGATGTGGTGATGCAACTCAGATAATGAAGGCTAATTTCAAAAGGAAACAAATAAATGATCGACCTTGAGGAATAATCATTATAGTGAAATTGAGATGGCCAAATAGAGAAAGAAGTTTTCGTTTAGTACAAGACTTTCGAGAGCTGAAAGGTTTTAAAAAGTTTTTGATGCAAAGTAGTTTATCTTAAGGGAGCCAAGCTTCCATTTTTTTCTGAATATAATTAAATCCAGAGAAACTCCAGAATAGTAGCGGACCCAAGAGTTGTCTTCTCCAATAAGGAAACTCCAAGTTTGAAAAATACAGATTTTAAAACAGGGGGCTGGTCACTGGAGTCCATGAATAAAAAATAATCCAGTAGGTGAAGTACAAATGGATGTCTGTGCTCATTTAAAAGAATCCAGCATAATACCTCAGACAGAGAATTAAATATGTGGGGACTACTCCTGCATCTAAAAGTAAGATATACTGCAAAATAAAATGTTTTTTCCCATTTAACTCTGAAAAGGTGCCACTGAGAGGGTGAATGGTCTTGATTTTAAAAGCATTGGCGATATCGACCTTAGAAAGCCACGCCCTTGCTATTTTTATGAAACTAATAGCATAGTCGATTCTGGCATAATGTAGGGAAAATTGCTATGGGGAGATTAAATCTTTGATCCTGGGAATGGAACTGGAATGCGGAGAGGATACACCAACAATAAGTCTATTCTTGCCAGAATATATGCCAATGGAGACATGCAGCACAGTGGGGGATTAGAGAATGGGCCACTAATGAAACCTTTAGTTGTTTCTATATGCAGTAGCAGATCGACAGCTTTGGATCATTTAAAGC
This sequence comes from Polyodon spathula, assembly GCF_017654505.1. Lineage (NCBI taxonomy): Eukaryota > Metazoa > Chordata > Actinopteri > Acipenseriformes > Polyodontidae > Polyodon > Polyodon spathula. The sequence continues at coordinate 10,734,806 of NC_054545.1, forward strand.
AGATTTTAGATTACGGAAAATAAAGACATAGAGGTGGGGTTACCATGCCTGTGGGAAATCCATCATTAAGATCTGCTATGAGCCTATGAACACTCTGTCAGGGTGATGAAATAATGTAGCAGCAAGGGTGACAGGATTGAAGCTTCGTTTAGTACGAAGCTTAGTCATTTTTGGACTGAACCAGCACAAGCGTGGGCAAACACTTCTGCTACGTCCGTCTTCGTAAAAAATGTAGATGTGTAAGAACGCGCTAGTGGGAAAAGGGCAGACGTTTCCATTAAAATTGTTGCATATTTGTTTTCCGTCAGTGAAAATGACCTGTCTTTCCTGTCTGCTGTTAGATTGGAGAGGGCGGACCAGGAGTGCAGGACTTGAAGAAGATTGAGAAGGGCGAGATGAAATGAATGCAGACTGAGTTTGGGGTGAAATGTTGTTAAGGTCAGATGACAAAGTAACGGGGACATGATGTGTGCTTGTGAGGATTGAGCTGAATGAGGACGCAAAGGAGTGCTATGGTTCACAGAGCTACAAATCTGATGGGAGAATACCTCTAGACCTGTGAAGTGGTGATAAAATAATGAATTGTCAAAAACAACCCAGTTAATTAAATTGTTCCAAAAATAGGACTGCCAACTGCGAAGGTAAGGAACACCAAACAAAGGAACGACAAGGGGGTGTAAACGAGAGGGCTGTTTAAAGGAACAGTTTGATTACCTATGTGATTAGTGGGTGGATTACCCTTTCAGAAACACAACATAGTTACAAAGAAGTTACAACTTGAAACCAAAATAAATCCTGAATATCTGCACACCCCTATTAAAGAACAACAGCTGTTTAAGGTCACATTTTCTCTACATTCAGCTATGATGTTGTCGGATACAACTTTCCTTCTTGCCAACATACAGGATAATTTCAACAAGTAAAGTTAACATGTTGACCATTACGCATTTAGAAAGGTTTATTTTGCTGATTTATTGCGCTATAAAGATGTCATATACCCTGCCATAAAATCAGGTGTATGCAAATTGAACAGCAAGTCTTTATTATAATCTGATCTTCACAAAAGGTGACCTTTTCAAATATAGCTGAGGCTCTAACAAGGTTTACTTTATTTATAGAAACTATTTCTCGAGGTCAGCGCAAGTGAGATGCCACATCTCATTACCACTGGGGTCCGGCTTGTACTAATTTTACAGCTGGTTGAGCCGAAGCAGAAGGAGGTGAAGCACCTTGACCAGGGTCACCTATTAAATCACTGGGATTTGAAAACAGACTCCTGGTCCTCTGTTGTAATTGCTAGGTCACATTTCTTCTCAAGGCCACAATGCCCATTTGCCAGAACAGGAACGCTGATAATCAATGCTCCTGTGTATGAATAGAAACTAATTTCTCCTTTTACCTGTGTTCTGTTGTCAAAAGGGCCAAATATATCATGAAGGCCATTTTCAAGGTGGTGGAAAAACATTGAAGCAAGAACTTTATCGATGGTTTCATTAACTGTGATTTTCCAGAAAGCAAATAAGTAAGGAAATATGTTGGGCACAGACTGTTCTTACTGTTGACTTTCCAAGTAACATTTTCCCCACTGTTCTCATTTTAATACCACAGCAGGGGGTGTGTTGCAAGGAATAAGGCACCACCTACAACACTGTTCATGCTGTTGGCTTTTCTAGTACGGCCATTTTAATGCCACCATTGCTCAACAAAGTTTTAATACCTATCTAAAGAAATAAAGTGTATAATAATATTAAATTAGCTTGTTTGGAAGAGAAGAGCATTGATTCCTTCAATTCTGATACATGATAAGAGGGAAAATGGGTGGTGCATATTAATCTACTGTACATTTATGCATTAGAGAACACCCTGCATTTTCGCAACTAGTACTTACAGTTGATGCCCCTGTGACCTGTGTATAATGCATCCTACTGCAATGTGATGTCATCTTGGCAATGTATCAATGCTTTGTGACCATGAGGTAACAACTCTTTTTATAAGCTTGCTTAATCAATGCATGCCATGTTGTATTAATAATTTACCACAGCTATTGATTCTGCTGAAAATATTATTTTAGTTATGAAAAAGCGAAAAAAACTAAATTACAGAAAGTAAATACAGCTTTGGCTTTCCCATGTTGTCCATGATAGATAGGTTGACAGAATTTAATGTTTGACTATTTCGTTTTCTTTACGTTATTCCCCATATGATGTTTTTGATTTGTCTCCTTAAGTGTTTACATTCCAAGACATATCCCTCAGTTATCTATTTATGATGATTTGGCCATGCTCATAAAATAAAGGTAAATAAAATAATCATTTGAACATTTCTGCAAAGTTGTAGGAAAATAGTGAACATTGTATTTGTGTGCCATGTTCCATGGTAATAAACTCCCGAAAAAATATACATGAAGGCATGATTTGCAACCTTTAAACTATGTTACTCAAAACAAGGACCATGCACTAGCTTCTATTATAATTCCGTTGTAATATGTACAAAAACATAGTGATGTTGATGATCTTGTTTCTGTTTCACAGCACTATCATGCAGTAAAAAATGAGCTCCTCTATAGAATAAAGTTGTAAACTAAGTAACATTATCTAGGAATGAAAACTAGGGAATCGCATGCATTTAAGACCTTGGTTTTTGCAGCCTCCTGCTTTTCATGCTCAAGAATGAATAGAGAATTAATGTTCCCCAATATTTTGACTGACAAGTTCACCTCTAATAGCTGCTTATTAAAAATGACATGACAGAACTTGACTAAAGCAGTCAACACCTACAATGTCTCTCTACTTCATTTAAAACTAAAGTGAAAATCGAATACGACATTAGTGGGAATGGCAGCAATTGATTCTATTCTGATTGTGTCAGTTTTGAACAGAGAAATTATTGAGGATTCAGTAGAGTAATCTTATTGGACTGGCATCTCATGGAACTGGGGTCTTTCTTATTATTTTGCTATCCTAGGGATTTGGGCAGATTGATCTTGCCAGTAGCCCTTGACGCCTCATACAAATCACTCCTCTGCAGATGTCAGATACATACACATTCTATACTGTAATTGCTATTTTTTATTATAGTAGTGACTGCATAATCCTGTTTGTTGTCAGATATGGAATACGGCTGTCCCAAAAATAACTGCATTCATACAGAACTGGCGGCAAGGGATTAATTTATTGAATAAATGTGCCTTTTAAGCCAGCAATTTACCAATAAATTGGGTACTTTGTCACTTCATTGAAAAACACTAAGATGTGAATTCTATCGATTACATTTTTCATTAACTATTTTTTTCCCCTCTTGGTGTTGACTTCTGGGGTCGCCAGGAAATAACCCATAACAGCAGGTTTCTGACAGCCTGCAAATCAGCTGCACTACATATTTACTGATGGCACTATAGCAGGTGGGTAAAACTGGATTCAAAAAGCATATTGCTGTTACTGTAAACAGCTACAGTACAGCATTATTTCTAAGATGAGATTTTTGTTGGGGTGGGAGAGAGGGGGGTGTATTTGTTTAGTTTTGGTTGAAGGTGGAAAGGAGCTTTGTAGGTGGGGAAAGAGTGTGGTAATTTGTATTTGTAATTATATATTTGTATTTCTTTGTTTCTTTGTTTACTACTGGTCATTGGTATTTTGCACATTTCTTACATTTTACAGTTTAATCAATGCATGGGTAATCGGGATATGCAAATTTCTCCATTACAAGAGCAAATCATATCACGTGAAAGACGCCAAAAAGCTTCTACATTCACAGAGTTTTAATAGTCAGAGTACAGCAACTGTATACTTGTTTCACCCTGTTTGGGGCTCATCAGTGCAGTGTAACAGTACACATCTGAATAGGATGAAATAGATACCCGAAAACCATACATCCTTGTGATGTGATTGAGATAAATAAACCCCATTGGCACAGGAGTTAATCGAGACCCAAGGGACACATGTTCTTGTTTCAAAGATGTTTTGGTGTTGATGTATGATTTTTAAGAAGGTTGTTAACTTATCTATACCTAACTGATAAAAGGAAAATGTTATCAGTAAAAGAAAAAATGCCATTTGGAAAAGTCAAGCAATTTGTTTTATTCATACCTGAGTTGCTTTCTGAGCTATATCATAGGTTAAAGATGTCATTTGTAACAGCGAGAAGCAGGAGCATGGCAGTGTGGATCCCAATGTGACATACAGCAGTGATAAGCAAGTTTAACTTCGGGAGGAAGCTTGTGTCCCTACAGCTAAAACTATCTTTGGTAAATGTAAACTATACATGTTGTATACTGGTCAGCAAGGTTTGCAAAAGGTATATGCAGATTACACCAAAGAATTGCACAAACAGATGCAAGAATAGCATTTTAGTATTGAACTTGATATTGAGACTACCGCTTTACACACAGAGTATATCAAAGCGTGCTGGGAAATCACTCCTTGTATGTACTATTTGATCTCTAATAATATCAGAAGCAGACAAAGCTAATATTATGATACCACCTCTATAACAGTACTCATAAAGTCCATGCATTGCATGCTACTTGTGCAGCTGCAGTGTGTCTTAGGTTTTGCCCTTGGCTGGAATTTGGACTTGTGACCTACTAGTCCTAAAAAGAGAATATTACCTTGTGATCCACCAACACTGAAGTGTTATAAATTAATCAAGATAACCCTTGGGGTTGTATGACTGTCTGACATCATAGGTGACTACAGTTTCTGATCCCCAGTTTTTGCAAGGGAAACTGACAGGCTTAATTTATGATGTCAGTGCTTTTGAAACCATGTATTTCACATGGTGACAGCAGACTAACATTTACAAATTAGCAGAAACATTAACCTTTATACTGATTAGAATTAGTCCCATATGCATTTGTCAACTTTTTTTTTTTTCACATCAAATGCTGGTAATAGTACATATTTGTTAATACATTTAAAATTTAAATGTAATTTCTTTAACTGTTTATATAAACCCTGCAATGGACTGGCATCCTGTCCAGGGTGTAGTCCCGCCTGTGTCTGCCGAGTTAGGCTCCAGCTCACCTTGACCCTGTAGGGGATTAAGCGGTTAATGATAATGGATGGACGGATGGATGTTTTTATAAACCATATATTTGTATATATAAATGTTCAATTATGGGTCAACTTTAGCAAAAGATCAATAAAGAAGAACAATATATAATAAATGAAGGTGGATCTACATGAAACTTGGTATACTTACATTACATTTGACACTGTTTTGTATATACGATAACATGGTCCCCTTTGTAGATATCACTGCTTTATATGGCTTGTCCGTTTAATTTAACTGGTCATTTCTGCATGTTTTTAAATCTTTTATTTGTTTCTTATGAATGTGTGAAATCTGCTTCATGTACAAAATTGGCTATGTTTATGTTGGCTGTTAATACACTAACACACAGATGGTTCAGCAGTATAGATAGTCAAAACAGTGCTGCTGCAATTATCAGTGACACCTTCTAATACTGCATACAAATAAATATTCAGATTCTTTCCCAGTGTGCTAGGTTTTGTTATTATATTAAGAGTCACTTTCAAACCTAAGAAAAAGGCTTTTAATTGAGGAACAATGGTACTTCAGGAACATATGTTGCTTTTAAATGCTGCAAAGCAGCTGTAAAGCCCAAAGTGTTCTTGGAGTAGCGCCAAATCCCAAAAGAAGCTTTCCACTCCACTGAAAATGTTTCCAGCTATCAGGAAGAAGCCACTTTTCATGGACTCACTTCCAGATGCAGCATGTTGTGTTTTATAGTGAGTGGGAGTGGGGGGGGTGGGGGCTTTTAACCTTTAAAATTCACTGATTACACTGGGCTGGTACTTTGGTGAACTCCACTTCACCCTGCTATCTTCAGATTCTTTTTCATATGATTGAACGTTTTCTATTTTTAAAGTACGTCTTAATTGTTCAGCGGCTCAAAAATGTAATATGAATGGTATCCTCGTTCTCTCCATTGTTTCACTTTCATGTCAAATTAAATAAAGATGTTGACAATAGCTCTCCCCTTGCAGAATTATATCATCTTTACAACTCAATACAAACTACTTTAGTTACATTGAATGATCCATGTTTTACTTTCTTCTTCTTCTTCTTCTTCTTCTTCTTCTTCTTCTTCTTCTTCTTCTTCTTCTTCTTCTTCTTCTTCTTCTTCAATGTTATGGTCAGTTTTTTTCTCTGAGTTTCATAGACACTACAATAACCAGACAATCAACTAACATAAAACAAACTGAATCAAAATGTTCTTTTGTATGGATTGGCTGTTGTCCATTTACTGTACAGTCAGAATGATGGACTAGCCATGGATGACCATGATCATAGCATGGTTTTAATTATGAACTATGCAAGTATGGTCATGTATGAAGTGATCACCAGGGCAGACATGCTCATGTAAAGCTATGAAATATGTGACTTATTAATTTGCATTGTTCAATGAGAATCTACAATAAGGTAGTACTAACTAAATAAACAATGTAGCAATATAACAGGCTGGCTGACTATAATGATCATTTTTCTACTGAGAATGGGTTTCTTGTTTTGCTATTCCTGGGTGTGCTTGAAAAGCAAGGGATCTTTCAGCAGTGCATGGGTTTGTTAATTTATGCATGCTAAGTCTTATTTAAAAGGAACAGCTCTTACAAGAGTAAAGAAGTAATTTCCATAGAGGCCTCGGGCAAGAGACGTACACACATAAAATAACAGCAATAACATCAAACATTGCCCAAGGATAACATGGAAAAGTAACATGGCAAAGCAATGACACATTAGGTGTAGGGCCAGTTTTTTTCAGGAAATGGAAACAGACCAATTATAATTTATATAATTAAAAATGAATTGAATGAAAAAGAATAATAAGTAAAATGGATAGCTTCAAAGCTAAAATTCAGAAATGCAAGACATTTTAGGGGCTCTAATTTTGAGTCGCAGTTATTAAATGTGTAGGTTATTGTTGTCTGTTGTAAATTAAGAATAAAAACTTAAAGGGAGTACTTACTAAAATAACTTATAAGGATATTTAATTTATTTAAAAAAAAAAAAATGATTTCTTTCAATATAGATGTTTTAGTGCGTTGCAAATATTACAATATTAATGGTAATTCCTTTCATTCTTAAGGGATAACTTGTTTATGTGATGGAAACACACATATACTGTAAATAGAACCAAACATTTTGATACATGCAGTGTCTGATATCCAATGCTGCCAGGGTAGGAATGTATTTATTTATTGTTTTTACTGGACTATGACATTGAGTTTCATAAAGTCCCACGAACATCCAGTACAGTTAATCAAGACTAAACACTAAAACAATGTATGTAGTATTACATCCCAAGTTCATATCCAGCAACACTCTATTTGGTTGTAACAAATCCAATTCAAGCTCATAGCTGCCAAGATAAGAAATGTGCTGTGCAATGGTGGCCTACCTGATCATTTGCTTTCCACTTTTATATTGCAAAATAATACAGATCCCTAACATTATCTTATTCCTAAAGGACTCTTTCAAGCATCACTTCATCACTTTCATCGAATCTACATTTTAGTAGGATCCGTGATGTGTCTTATTTACTCTCTTTAGCATCCTCGGGTAAGGGCAGAAAACAAACCATTAGTCTTAACCCATGATCATACACTATTAACAATGTTGGCATCATGTCTGGTCTTTGACATTCGATAAACTACACATAAAACACACATTGAGAGGACACAGTGTTCCATTTGGGGCCTTGTTTGAATTTGTCAGGGGAACTAAATAAATTCCGTTCTGGGGCTCACAAATGACAATAAAAAATGAAACATACATTGCAACAGTTCATGGGATGTTGTGGGTAAACAAACTGCCTTGTATTCCTGTTGTAGTCGCTCTATAGTGCAACTGTTTGTGAAGTGTTTTAAGATGTTTCAGTGCTTGGCCTATTCTGCATACATGTATTGATTATTACTGTATGACACATATGTCAAGAAATAAGCCACAGGATAAAAAAAGGTGGTCTGTAGTTTTTTTTGTTTTTTTTTTTTTGTGGGGGAAAATTACAAAATAACTCTGCAAAGTTAATCTACAATTTATGGGCTAATGGTGGTAAAATTCTGTGGTATGCAGGGGATTATTTTTCTAGCAATTTACAGCTACCAGGTTGAGTCTTACATATTCCACTGTTTGGAAGTAGAATGATGATAATAAGATACAGCTGTTCCTTTTACACATTAATTACAAATTAAATGTAAAGTTTTTAGTGTCCTTGTAAATACACCACTCGCCTACTTCAGGCACTGGTTGTTAGCTGGAAAGTGGTACCGTCTAAAAAATAAAGTAATCTTGACATGATACATTACTTATAAAATAGGAAAAGTGAACAAAGATGTGTCTAAACTAGGCAGTTTTTAAATTCTTTGCCAGAATTTGTAAGTTATAAAAAAGAGCTATCGGTTTATTTAAATCGTTAAGGTCTTCTATTGGTCCCACTGATGCAAAGTCTCACATGACATATATAGTAATGTAACCAGAACATTTTAGTAAAACAAAAGAAACTTAGTCTAGTTGAAAAACATGTACTGTAGTGTTCTGGTATTTGCATTCATAAGCCAAACTGCAACCATGGAGCCTTGAAATATGAAGGCATTTTAACAACCAGGACCTGATTTTGAAGCACTGGGCCCCTTTTGTTATGAAAAGAAAGAATACAAAAATAAAATGAGGGAAACTTTGCTCAACTTGCATCAAATGTAACTTACCAGGGCGTGGTTTGCAAGATAATGATATCTTTAAATCTATAGACTAATGGTATATGTACACACCATTTGTCTAGAAAGTGGTTTTCTTTTTTCTATTTCACCATATTTGAGGCTCTGTTTTTCATTCTATTGGGGCCAGCAGCAGCAACCCAACATTATATATTCTCCTACCTGTAGTTTATTTGTTTTTATTTTTTATGGTTTGGAAACAAAGGCTTTCACAGCAGAGAAAGGTACCCTCGCTGTTACTGGGCATCCTAACCTGCAGGTCCATCTGTAGCGAAAGAAGAAGATATTTTCAAAGGGAACAATCCCAGCATCGGATTTACTCCTCAGAGCATTAATAAAAGGGCTCCGTTAGCCTCATCTCATTATTATACTATGAGTATTGACTTTGGCCTACAGTCATGAACAGATAAAATGGTGTAAGGGCTTGTCCTAAGTGATTACTCAGAATTACAAATCATTCTGCATGTAACCGAATCCAGCCAGTCTTAATGGCACCCAAAACCACCCCACCCCCTCACAATCACTGTACACAAGCAGTAGGGACAGAGAGTAATTAATCTCACTTACTGACAGCTGAATTTTAATTGGGCAGATTGCTAGAGACGCAGTTGCTGCCACACAGTGCTCCAGTTGAGGATTATGGGACAGATCCACTGCCTGACCTGCCACAGAAACGGCCTCTGTGGAGTTTTCACTGTGGGGGTTTAGCTAATTTAAAAAGCAGAAGATAAACTTGAATTATGTATGGATTTAAACAATCAAATTACACTGTGTTTAAACTGTAGGTATATCAGTTGTTTATTGGAGTAAGATTTGTTTGGCATCAATAGAAAAGGCAGTCAATCATCATATATTTAATAATACGAGAGAGAGAGAGAGAAAGAGAGAGAGAGAGAGAGAGAGAGAGAGAGAGAGAGAGAGAGAGAGAGAGATTTTTAGAGTATTTAGATTTTTGTATCTCGTATGAAAGCTTTGATTTAAATTGTTGTATCGAAGCAACTGTTGAAAAATATTTTACTTTGTTTTTTTTTTCTTTTTTTCTTGAAGAGATTGCACAACGGTAAATTAAGGGGAAAGCATTTTCACAGGTTAGACCCTTCTCCCAGAAGACTTTGTCAAGAACAATTACCACATGCATGTCATCTCTAAACTTTCTTTACACCCACCAAGACTTCTTCCCAAGACATATTGCAAAACATTTGCTTAATAGTTTGTATTCCAATACCCATTTCCAAGTTTCAATATTCAGAGTTTTACAGTTATATAAATTATAGTGAGGTTCGATTGTGCAAAAACAGACTTTCATCTCCTGAAGTGTAACCTTCTGTCTTCATAAATGTTTTCAAAGTCAGTTTTATGAATTAATTACAGTTTGATATTCAGGGAACTGCTCTCAATTGTTGTTGGTTTATTCCTTTACATCATATATTGTATTCATAAAAAGGGCTTTGAAAAAATGACATTATTGAAATAGCTCATTGATTTGCAAATGTGGCAAACTTTATATTTCATTGTATGGTCCTTTCAGTGTCTACAAACAGTAGAATAAGAGGCCATCGAACTTACACTGATTGAGTAAATCAGTAGAAAAGAGCCTCACATGGAAAACAATTTTATGAATTACTACTTAAAACAAGTCATGAGTCTTATACTATTACTTTAGTCTTTTAGTCATCAGTTTTGGAAAGCATATCTGTCATATCATGTATGTACATACTATATATGTATAGCTATACAGTACAGCACAATATACAAATCATATCTCAAATATGTCTGTCCCTGTCATGTTTAAAGAAATGCTACATCAATCATTGAAACATAAATACAATTGTTATCTAACTTGTTTTTGCAATCATTTGCAAGGTTGTCCTGGAGGGGGTGATACAAGCATACAGTAAAAAATTCAGTTAAATACTTGGCATGCAGGTCACAGAATTATATTAACACCTCTAAAACACCCTTACGAAATAAGAAATATAACTAGAATAAGTCAATTCTTAGCATTATGATATATTGCATACATTATTTCGGATACTTATTCTATACACTGAATATGCTTAAAAATGAGTATGCTTTATAAATACAAACAAATACATTTGATATATACTGTATTTCAGATGTGCCAGGTTCATTTGTGTCAAGTTGTGGGACACAAATGATTTATACATGTGATTTATAGACAGATGCATCACTGATTAGTCACAATTGATGGGGATCTGAGGCAAGAACTGAGGTTTGGACAAAAGCTGATTATGTAATTATTTTTCATGTAGATAAGAACAACCCCTATTGCCAGTAAAACTGGAAATCACGCTTAAAATTAGAATGACATCTTTTTTAAAATAAAGCAACTGGGTCTCCAGGTTCATTTCATAAAAGAGACAGCTTTACACTTAAAAAAGCATTTACTGAAACATTTTTCAAATTGACTTAGTTCCTTTATTAATATAAATGTAAATACTATTTGTGTAGAGCATGGTGGAGCAGGACTGTATAATGCCTACACACCAGTTCTCAAGGAAAGCACAGAATAAGGAAACACATGGGGGCTTGGGAATAAAGGAAATGTAATCTTAAAGCCCATACAATCATCTTATGCATTTATAAAGATATGTTGAATGTATTGCTGCACATACTTCCTTACTTACATTGAAATAAAAGGATAGACAATATCAGCTGAGGCTGAAAGTAACCCCACATCCTTGTAGACTTTCTGAAAACATGAATTATTAAGTGAGTGTAAGAGAAAGAAGCAACATCAGTTTAATATGTGGCCTTGTTATTTGGCTTTACCTTTTGTAACCTTTCACTTTTAATTAACAGCAAACCCAAAGAGGTGGTATCTATTTCCATACTAAAGTCGAGATCTGAAGTAACGATGCTTATAGGATATTGACTTAGATGTATAAAGGACATAGCAGTAGAATGGTGTTAAATGGCTCGTCTCACATGAGGTGAGAGATTAGTGCCTCTCTGTAGCAGAGCCACAGTTTATTTCCGTATACACTATTTGTATTTTTGAACGCTACAGTTTTTTGTTTTAAAAGGAATGGTAAAGAGAAAATCCATGTCATGTTTCAAAAAATATTATTCAATAAAAATAAGAAAGACCTATTTATTTTATTGTGTTACATGTTTCCATGTGTTGCTACAACGGTTTACGTAAAGTGTGTGTATTGTTTAATTTTTTTTTACATTTTGACCACTTTTTTAACTTTTAAATTGCATTCCCTGCCTCAAGATGGCTTCCCATGTACCCACATGGACCTCTCAGCTTTACCTGCTCACTGGTAAATCCATCTCAGTTACATATGTGATGGGAAATGAATGTCTTGAGGCAGGGAATGCAATTTAAAAGTTAAAAATGTAAAAAAGCTTGTTTGTAACCAATAAAATAAAATGAATTGCTAATCATGTTTTTGCAAAACTTAAAGTAGTATTTGTTTGCTCTTTATAACAGAAAAACAACACAACACACATTACTGTTTATTATGTCTCTTTTCCTTGGACATTAAGCTATGGTGACTGGGCAAGACTACAAGACATGACCCATGGGATTAGTGTTATCAAAGTACTGCAGTGGCATCAGTGGGCAAATTAAACCCAGTAATGAAAACAGATTGTAGAAAACTGTAAATCATGCATTGGTTGGGCAAATCGAGAGTAACATAGGCTAATGGCCATTTTGAACCACTTAACACCTAATTCATGCCATTTCAATAATTTACTTTCATCCCTACATTATTTCTTTAACAGTGCTTTCACACAAAGAGTGATTCACAGGGTCGTCCTCTGTAAAGCACTGTAAAATAGATGACACACCAGGTTGATGAAAGAAGTCTTCTGCAAAAGAATACATTAAACTTTCACACAGGACATTTAAAATAACCCAAATTGAAGATTTAAATGTTTCATTAATACCCCTTATGTGGCAGTTTTTCAGTGACAAAGCACAGTACTCTTGACTCCTACTTTAAGCTTTTCAGAATATACATTAAACATACACACACAGTTTGTAGGATTTCTTACATCAAACACATCAAATAGCGACATAACCAGAGATCTTTCAGACTCCCACCTAAGCAAATCTGGTGTTTACTAGTCAACTTCATTGCAGGAGCTCTGTGGAGTTGAAACTTTAAAAGCAGCATCATATTATATATTCAGCACTTTAGGCATTTCGGGGGTTTGTGCGCACTTTCTTTTGAGTTATCACTTGTATTTTAACAGCCACTGGCGAAGGCGATATCAAGCTCTCTTTTTTAATTATTCCTTAGAAGATTTGTCATTTGTAAGAAATATATGGACCTCAAGCCAAAATGGAATTTGTTATTTTGTTGGGTCTACTATGTCTGGTTCCTGTGTGAGAAAACAAAAAAAGAAACAGTTATGGGAACTCTTTGCCACAAAAAGGTTTGTCTATCATTGTAGTGAATACTGAAAGCATAAAGTTAAATACTGAGGCCAGTGTAGTTGTGTTACATGAGAATACCAGCCCAAACATTCTGTCACAATCCTGGCATAGCATTCTTATAGCAGGTGGTCTGCTTCATCTGGAATCTAGGACCTGATTGTGTGATAACCTCAACTATTTACAACTGTAACTTGTTTACACAACCTTTATGAAATCGACAGCTGTGCCAAACATAACTGTACCCAGATCCCTTTCTAATCTGCAGATCTGGTAGATATGCAAGTTTCACAGAATCACTCAAACACAAAACACCATTTCTTGCCCTATACTTATAAAAAGGAAAATACATCTGTGACTGACAGATTCCAGTAGTTGGAAGGTACAGATATGAATATAATTTTAGTCATTCTACATTTGTATTTAAAAAGAGCTTACACCACAAAATGAACGACATATTTCATGTCAATGAAAGAATCAGTACCCTATGTGTTTTTGCTTGCTTTTTGGTTTACCTCTTGTGAGATCTTTTGCTCTTTTGACATCTGTTTTCTCTTTTAATACGATAAAGAATCTGAAAGTTCAAGAAAAATAAGAAAGGATTTCCTGGTTTGACACTGGCTTTACACGTCCATGTTGAATGTTGTTAAAAGCAAAGCTGTTTCCCTAATCATGTGTTTGGGCTAATACCACAGGCCCATATCTTGACAAGTAAGACATGAAAAAAAGAAACAGCTTTTTGGATCTTTATTTTTATTTTTACTTATACAAAAAATACAGAAAACAAACCATTGGTCTCTTGATAAAGTTGACATACAATCCATTAAATGTTGTTTCTGCAGTTAAGTTGTATTCATTAAAGGGTGTCAGCCATATCCTCTCCTGCAACTGTAATGTTAATATTGTATTTATATTAGATGCCTGTCAATGTAAACTTGTAAAAATATGACACAACAAACGAACAAACAAACAAAGGGTTGTATCCAATGCCAAGATTTTCCTGACTGTCTTGAGCTGGATCAAAGTTGTTTGACATTAGCAAATCAAATCTAGATAATGCCAAACAGCATATGACAAAATTGTGCAAAAAGAATTCCTAAAAAGGAATCAGAATGTACAGTATATCAGTTTATTACAGATTGTGTGACATTATCATCATTAAACAACTGTTTCAGGATCAGTTTCATATGCACTAATGTATGATATATACATAACATTATTTCAAAATGATTTTCTCAAATGCCCCAAATTAAACAACATATAACCTTCTGATAGAAAATGAAGATGTAACCAAACTGTCACTTGATAAAAAACCAGACATTGTGAGAATTTATTTAAGAGAAATCAAGCCTCCCAAGTACAAAATGTATCGCTATATTGCAGGGCTAAGCAGTGAAATTAAGCGGTAAGAGAATCAATTGCTTACGGCTGCATCTTTATAAATGTAGCTAATGTTTAAAATTCCCTGCAAATCTGCAGAGAATGCACGAGGGGGGAGGAGGGGAAGAGAAGGGAGGTCATCAATCATGGTCCTGTGACACATGATGAAACCTGACCAGGGCTGAGATGTTTTAATAAGGCATCCATTAAAGCCCTCAAATAAATTGCAATTTGGAAAACAGAACATAAACTGGCCAAGTTTTCCTCATCCATCTTGCGGCATGTCATGTAATGTAATTGCGTTGTTAATTTATCCAAGAATTTCCTTGGTACACCATTTCATTGGCATTGCTTAATTTCCCTGTAGAATATTTTTTCTCTCCCTTGCTAGCAGGGCAGAGTAATGTTTCTGCTTAGCATGGCATTAGTCGGTAAGCTAATCAAACCTCTGAAGTCTCTGACACTTTATCAATGGCTTCTCTGCTGGCAAGCTGCCACCCGCCCAGCGTCAGACCAAAGCAATCACCTCTGGCTCCCGGTCATTAGCCGGTCTGACAGCAGGATCACTCAAAAATGCCTGTGGCTTGTGTGAATATTATCGACAGAAGAGTTTGGGCCATTTAAGATTGGAAAGTAGCACCACTCAGAAGACAACACTTATTTCAGCTGCATGGCTAGAATCTGCAGCTTTGAGTTTTGACACATGAATTGAGAAAGTGAGAAGTCAGAAATCAATGGGTTTATTAAAACATGTGGAGTAAAAGACTTGCTTGGAAATCGTTATACTGTTGGTTGTCAAACATAAATTAGAGGGGCAAAATCTAATAAC
The DNA here is from genome assembly GCF_017654505.1 of Polyodon spathula. Classification (NCBI taxonomy): domain Eukaryota; kingdom Metazoa; phylum Chordata; class Actinopteri; order Acipenseriformes; family Polyodontidae; genus Polyodon; species Polyodon spathula. Next base: position 10,750,161 of record NC_054545.1, read on the forward strand.
TGACTTGGTCAATTGGTATTAGCTGCTTAAAAAGGGAGAATGATATAATGGTTATTTAGGTAAATAGATGTAGCCAAACTCAGACTTCCAACACCTGCGAGATTCTTAATGTTAAAAATCACTGGAAGCTTTTCAATTTTACAACAAGGATGTGACAAATGTAGTGCATTTCTTCTGCCATTCTGTTAACCAATGTTGCATACATTTTGCATGACTTAATAAATTAAAAAGAATGGTCAACATTTTTTGTAACATGAATTCCCAAGAGGTTAGAACAAAGGAACAAAATTAAATGTGCTTTGAAATGTAACAACAACACTGCAAAATGAAATGTCAAAGAGTTCAACTCAAATCTTACGCAACAGATTTTAAGCAAAGTATATAAAGATTGATGTTCAATTCATAAACGTTTGGTTTAAAGTGCATTTGCAGCTGCAGGTGCATCCAGGATAACAACGATTACAAACGACGGTAAAAAAAAAAAAAAAAAAGTCATCTTTAATTAAAAGTAAAGAAGAATTAAAAAAGATTGCAAAAAGATTGCAACTTTCAGATATTTCAATGCTTTTATCATTCTTTCTTAAAAAAAAAAAAAAAAAAAAATTCCTAAAAAATGTATTTAATATTTAGTTAAATGTATTATTTAAATGATTATTTTAAGCAAATGTGTCTCATTAAGCTATTTAAATAAAAATACAAATAAACACACTATGAATCCCTATGGATAAGAAACAGGGACATCATACAATAGTGTTGGTTTATAAAAAAATATATATGCATTTCTCATTCTCTGTAAAATGTGGCCAATATCAGCTTGAAATAAAATTATATTGTCATTGTCAGGAGGCTCAGCAGCATAAAGTACATAGGCTAGGTTACTATATAATTAGCACTTCTGATTTCCCTTTTAACTGATAAAATCCGATAAAACACCCCCAATTAAAAACAAAATAATTAGTGGATAGCCAATAAACAACGGAAAAACTGTGGAAATGGTTAATCAATTCATATTGACTTTAACTTTCTTCCCCATTAAAAAATAAAACCCTCTACAAGAAATAACAATAAATACATTTCCCAGTGATGCTGGTCAATGTCCCACCTTCCTGACATACATAAGTATTATTGATTCATTCTAAATACTTTAAACCCACACCTGAAATTTTTTCGCCCTGATTTTTACCGATGTTTCAATTAAAAACTATTTGTTACTGATTTTATCCCTATTTTAATATATGTAAAATAAACCTAAAGATAAAAAACGAAAACGCGGAACACTATCTATAATGTACAGAGCAATTTCAAAGTAACTATACAACAACAAATGATTGCAGTTGACCAAACACCTCATAAATTCCATACCGTACAAATGTTTAAAAAGTGATGGAACCTAAAGGGGCTATTTTTAAGTGTTTTTAAGGTAGCATTCTAGTTGATGTGAGAAAAAAAAGACAAAAGAACAACTAATAAGAGCTACAATGTCCCACACTTGTACCAATCTATCAATTCTCTGCATTATAGTTTTTCAGAAAGCAGGCATGTTATTGAACGGATCCCAAAGATTGTAACTGTATAGAGAGACTCAAGTTTCCTCGCCCTGGAGACGAGCTTGCTTACACATCACACTCTAACATGCATGCTCTTGCTGCACCTTACAGAGGCAGAAGGTTATACATCTTCAAATTGTGTTATGACAAATGTGGCAGTGTGACCCGCCCCTGTGCGTATTTTGTGTTATATGTTGCGTGTGGAGTGTTAATGTTAGTGTTCAGGATTGGTGCATGGGATATAATGGAGCTATGTGGAGCACAAGTGATTTAAATTGTATATTTGTAGTATGTATTTAAGCACGGGGATTGCACAATCACTTCACATGCAGATAAAATATGTATTAGTATGTGAGCACAGGGAATGCACAAATTAGTTCACATGCTGGGATTTAAGTGAAAAATGAATTAGTAATTGAACCCTGGCACAACTGTATATATATATATATATAGTGTGTGTTATATATATATATATATATATATATATATTATATCTATATATGAGTGATATATATATATATATTATATATATATATATATATATATGTGCACGTTTCACTCACTCTGAGTTGTGTGTTCGAGAGGTAAAACAACAATTGCTATTGCGTACTTTTTTGTTCGTCCACTGTTTGATTTCATTTGATGTGTTTTGTCTGTCTATTTATTTTGGCTACCGCACTGTTTGTTTTGTGTGCAGTGTTCTGCGTTTTGTTTAAATCTTTTGTTTGTTCATTAAAACACAGAGCCCCGTTGCGTCTCAGTGTCGCCCACAGTTGTTGTGTGTTGTGGATTCATTTCCTGGCCTGACATCACCCCTACAGCTAGCCTGTCCACACAGTATTATACATTTTACAGGATGCAACTGTGTATTTCCAGCACTGAAAATGTTTAAGAAATGGTAGTACTTAATCCCTTGGAAACTTGGGAGTCTTTTAACAGGGCCAAAAACAGTATTGGCACTAGAAACGTGTTTTGTAACTGGTAACTGGAGGTATTATATAATGTTTTGTTACAAAAAAAAGACAAAAAATAACTTTTAAACCATGTCCCATGATTCAAATTATTAATACTTCTGCTAAACTTGAAATGTTAATTTAAATCGTAAATAACATTGGTGAAAACTCTGCTTTATTAATTATTTTTCAAGTTGCTTTATTCCAGTACTACAATGTTTGCTTGCATTTGGGTGTCTGTTCAATTTATCTACAGTAAATTGTGCTTAGTAAATACATGCTTAGTAAAAATGGTAAGGTAATGATAATCAAACAGTTACTGTACAGTGCAAACAGTGTGGATGTACTATACCAAAACTCAACATCTTATTTATAAAGTTAAAATAATTATGATAAATGAAACACTACAAATAACAGGCTGGTGGTGCTACGTGAAAAGAAATCGGATCAATCTTCAGAAAATTATTGTGGAAGTATTTCACATTCATATAACAATTTTTTTTTTTTTTTTTTTTGTTCCTGGCTAGTAAGTGTTATTTCCTAATTGCTTATGCCTCAAAAGTATAGAAAATGTCTATTATTCCCCACAAACTTTGCTTTTGTGACCAGGACAGTGATATTTCAAAATATCACTATTTCCAATGGGAAAACGGGCAAATGTGTCTTTTCGTTCCCATAAAGTTAGGAAAAAAACAACATATGAATCCAAATTAACATGTATTTATACTAAAGTAATACAAAAATGACTACAAAAGATTTAGAAGTGAGTAGTTTTTCGAGATTTACGATTATACTGTATTTACAGTATAACCATAAATCTCGAAAAACTACACACATGTTCAGTTGCAGTATGGTCATTTATTTGAAATGGGATATGCAAACACAGTAAAATATTTTAGATTTCTGTATCCATGTTTTTTACATTAATTTTTAATACAATGATAATAACAAGTTTTAGCTATATCATAGCTAAACTATAACTATATCATGACTCTATGGTTTACTTACCTTTGTTTTGTTTAGAGGAGAAATTATATATTATTAAACTGCTGATTATACAGAATGACTCTCATAATCATAACACTGGGCTCAATTTGCCAGGCCACCTGAGGTCAACATATAAATACATATTTAATATACTGCTCGGAACATAAACAAAAGGGGCGATAAATAAAAAGCATGAAACATTTGAGTTGGTGGACCAGGCTATAAGGATACAAATAGATAAAGCCTATGCTATCATTGATAATGTTTATTTTGTCTTTGTGCTTTGAATGACTTGCAGTTTGTTCTCAATGGGAGAACCAGAGTTTGTAAAACCTTAGTTTATAGTCAAACTAAGGTGCTATATGAGGTAGGAATTATTATTTATTAATTTTTTTAGCCACTGCATTTATACCTGTTGTTTACTTCGGAGTATATATATATATATATTAATATATATTATATATTTAATATATATATATTATATATATATATATATATATATATATATATATATAATAATATAACTTAGTTATATATATATAAAACTATAATATATATATATATATATGTTGTTCTTTTATGTGATATAAAAGTGTAATTGCTAAATGGAGGTAATTCCATTCTATTTTTATTTACGTATTTATTTATTAAAACTATACATATGCATTATTAGAGTAGGCTATGCATATAAAAACAAATTCAGATTTTCCTTTAGAAAAAAATATTTTTTTAATATATATTTTTATATTGGGTGTCACTTTGTGTTATTTGAAATCTATTAAGAATAAAATTCAATACATATTTCTTACAGGGAAGGTAAAATGTAGAACAAAATACTGATACTGATCTTTCAAATATACAATATAATGTATGTGTTTGTACATTGTTGTTTGTATGTACATGTGACACATAGAGAATTAATTCTAGTCAACAATCTCCCTCCCGAACTGTGAGGGCACCGTGTAACAGGAACAGTGTGCCCTGGACTGGATGGTTTGGCAGTTCATTCCAGGGTCATCCAAGAAGGGGGCGGAGTCACAATACCAGAAGTCATTGCCTTAATGTGGTAAGGATGTGTCAGTCATGGATTGGAGGATACGCGATTGCACTTGCTACTAATGGGGGCGGGACTGAAGGTATATTAAGGGGTGTGGCCAAGCAATCTGTTCCTTGTTACACAAAGACCTGCAAGGAAAACCCTGTGTACTAACCGTGAGTATTTTGTTTGTTTTGTACTGTCTAGTAACTGTTGTATTTGTCATTGTTAAATGGCTATACAATCCAGCAGCTGTTGCTAAGGGGACAGTTTCCAAACCCGGACTTCACCACTGTCAACATTATTTGTATTTCACCACCTGCACTATGAGCAATCACTGAACCATACAGTGCATTACTTCTAGTATGAGACTGGAAACTTTTAATGACCTTCTACATGTAGAGGTTAATGCACTGCAGTGCAAACCCTGCATTTAAAAATAAACGAGACTTGGTGGAAACACATTATAACTGCAGAGATGCCCAGCGGCATCCATTATTTAAGGAAATAGTTGAATTACAGATAATTTACATCATTGTTTTTGTCTACGCATTAAAAATTAATATCAGTCAACTCTGAAGAATTAAAAAGTTATTCGCAAATAAACAAAAAACTTTTCTTTGTGAAATCGCAACTTTTGACCTATTGGTGACATTGTGTAGTAAGAGAAAATAATAATAATAATAATAATAATAATAATAATAATAATAATAATAATAATATTTAGCCACAGGTGGCACTGTGCACTATGCAAAAATCAAAACAAAACCAAAGAAAAAACAGTTAACCATTAAAGTTAAATTAAGTTTAATGGTTAACAGTAACAAAGCAGATTTTTTTTTTAAGTGATCTAATTGAAGCCTCTTGAGATGGATAATACAGCATTCGTTAAAGGCCTGCAGTAGGTCCAAAAAGGAGGATGAGTTAGCTGTATATAAAAAATCTCCAGAAACCTGTCATACTTTCATGTAATAAAAGTCTGAAAGCAAGGGCAAACATGTGCTTGTACATGAGTCAAAATGCTGACAGGTGAAATGAAAGGTTGACAAGGCTGACATTCACTATCAGCTCAGAGACACCGTTTTCTCCCTCTTAACTCAGCCTAAAAGGAGAGACATAAATTAGTAATGGTACTTTACCTGTCAATAGCACACTACCAACTGTCTTCACAAGATATTGACTAACACTGCCTCAAAGTCTTCCAGATTGTCCTGCTAAAGGTCATGTGCATATAAAAAATGACAATGCTCTTTTTTCTTCTTCTTTTTTTTTTAAATAAGTAGATACTTTAAAATGATACACACATACACACACATATATACACACAATAAGGAGCTAAATCACATCCACAATGAATTCAAATAAAGAATTAAGCTTAAGTGTTAAACTATTTTTAACATGAGCAGGTTCCTGTGACCACTCTCTTATTATTATTCATAAAAGACAAAAGCAAGGAAATACATGCCAGACCTATTGCTATGTTAACAATAGGAAAACACAATGCTTTTAAAGCAATTGAGATGGAATTTCAGACTCTACTAAGGCTAAAAGCCATGATAGTTTTTAATGATGCTCTTTGTAACCAAGTCTCCTATATTGCAAAATAGCTGCATTAATCCCCATAGTCCCTGACCTCACAGCACAAGCTCAATGTCTCTAGAAAATTTATGGTGTAATAATCAGCTCATATTTAAATGCTCCTTAACAACTTCCCAGGATTTAAACCCCTAATGTGGCAATGGCATTTAGTCACCAGATAAAAAATGCATCTCCCATGGCAACTAATGGTAACCTGTGTACAACAGACTGAATTCAGTAATTATTATATTAACTAGGTGATTTGTTTCGAGATAATGAAACAGGAATAGCAAGGATTTGTTAAAAAGTTTGGACAATGATTTTCTTTGTGTTCTGCACAGATTTTCTTCAGAGCTTTCTCAATCATCACACATTAATGGAGATATTCCCTGTTTTAATCCTCAAGTTAGCCTTTAAGTGATTTGCCTATATGATCATCCACATATCTGCTTAACTTTTCCATCAGTTTTAATTCTTCGTGCTGCCTTTGATACTGTAGACCATTCCATCCTACTGAATTGTCTTGAAAGCACAGTGGGACTGTCTGGCCTGGTTCTATCCTGGTTCAAGTCTTATCTTTCTGATAGGTTTCAGTTTGTTTCTATTGGGGAGGTAAAATCACCATTATCGGAAGTTGTCTGTGGTGTTCCACAGGGCTCTATTCCAGGTCCTTTGTTGTTTTCATTATATACAGTATGTTACCATTAGGCGACATTATCCACAGACATGTAGTGAACATCCTTAACCAGGAAAAATGAACATATTGCCACTGTTCTGGTATCTTTGCTTAGAAGACCCTAAATGGATTAGCACGTAGTTATTGACCCCGGATCTTCCAAATCACAGGATCACAGGATGCGGGGCTGCTGGTTATTTCCAGGGTCAACAAAAGCAGAAGAAGGGTTTTTTCTTGTAGAGCTCATAAATTATGAAATGCTCTGCCTTCATTTGTCAGGGAAGCTGGGACTGTTACAGTTTTCAAGTCAAGACTAAAAACACACTTTCATAAAATGGCTTTCTTATCTTGGTGGGTTTTAATATAACATTACAATTGCTGCTTTTGTATTATGTGTATACTTATATTTAAATGGTCTGACTGTGGCAGTTGTATGTGCGACATGTTATACAAATGTATTGTGGCTTGTTCTTTTTTACTGCTATGTACTGTAAAGTGCTTTGTGATACTTTTGTGTAAAAAGTGCCATATAATTGCAATAAATAAATAAGTGCAGTGTGCAAACCAACCCCAGCTTCATTCTTATGTCCTACATTCTGGTAAATTGATGTAGTTTCATTGATCACACAATTGGATGTTGGCTGACTGAAATACAGGTCTTGATTTTCAACTTGAAAATTCTTCATCTTTTAAGTTATAAGTATGGAAATGGAAATATATGTAATAGAAGAGTAAAAGAAAAATACCAAACAAGTGTGGTTATTGCATTTGTTTTTCACATTAGTTAATACGTCTATCATTTTGGCTCAATTAGAAATTAGGAACTACAATACTAGTAGGTATCTTGAGGATGGCTTGAGGAAATAAGAAGAACTGTATTTATTTATCAATGACGATGAGATTTAAAAAGTTTCATTGATTGTAGTTAGAATTCCCCACTGTATTAAAAGGTTTACAATACTAACTCTAAACTATTGGGTATTCCATTTGTTCCATGCAAATTACTGCATGCCAGAGCACCCTTGTAATAATAATCTGCTTCTCATGATAGATTTAAGTGGGACTCTTATTTTCAACAAGCGTGTAAAGTCTCAAATGGAAGAATTCTGGACATCCATCATAACACCTTCTGACAAGGTGTGTGTGTGTGTGTGTGTGTGTGTGTGTGTGTGGGGGGGGTGGGGGGGGGGGGGGTGGGGGGGGTGGTTTGAAAAGTCTGTTCAGACAAGTGTTAGGTAGAACACAATCCATCTTGTTTTTAAATTGCTCTTATTTCCTATTGTCTTTCAGATATTTCTGCCAGTTCTGATTTTAGTTTTTCTTTTTTAAACAAAATTTTACATTAATATTTTTTTCCTGTAGACTCACATGCAAATTTTTGCTCATTTTTGTAACAATTTTTTATTTTATGTGAGCGTGTCACCCGGATGGCTTTGCAATGACATCAGACCAGGAGGAGAGACACACCGTACTGCAAGGTATGAAGTGCTGATGCATCTGTTTATTAAATTATAAATAAAATATTTAAACACAACACAAAACAAAACACTTTGCATGAACAAAAAGGCACGTTGGCCAAAAGAAAACAGACAATAATTAAAACAAGTACATTGCCGATGTAATCCTAGCATGAGTAGCAATTGTTTTTAATTTTATAACTCTTACTGTCTCTCTGTCATCTTTCCTCCAACACTTTCTAACTTATCAACCTCACAGGAGCAGCCGCTTCGCTTTTATATATGTGGCCATCTCCCAATTGGTAATTACTTGATTAATTGGGAGATGGCCACATTACACACAAGTTTAGTTGGAAGGAGAATTTTCATTCCATCCATGCTGTAAAACAATAACGCCACAACATTGTGTTTTGAAACACTAAACAATACATTTAAATCCTAAAACAACAAATACAATACAAAATAAGACAAAATACACACAGGGGCAGCGTGTACCCACCATAGATCACCATCTTTAAACAATTTCAGTGGGTTTAGATAGGATTTGACACTCATGGAAAATGTGGCACAAAACAAATTAATTTCTGGTAGATCCAAGAGAAACAACTTCCATCGTAAATATTTAATATCTGAAACAAAAACACAGTGGAAATGTGAAAAAAAAAAATGGCAAGTTATCAAAAGTGCCCAGCCATTTAAAGTGGAGATATCAAAAACACAAGCCAAGTTTCAAGAAACCATGGGGGCAACCTTGCCCAGCACAAAGCAAATAGGCACAATAGTGCAGTGCCATAGTATTGTATTAGCTCTTTTTTCCAGAGTATTAGGGTATCAGAACCATTGTGGCATAAGTTTGTTGTGTTTCCGTTGCATGTGATGTTAATTGTTCAGCTGAGGTTTCTTCAGGGGGTAATACAGTGTTATTATAATAGTATGCAAATGTCATTTTCATATTTTTTTAAAATTTTTTCATTTAGGATGGCGTGACCTTTTTAATAACAATGTGTATGGCTTCATATTATTTTACTCTCAGGATAATTAGGGAAGGATGCCTCTGGTTAGAGAGGAGCAAGAAAAGTAACCCCAATCACAATGCTTCACATTGGAGACAGATCCAAATAAACACATTTCTAAAAACAACACAAAAAAAAGAGTTGAAAAAAGATTGATATTATTCTAATAAATCAGAGAAAAGCATTCTAAATAATCTCATAAAATTGCATGGTCTAATGTATACCCTTCATCAGTAATTTTTGTTTAACATTTTATGTTTATTGATAAATGAAGATACATTTAAATAATTCAAACAAAAACATTAGCTGGGAGCAAGGTATTAATAATTGATGGGGGCTGGAAGGGCTCCTGCACTCTGGGAATAGATAATATTAGCTTAATGTGAAGCTACAAGAACAGAGGAAGTGTAATGGATCTTCTTGCTTTAACTGATGATGGTTATTGTGGTTTGAAAGTTGCTACAAAGGCAAAAGCGGGACATCTCTGTAACTGCAATAGATTTCACTCATAGGAGCTGACAGTGCAAATTGTGGTTTTAATACCCAGGGTTTACACACTGTGGAAAATTCTAATGGCCTGTATACAGATAGCATAAGGAAAGATTTGACAATGCTATTAAGATGAAATCTGAGAAGACTAGTTTCAAGCTTGTATCTTCAAGATTTGTTTTCTTCTTGTCCCCTTCTGTCCATTTCCTTCGTATCCTCTCTCTCATTCTTACAATGAAGCCCTTTACCATGACCCTGTTGATGCCAGACAAGGTTGACTGAGGCCTTCAGCAATTAGGTTGGCTGAGTTCCCATATGGCCTGGGAGTGGCACAGCCAGCCCCCTTGAAGAAAAAAAAAAATGCTCACATTTCAGTCACATGGGTATGCTTAGGGGTCCCAGGCATTGTATTTGCTCATTGAGCTCACCCAGTCATAGCTATACTCTGTGGATGTGACTCAGTAGACAAACTGGCAAGGAGGCAATATATACCTTAGACCAACAGGAATTGTGCTCTTGAATTAACCTTGTTTTTATAGTCCTTTCAAACACAATTCGGGAGGGAATACATGTCAGGTGAACTAAGATCGAGGAGAGTCCAATTCAAAATGTAATACTGACCCCCAGGTTGTTTAACAGAAGCATTAGAACAGTGTAGGAGTTGCTTCAGTGATGGAACATAATTTAACATTGTAAATTGGAGAATAAAACAGGGATAACATATGCTGTAATTTGGGTAAAATACATCTCATGAGCAAAGACAAAAATATAAATGCATGTTTAGTGGTAACATAAATCCCTGTGAGAAAATGAAAACATCAAACTTTTAGTTTTAAAAAAATAGTTAATTTTATTAGCCTTTTAAAAAGTTATAGTCCGTCCTCTCTAGAGAGGATAAAGGAAATCACTTCACAATAGCGCTGTGCTATTTCTCATCTCTTCAGATGATCTCTTCCAACAGTCTGTTCCCATTATTACTGGGATGACAGCTGTCTTCATATTCCACATTCTTCTGATCGGAATTTCAAGGTCTTTGCATGTGGTAAATTTCTATATCTCCTTTGTGATGTTATTGTTTGCTGCTATTTCTGGCAGTTCTGCGATTTGATACCTTCTATTATTATTATTATTATTATTATTATTATTATTATTATTATTACAACGCATATATACCAACCATAACCAAAAGTTGAAATGACCAACCTAATTATGAAAGCCCCCCAGGGGGGGATGGGGTGCTGATTATGTTGTCTTTCCTCAACCTTACAGACATTAAAAGAGAACAATTTCATTACATTGTGCATTCCAGGCAGTCCTATTAGCAACATTCTGATCTTCAAGATTCGAATGCCTCTGATTCTTTATGCAAAAAAACAACAACAACCTGCTTGTTTCTGAGGAGCTTTGATGGGCCTCTTCATCCAAGATGAATTGGGGGAGGGGAGATGTGCTGGTTCTAGCTGAGTATATAAAAGTTGAAGAGAACAGAAGAACTTCTCTTAGCTGTCTGATGTGTTTTGAAAAGCAGATAAAAAAAAAAAAAAAAATTATTTTATCCAATCCTGTTTCTGATCCCCACCGGAGCTGTTGGGCATTTTTCTGTCACCACTCTTATCAGTGTGATTATATACACATATTTCATCACTAACGCAGCAGCTACACAGGGATGCTTGGGAGAGCGATGCCAGCAGACATGTTGCATTGTCTGGTCATGCAATTATGATCCATTCCATTGAAATAACTGGACAATAACAAGTCTGTGTGTGCACAAGAGTTTAATATCTATCGCCGCAGGGTGTCATTGATAATACGCTTTCTTTGCATGTACTAATTTCCTTTCTCTCCCTCCATCTTGTCCTATTTGAAGTGTGAATCATGTCACTTGTATGCTTAAAGCGCTGTCTTTATTCAAACGAGTAAGAAAGCAACGAAAAGCGACTGCAGGCAAACAACCCTGTATTTACAGGTCTATCTGATAACATAAAGCCTATTAATTTTACAGCCCTTAACACTCAGCTTGTTGTCACTGTGCTCTTTAAAATGCAACTGCCGCTCCTGTTCCCTTGTCTCTGTCTGCCCTCTCTTTAACTTTTCTGATTATAGTTTTCAAAATAGAAGATTAACAGAACACAATGCTGAGGGGTCTTGCAAATGGTGCCTGTGATCGATCGGTTTTAGCAGCACCAGGCACCAATATGAATAAGATAGGATTTACTTCTTAGTGGGTAGTGCATACAGGGTGAATTAAAAAAAAAATCGTACCCCTTATTAGAAATGGGTAGTGTACAGCTATGGCCAAACATTTTTCATCACCCTATATAATTAACAGAATTTGCATCATTGAATGAAAACCATTGAATAATGTCATGTTAACATATTGAATTACATACCACTTTGTAGATTTCCACATACTGAACAAAAAAATGACAGAAATATAAAAAAGTGATTTTAAATTACAAAATGCCAATGTGAACCACAATAACAGTACATTTCTATTGTTGCATTCATTGACTTTGTTTTTCCTCTTGTCATTGGAAGTCAATAGCTAGTGCTGCTATTGACCTTGACCTTACACAGGTTTAAATCATTTCCTATGTCAAGAAACTACAGCCAATTTCCCAAACACATTACATCGATTCCCTCGTGTTTTTTTTTTGTTTTACTTTTTGGTATTAACTACATTTATTGCATTTAATATTTGTTTTATTAGAGAACACCTACACTTGACTTATTTTGTTCAAAATATTCTTTACTATGTTGTTCTTGTGTCAGTTGATTGAGTCTGGAAGTTATTGGGTCATCGTTCATTTCTTATAACATTTCTTTGTTAAGATGACATGGACTGGGTTATAAAAAACTAACAAACAAACAAAAAAAAACTATCTACTCTACAGTGGTACAAGATACCTAACATACTGATATCTAAAACATACAGTAGTACTATACAGAAAATCATGTTTTTCACCTTCAAATTCAAGTTGTGGTTTAAACAATAAAAATATGATTGTGCTGCCAAAATGTGGCTACAGTACAAAGGCTTACTATTTGAAAAATTATACATTGCGTTATTATTTATGCAATAACCCCGACAAAAGCAGTCATTTTCCATTAGGTAATACCTGCTCTCTCAGTTAATAGTCAAAGTCATCATGCTGTACTGTATAAGAGCTACTGTTGTTGACTGCATGCCTGACAAAATTAGGTTCCAGTTGTTGTTGTGAACAATTAAAGGGCAGTCAGCAAACATATCTGTAGTATTGGAGAATTCAAAAAGGTGAAAACATTATAAAACTTTTTTTTTTTTGTGCAAAAAAGGGAGAGTTCTACAAATAACAGCACACTGGTTAGCCATAAAAATAAAATAAATTGAGTACATGACATACATCAATGGCATGTAAGGTACCACAACAAAGACCAATACTTCTACCCACTGCTATTAGAATGTTCACTGTGTTGCCAGGGGTGAACATTTTGTAATGGATTCCAGAAAAAGAGGAAAAGCTAAATAATGATTAGGGAAGGCGCTGATTAAAACTGAAGGGACATGAATATCTAGAATGTACAAATAGGAGATGTAAGGCGGTATTTACCCTCAAAGCGGATCTATTCCTTTTTATTCTCTTAGACAAGAAATACCACTCTGATTTTCTAACCAAAAACCAAAGCAAGTTTGTTGTTTAAATTCTTAATGGTTACCTCAGAGAAACAAATGCTAAAAAAAAGTTGTTGCGCATAGTACGATTATGACCACAGATTTAACATAGTATGTTAAACAGCATCCTCCAAAGAAAAAAACATAACTTTGTGTATGTAGAAATGGTAACCTATTGAAGGCTTACAGATGTTGAAAATGATCTGTGGAACTGGACTTCAAAAAGTACCCTTAAATACACAGTATTTGTCTGTGATAAATGAAAGGATAGTTAAGTGATAAGTACAGAGTGTTCTAGTTTAGAGCTGAATGAAATGGTCTGCAGCTTAAATAGACGTAAAGGGATAAGACACAGCCACTTCAGATTTAATTGACATTCTCTTTGATAAGCTGATTTAGTATAGTTCTGAATAAATTAAAGAAAACTTCTGGTTTCATCCCTCCAACTATAAAATATCTGCGATAAAGAACATTCATTATCACATTTCTTTAAAAACAAGGCAATATAAAACTTGCAGTTTTTCATCAGCAGTTCTGGAGAGATATGGAACCTTTACTCAATGATAAGGGAACTCTAGTTGTCTCCATGTACACTAGATGCACCCTGTAGTTATATGACGAGTGCTTTGGACTTTGAACTTTGGACTCTTTCTAAAGTCCTGGATTTTAATAAAAAAAAAAAAAAAAGTTAAGTGGTGCTTCTGCTTTGAGTCTGCTGGCTGTGCTGAATGCAAGCCGTTCTAACATTTGGGTACAAATACTGTACCGTGTTATATACATGTATTTCTGTACAGTGATTATTATATATAGAGAGAGAGAGAGATATATGGCAAATATATATGTAGGAGATACATGTCACATATATATATAATAGAGATATAGAGAGAGAGAGAGAGAGAGAGAGAGAGAGAGAGAGAGAGAGAGAGAGAGAGAGAGAGAGAGAGAGAGAGAGAGAGAGAGAGAGAGAGAGAGAGAGACTCCACTCAGGTCATTTATGTATTTTTGTTTCAGATTAGTGAAGGGCTACAGCATCTTTGTCTTTTAATAAGGCAAACAGTTTTTGCAAACACAGACTTCTGTTAGAGCTTTCTGATTGATACCATCATTGTCATGTCTTGGACCTCATTGGCATGTATCTTCCCTAGAAACCATGTGCATATGTAACTGAAGTAATTTACTGAGTGCTCCAAGCAGTTTTCTCTCAATAATTTACAGGCTGTGTTCTTTGAACTATTTCTCTACCAGTCTGAGGCTCACTGAACAGAAACATAAGGCTTAAAGAATAGCTGGAGGCCCTCGTAGGATAAAAAGGTACAAAGAAATGTTATTATCCCAGCATATCTCAGTACATGCATGGAAGTAAAGCAGAGGGTCATTAGGTTGCCTGCACGATGGCAATCCCCCTCTTCAATTACTGGCATTCCCTTATTTACAGTATTCCTACATTTGAACTGTTACTATTTTCCCTGAAATGTATCATTTGGGTACTGGATTGAATTAACATTTACCCTTTATAATAAAGAAATTCAGATTGTGATTTTAGAGTTACTTGGTTTTAGTATAAGGACAAATTCCTCCCATCCAAAATGTATAATTATACAACACACTTAAACATAGTTTTACATTAGCAAGCCTCTATTATTTTATTTCGTTGGAAAATTCTCAGAGATCACGTCAATATCACTGTGGAGCCAGTATGTGAACATCCTGGGAGTACAAAAATTGACAGCGTTAAAACTGTTCGATACCAAACTGCTCAAGTCCAAAATGCCCTTGTCGCATTAATTGAATCGGAGCAAGCAAATGTTGATATCAGTCATGAAGTGCTAACCCTGACATGTCAACACACCGAATTCAAGTTTGTTGTCTCCATTGTTGTGTGGTATGATATCCTGGAGATTTCCTGGTGAGCAAAAGCATGCAGAGACAAAAAAACATCGACATTGTTGCAGCCACAGGCTTGATAAATGCATGCCATGACTACATTGTAAACTACCGGGAAATTGGTTGCAATGGAGCTCTGACAGCAGCTAAGGAAATAGCTGAAAACCTTGGTGTTGAACCAGTACTTAAACCAGCCCCATGCGTTCATCGTAAAAACGTCAATTCAGCTACGAGCGTGAGGATGAAACAGTTATCGATAAGGAATTCAAAAAAGTTCAAAACTGAATTTTTCCAAAGACTTGTAGACACGGTGAAAGTGCCTGTGGATGAATGGTTTGAGCAAATGAATCAACATATGAAACTTTCAGGCTTTCTCTATAACATGGCACATCTCCTTGAGTAAGAAACTTTGACGAAGCACTGTGAGCACCTTCACTATACATTGACATCTGCAGAGAGCTCTGACATTAACAGCATCAACCTCTGCTTCCAAACGACTGTAGTGCCCCTTAAGATGTGCTACAGTTTATTCACGGCAATGAACTTCATGACAACTTCCCAAACAAAAATCGCTGGGGCTTAACGACGCATCTGAACTATCTCTTATGAACTGCTGTTAAATAGGTGGCTGTGGACTAAATCCGATCATGTACTACTGTTTTCTCATTTCGACAGCCGTTAACCCTTTATGAATAGATCCCTGGGTGTGTACAGTATAGTTTCCTATTTTCTCCACACTAGTCCAGCCTATCAAATCCCAAACCTTAGTGATTTCAAGGCTTATTTGTTTTAATTGAAGATATTATATTAAGCTCAGTTTAATAGTAAGAAAATGGGGGGGTTCTGTTTCTATGTTCCCACTTATGCTAAGTTACATGACTGAAAACACAGATACAATAATAATCAACAACCAAACTACAATTTTTCAAACAATATTTGCTTGACTTGTTTGCAAAGACGTGTAAACTGAAGTCATGACCAATGCAAATATTACCCCACAGCACATCAAAATATATAAACATAGCTATTTCATCTAATTTCAAGGTGAGAAATTAAAGCTAATTTATTTGGAGGCATGATATATAATACCTGCAAATGATTTGCTTTAAGCCTCTCTAGTTCTTATTGTATTTCTTAATCACATACACCAAATAAATGGGGTTGCAACAAGCATGTATACAAAGGTGAATCCTAAATACCAAACCATACCAAATCTAGGCATATAGGGGATTTGAAATACATTTTCCTTAATGCCTTCAACCCAGTGTTAAGGCATGTATTCAAAATCAGAGCTGCTGCAGTGTGGTGTCACTGGACATCAAAGGGAGTCTGTGAATCCGTAATTTCTTGAATATTCCAAGCAGAAAATGTGGGCTATATGGACCCCAAACTCTCATGCCTTATACTGTAGCTTCTCAGTAAGAAAAAGATAATGAAAAAAATACAAAAATGACCGGTTTTGTTGGGTTTTCTCCCTTCTAGGCTGAAAAGTCACCCAGTTAAGGAATTAGTTGGACACATTTCATCCCAAGCATTGTACTTGGGTTCAGTCCTGTTAGAACTGCTGTTTTTAAAATCTTACATTAAATGACAATATCCTATCCTATTACATGTAATCTTGTAAGCACTCGCTAGAAAAAATGACTTAGAGCTCCTCTGCCTTGCTCTAAACCACAGCATAGGTATGTACTGGGGCTGTGCATGCAGATGCCATTGATCACCTTACTGTTCACCCATTTCAAACCTTTTTGTCAAAATTTCTGTTTACTAATTTTTGAAGCCAGTTGCATCTGGATAAATATATATGAAAAAATATCTACTATAGTACAACTCTATTTGTGAAATATGTAAACAAAATACACCATCTCCTCACATTTTATTTGAATGCTTTTATATTAAACATATATGAGCAACTATATATTTTAAGAAGAGTATATAATATATATATATATATATAATATATATATATATATATATATATATATATATATACAGAATGTAACATTACTGTTGGCCTTTGTACTACATAGAACTACTGGCTTGGCAAAACAGGAGACACTTGCTCAGGGTTTGTTTATGTTCATTTTTTGGGAACTGTGATTCTGGCTGGAAGTCAATTCCAGTTCAAATTGTGATTGTGACAATTGCTTACAGATGCTGCTGGAATAACAAAATAATTTATAGGGATTTATAGCTTTGTTTCTCTGGCCTCTCTCTCCGTCATGGCGCTCTTGCTATTTTGGATCAATAAAGAAAAATGCAGCCACAAAGATAAGTGGGTTAAATGGCAGATGGGCCAAGAAATATTTCAACTCTCATGTTGCATTTTGTTTTTAGTGTGGAAAAAAAAAAATAGATACAGCTGCTCTCAAGCTGCTGCCATAAAAGCCTCAGTTTCAGTCTAGAGATATTCATCACAGTAGTGACGACAATATTCTTGGGTTTCCTTGCATATGGAATGTTTGAATGAATCCTTAGAAAAATGAAGGGAAAGGGGGATTATAGCTATTGGCAATCAAATGATAGGGATAGGGGGATATATATATTGGCATAATATATATAGATATATATATATATATATATATATATATATATATATATATATATATGGGTGACTAGCATAAATAGCTTGAAACTGACTATTGATCACACTTGTGATGCTCCAGTTTCTGGTTGGGTCAAGCCAAACTTTAAATTTTAATTTTAATCTAAAATTTTTATCTAAATATACAGTATATTTAACAAGTACAAGATGAGAAGCATTATATAATAAACACAAGTGAACCACTGGCCTGGCAGCAGAGACAAGTTGCTAGCAAGTAAATTCATACCCTTCAATAATTTTAGATGACATTTGCAGGGATATTTAAACATTGCCTGAACCATTTATGCCTGGTTATAATGCACATATCCACTCCATGTATGAATGAGACTGGGGATGTACTACTATATTGTACCAGAGTAAATAAACAAGCAGAACTGCAACATCTCATTTAATATGAGTGCCTGGAGGAAACAACAACTTCTACTTACAAACAGCTACCCCGAAGCAAACATCTGGAGACTTTTCGTTTTGTATTCTGGTATTCTGGCTGCAGTTCCCTCTACAGCTAAACCCTGAATGGTTATCTGAATATAAAACACAGATTCCAAAACAACTGGAATAAAGAATCGTACTCCTTTAAAGAACTAAGAGGAGTTCCCCCTATGGGACCAGCAAAAGAAGTGTTAACGGGAAGAGGGATCAAGCTCAGAGAAAAATGCACTAAAAAATCCACCTGTGGTTTTTCAAATCAATCCACTAACTACATAAATAAAATAGGCTTTATACAAGGTTTCTGTCAACATCAAGATGGGGTGCATGGAAATTGTATAGGACTGGTGATGAAGTGGATGATAGCTATATTAAGAAGTGTGATTAGGCTTCTGCGCTATCATCAGTGAAACTTAAGGTGGTGTATTTACAATTTCAAGTGAAATGTATGCATGCTAATAACTGTGCCTCACGCCATTGTGGTCTAAGTTTATGCCCCAGTGCAAATAGCATTACATAGTGATTAGAGCTTTTGGAGAACCAAATTTAATGGATGAATTAAGATGGAAGTATGCATGTGTGTCACCGGTTCTGCAGTGGTAAACAAACATGCACAGCTGGATAACATGCCGAGAGAAGCAGACTGTTTTGCTGAATGAGGCAGCAGCTGATATATAATCAACAGTTTAAACTGGGGGTCCAGTGACCAAAGATTGCGGTGTTACAAGTTACTAATGCTGCTGGTGTCTGTTCAACTGATCTAAATAGATTAATAAAATAGGTGCCTTTATTTAGTTATGAAAACTAACGTATCTAACACATGGGACTATTTTTTACTTTAAAAGTAATCTGTGTGAAATGGAAGATGGGACGATTTTTAAATATTTAACAGTATTTAAATCTAGCTCTCTAGCTATATACGGGATATCATTGTAATATATCCCACAGTTTGTTTTTGTGTGTTTGAGGTTTGACGTGTAAAATGTAATGTTGTTGAAGTTGACACCCTGGGATCCTTCAAGAAGCTGCTTGATGAGATTCTGTGATCAATAATATACTAACAACCAAAAGAGCAAGATGGGCCAAATGGCCTCCTCTCGTTTGTAAATTTTCTTATGTTCTTAATTGCATTTATTTGCTACCTATAGATTACATTATTTCAACTGGTCCTTTTTTTTTTTTTTTTATTATGTTGAGATATTGCTGTACGATACAGTACATAAAATCCTACAAATCTGTGATTATTCTAGAATTATTCAATGAATTCCCATAAGGAAAGCTGGAATTGTGCTGAATGCACACCTCAAGAAACAGAGCTACAAATAAGGTTGGTGAAATAAAATATAATGACTCCATTTTTAGGTTAACCACCTTCCATCTGCTATTAATTCCATTTGGGTGATCTGTAATTTCTGTGAGCTGCTCTGTATTCAATGTCCACTAGGTGGCGTTGGTGTGTATACTCATCTTTAGTTCAGGGTGAAACACTTACATATAGCAGATGGTACTATATAAGGTACAATAACAGCATGGCAGCACAACTAATGTAGTTTATTGGTTTAAAGATACCACTTATTTACAAAAAAACTGACACAACAAAAGGAAAAAAACAACAACAATAAATATCATAGTTATTTGTTTCTATTTTCACTAACTTTATTGAGTATGTTTTCCTTTCTTAAAAATAAATGTGATAATGATGATGTGGCATGAAGCATAGAGAATCCTGAAGCTCACATCCAATGTTTCCAAATACAATTTCTAACAGCACATATAAATATATACATAAACACATACTGTACATACTGTAAATACATACATAAATACAGCAGGTCAATGTAATTAAATAAATAACTATGCCAGGGAACTTCACAAACAGGAAACTAGCCCAATACAAAATGAGCCTAAGGAGCTTCTGGGGCTAAGAATTCAACACAATTTAAACTAGCATCAAGAATGATAAATCAAAATACGAGAGCCAGTGTGTTAACATGTGTTCGTTTGTGCAGATCAAGCTAGTAGTTTGGGCCATGAAAGAAAAATTACCCTAATTTATTGTTCAAATTTCTTATTCATCTTTTGCCAGTAGTTTGTTCAAATCCCCCAAACACCATTGAAGGATGCAATAAGAAAGTCTATAGGTTAAATTTAACCCATATTGGTTTTTGTGGCTACCAGCATTAAAAAGTGAGTCTTTACTCAATTTCACATGTTAAATGCCTGTGGGTTTCTTAATGTGTTAAACAGCTGCTTTGTAGTTCCAGAGTGATGATAATGGATAAGGCCATCTAACCGATAGAGCCTCTTTATGAATTGATTTTATTTCCAAAGACAGAAACAGATAATATTCATTATCAAAGGCAGCTAATGGATAAGAATAAAGACCACAGGCAGTGCAGGTTTAATTCTCTAAAAAACAAACCCTCATGAAACAAGGGCAAATGAGCTACTTTAAGATTTCTTATTTCTTTCAGTTTCATTGCTGTTTTCTCAGAATGTTTTCAAGTAAATTCAAGATTAATAAAATTCATAACATAATGTAATATTGACCTTTTTCAGGGTGTTTATTTTATTGTGTTTTGTTAAATTTCAGAATTTGAAACTTTATATAAACTAGCCAGTTTGTTGTGGGAAAAATGAAATGCAACACCCAAGATAATAATTTCTGTTTCACTTAAAGTCAACTAATGTCCCCTAATTCTAAATTACAATTCTTAACGTTTTATGATGTTATTGTTAATACCAATAATAATACCAACAATAATAATAATTGTAGCATGCTTTGCATTATTGCATTATAACTATTTAGAAATTGCAGAAATAACTAAATGTAATTGTCTTAATATCTAGTGCCCTATTTTTAAAACAAGTCTGTGGGCTTCCTGCTGAATTGCTAATAAATTCAGCATTGAATAAAGTGATCAGATTACTTTAAATGCATTTTTGTATCCATAACTTTCTTCTATAAATTAAAACCAGCTGAGCATGTCTCGAGTGCATTTCATTTTCCGTTGATTCATGTACTGTAATATAACCTTCACAATTCCCTCATGCCATCGAGTGTGCTCAGATTTGTTGAGTGCACAGAGAGATTAAAGTGGGTTTAAGATTGAAAACTGTATCACGGCATCAGATAATGTAGTTGAGATATAATGAAAGTGTAAACAAAACCTGGAACTGAAGAAATTACTTCTCATAAAAAACCTAGTGTTCCATTTAAAGGAGATTTCACTGCTGGTACTGTTCATTTATTAACACAAAACTAAATTACACAGTACACAACTGTGCTTTTTTTTTTCTTTTCATATTAGGCCACATGTTAAGATTTTATATAAAAAAAAATATTACAATAATATATTACAGAATTGTGGCAAAATGTACAAAAATGCCTACACACAAACCCCCAGAAGAATGTACCCATGACCGTAGGGATTTCATTGTGGAAGACAGCAAAGGAAAGAAGGTACAATTTAAGTGTGCAAGTACTGTCGAGTTACTACTAACCATACATATTTTGACAGAAAAAAACCCCAAAAAACGCATTAAGCACACTAATTTCATACAGTATATAAAAAACGAAAGCCCCGAAAAAAACTGATTTACATAAAACTCGAAAATAGCTACAAAATAAACACTGAAAAATACAATTAATAAAACCCCCAAAACAGAAGCCCTAATTATAAAATAACAGTTCTAAGTTACAGCAGCTTTCATTAAATATTTTTGGGCTTAGAATATCATTTTGATCTTTATGTGATCTCTTTTTCCAGTCAGAACTGCAACTGTTTGATTAACATTACATGCGTTCTTTCTGATTAAGATATACAGGAAGAAAGTAATTTAAAATTGAACTGTATACATAGTGAAACGAATGTAATTGTAGCTCCAACACAGCTTAACGACTTTTGATACATACTGGCTACCAGCTAGTTATTTTTATTACTCACTCACTCCTTGCAGAGCCAAACTAAGCAATAAAGTGACTGCAGTAATAAAATATCACCACAAGACATGGCCCTATTTTTGAAATCCCTGAGTTGTTTGGAGCCAATGGACTGGGAGGCCTAGGTTTGATCTGTGGCCAGTGCTGACTCAAGAGGCATGACTAGAGTGAGTGGGCTGACCACTTGTCTGAAGTCTAGGTAATTTCTATCTTCCTGCTTGGACCCTGTCTGAAAAGAGATATACACTGACAGCAGTATGTCTATTGAGACTATCCATACACAGTGCTGCTGAGCCCCCAGACAGCATAACTTGGAATGGATTTATTGATTGATGGACTGAAAAGTGTTCATACTGTACAGTTTACAATTTCTTAGCTGTGTTTAAGGCTAAGACATAAATGCGCTGCTAGAATACTGTAGCATTTAAGCATACTGTAATTCAAGCCATTCTTATATTAAAATCTATGGTGGTGTAGTTTAAATCTATGGTGGCTATAGATTTACTGTAAAATAATTTCTGTGAGAAGTGTTTCTCTTTTATTCTTTCTGTTTTGGTTGTTAATTGTATTAACTGTGAAGAAAATAAAAATACCTTTCAACTCAAAGATAACCAATATACTTTAATGGGAAGAACAATATTACAGCATTCAATAGTGATTAATAATCCAATGCTCCATGTTCACATCCACTGAGGAAATCATCTGATAATGTTTTTATTTTAATAACAGTTATATTTTGCCGCACAGGTAGCTCTGGTTGGGTGTAGGATTTATTTTTGCCAGAAACTGAGGACAAATCTTTTGCTCTTTTAAAAAAATATATATTTTGTCTTCATTCTAATTATGTGGGATATCATATACATCCACTAACATAAGCTCAGCTGCAGGGAAAGTCATACCCTGACAGACACATAATGAGAATGACAGTAGAAAGTGCTGTCTCAGCATCTCACCATGTTCTGAGGTGCAGAACCGGAATTCCTATGTTCTTTATAGACTGCAATTTATATATCGGGGACACTGGTAATAAAAAGAGATTCAAGGCATATAGCAACAATAAGAAACACACACACAGACTATAAGTAATGGAAACACTAAAAGCTTAATAACTAACTACAGATGATAAACAGGATACAGTTAGCTTAGGTTATCCCTCCCCTGCAGTTTTATTTCTAAGTTACCCAACATACATGTAGAATGCTAGACACAGTCCACTTCTGAAATAAAAAAAAAAAAATGATATAATAATTATTTGTATATATGGAGCACAAATAGGAGGATACATGGATTTCACAAACAATTTATTGTAAATTACAGGAAAATTGGCAGTAGTTCTTAGGAAATGGTGGTTATGAAGATCTGGGAGCATTTATACACTGTGGTCCTTTGGCTCTGGTCTGGTTGAGTTCTTTCATTTCAAAATAACCTGTGGGTCCCTGGCATTCCTTTCTCTCTTTCCATGCTGAAATCCTACTTTATTTGCCATTTCAAAATTATTAATGGAGCGGAACGATATCGTATGATCTCAGACCTCTCCCTAATGGAGATATTCTGTGATACTGTCCCCACTGCCCTAATCAGTCAAATCTCTGGTGCATTGAGTATGTATAGCAGTACAGCAGAACAGGAAACGTTGTACAACCTTTGACTTGGGTCTTTTACAGTCTACATGCACTGTAGTTTTTAGACAACCTTTTTCACCATACTTCCTCTGGGGAGATTTCTGAGTCAAAGTAAAAAAAAAAAAAAAAAAAAAAAAAAAAAAAAATGGCTATTAGGATTTGGTAAATCAAGCAAATAAACTAAACTTAACATCAATCATTTTAAAACCTCCTGCTTGGTTCAGAAGTATGGTTGATATTCATAATTTATTGACTGGTTTGACAAGAGATGAGTGGTCTTGTTTTGGTAGTGAATTTTTCATAACAAGTGTGAATGTAAGAAATAACATTAGAATGGTACCTTAGAGCATCTTGATACATCTATTTTGATAAATCATAAAGATTGATTTTAATAAACGGGATATCCATCGATTAGTTGAGGCCTCATCAGAGGGTGAATTCTTCATTCTTCTCATCAGTAAATGCTTACCTCTTAACATTTATATTTCTTTGATGAACTGGGACACAGGCTTCCTTATTATGATGTTTTCTGCCATGCACGTTTATGAGCATTGAATAAATGGTACTCCTGTTTTTCTAGTCAATCTCTTAAGTACCACAGACCTCTGTTTAAACTGCTTTTCTCAGAATTGATGTAATGTGTTATGCTGGGTCTGGTAGAAAATGCCATGCTCTCTTCTCTCCACAAAGCACATCTACCATTCTGCTTCTGATGCTCCTCTGTTTTGAAAATCTTAGTATTATATTTGGGCTCCTTTACTTGATCAATTTACATACATACAAATCCTTGGTTATAATAATAGCTCTTAACATTTTCTCTAAATGTCAATATTCCTAAAGTATAAAGTTAAAATCAGAAATCTAGCATACAACCTAGTCTTTTTTGTCAGCTATTGAACAAGACTCATCTGCCATTCTGATTTTAACATACCCATGTTTAAGAGTTGAACTATTCAGTAGCTGAGGTGGTCACCTACCTCAAACTCTCTCTATTGGGTGTATCGCTTTTATTGTTTTGCTTGCCAGGCTGTCGTGCTACTGTTATTGGTTTATGGAACAGGTAGACGTAAGTCTGTTTGCCTGAATATAAGGAAAATAAATACCTAATAAAGAACAGAACTCAAAAGTAGCCCAATATATTTGTTTAAGTTCCTCAGCTTCCAGATTTAGATCATATTTCTCATCCACACAGATGTTCGTTTACCCAGCCTTGCTCCCCTCTAATCTGCTAAACTTCTAAAACTACTTGTTTAATTAAAGAAAAAAAAAAAAAAAAAAAAAAAAAAACATGCATTGAACCATGTATAAAAGAGATTAGGAACTTTTTTCAAGTACTCTAAAGCAGAAAGCACTCACTTCCCTATGATTACACTGCTCTTGAAGACTTTGGTTAAGCTCCATACAACCAACTGCATTGTCCATTTAGCCTCTTAGGCTTCTCATTTGACTATCCCTGTATAACAGATTAGGCCTCTGAGAAATTCCCAATCTGCATGTTTATACAGCCAGCATCAACAGTTCATGAATATGCCTTTATTTGTCCTGACAGGTTTCTGAAATACCTTTGTGTGTAGTAGCCTTCCTGTTCCTTACTGTAGGTCTCCAGGATTCCCTCCTGTAGCACCAGATGTGGGAGCAGCAGATCAACATTGCTGCACGCAAAGCAGAATGCCATAGCTACAGGGAATCCTGCATGATGTGGTTAGGGTTGCATCATCTGTTTTAACTTGTCCATCTTCTTCGACATACCTGCTGAGTGCTCTTTTCATTCTCCTCACATAATCTCTTTTACAGTTTTGCAAACTGTCAGATTACTCCAACCCCAAACACCACTACCCTACTCTGGCTGCTTCCTTTTTTCAATCACACCTAATCACTTACAGATACACAAGGAGAGAGAGCTAGGGAACGGGTGCCACAGTCTTACAAATGATCCAATATGCAATCTTCAAACACCCTTGTCCTAGTGGCTTTAGATAAGTGCTTTTGGTGTTTCAGTGACATATGAAGTAAGGATAAAAATATTTTGAGTGGTACTCATTTTCCTATAACATAATGTACAGTATCGCCATGTCAAAAACTTAGGAAAGAAAAAGTCAACAATGTACCAAAACTCTTATTCAATTATAATGTATGAAATATAATTCTGTTAAGTTCATCAATAAACACATTTTAGCTGCAAACCACTTAAAAATAGGGCTGTGTAAATAAGGTTAGATAATCACGAAGATGTAAACAGCTCTTGGTTTATTTAACTGTTAATGAACGTCAAACTTAAACAAGATGTAACCTGAAACTTTATGAATAGGGCCCAATAATCCACAAGACATAAAATGAGATAACCAAGGCTTGTCATTTTCTCTCCTCTTCTATTGAATGTCTTCTTGTTCTTTACTCGATTATTCAATGCTGCTCTTTTTATGTGTCACATGGTCAGATTTCAACTCTGCCATTGGAGTAAGATTGCCAAAGAGCACAGGAAGTGAACAGGTGCCAGGAAGCAGCCTTAAATCAACAATGAAGTGTTCAAATATGAATATCTGTAAACAAAACAAATAAAATATAATATATTATATATATATATATATATATATATATATATATATATATATATATATATATATATATATATATCTCCAGCTTCTACGACGATGGCTAATGCTGATAGTTATCACTATTTTAAGAACTGTTAGATTTGCAACAGAAAGCCACCAGGAGACACTACATGACTAAAATAAATGCCAAGTTTGTTATACTGTGAAGATACTATGCATGGGGCTAATGGGATTTTTTTTTTCTTTTTTAGTGATTACATATAACCACTGCAAAACTGCCAGCAGTTGTTTGCAGGTTTTCCAATTAAACTCACATAGACAGTGATGGAAAGGGGAGCACCTTGTTTTGATCTTTTTTAATTTAGTATAATATTGTTCTTATTTTGCCATATACAACAAAATCCAGATGAAATACATTCTACCCGTTCTTATATGAGATCATTAAATTCAATTAAGCGCATTATTTCTGAAAATACTGGCGTATGATAATATTTCACCTAAGGCATGAAACAAGACAGGCTCCATTTAACTTTGATCTTTCTTGTGGCTGCCCTAATACGTTTGAAACACAGCTGAAGCTGCTGCAGAATTCCACAGAATTCTACACAATCTGATGCAATTTATTACAGGAATGTCAGTCAAATTCAATATCATTAAAGGAATGTAAACTACACAGCCTTTGCCAAATAATGAAAAATGGTTCTCTCTTATGTAAGTTTTTCTGAACTGCATTTTTATGACCATCATTCCTGAAAACAATTTAATTCCCTACAAGAGAACAGCAGGCCCTCAAACCACTTTATAAGCGTCCCTTAAAAGACCATCACTGACGTGACAACTCCGCTCCAGTTTGTATTTGTTTTTCTAAGACATGTCTCACTGACCATGTGGAGCAGTAGGCAGCATCTTTGATATTCATGATTATGTTATAAATTTGAAAACAATATGTACCCCTCTAAAATCCAACTGATCACAAGATTTCTTGGTAACACTTTAGTTTAGGGATCTGTTCTGAGTGGTTATAAATAATAGCAAAAAAAAAAAAAAAAAAAAAAAAAAAAAAAAAAAAAATATATATATATATATATATATATATATATATATATATATATATATATATATATATATATATATATATACTGTACTATATAACTTTTAATCTGACTGTATTGAAAACCTTAAAGGCAACCCTATTCAAAAGCAACCCTATACAATTGGTGAGGCAGACATATCAAAACACAAACAGACAGACAGACTGGCATAGAAAGACAAACATACCTAAAAAGACTGACAGATTATATCCATTATAAGTGATTAATAACAATGAAAAAAAAAAAAAAAAAAATGAAATAGGATCCCTAAACTAAAGTGTTACCAATTTCTCTGGGCTACGTAAATAGGCTCAACCATGTGTAAAATAGACAATTCAAAAGACATTCAGTAAAAGATCTTGCTTCCATTTTTGTCAGTAATGGTCGGCAAAGACCACAGAATGCTTTTGAGTTTAATTTATAAGCTTTAAAGTGAGATTGCAATGTTTAGTGAGCCAGTTTGTAGCTACATTTCAAATAAAGTATGAGCATAAATTTATTTCAATTTCTCTAAACCTCAAATTAGGTTCTCTTCTGTTATTTAGAAGATTCACTCGCTTGTTTACAGTGGACCTTGCACTAAACATACCCTTGGTAGACGGAGATGTTGAGCAGCATCTGTAATGGTGCTCCTGACACTCACAATCTTACACTGTAGGCAATAGGATCAAAATCCAGTTGACTTGACAAAGTAACTGTTCATAATGAATTCCAACCTGTGCTAAACAAAAACACCCAAGACAGAGATGCACTAATTCATTACCACACAAAACTTATTTTACATTGGGTAATGCAGAGTTAGTGTAGTTTAACACATTGTAAGCAAGCCGTGCTAAGGAATGTTTTTTTTCTTTTCTTCAGTCTGAAGGATCTACTGTAATATGATGGTCAAAGTTAAGAACCTCAGTTGCAGTGTACTGACTGTACCAAAGCACAAAGAAGAGCTGTTTTTTTTTTGTTTTTTTTTAACAAAAACATACAAACTAAATTAAACAAAATAAAACATTTCAAGCTCTCCAAAAAGCATATCGACAGCAGTTACAGTCCAAATCCAGCAGTAATGTATCTAACTTGCTATCCGTCATATGTAACAGATCTACATCAAAGAAATAAGTCTCTAATGTTAGACAAAGTGTAGCCATTAGTTCTGTAAAGAGGCTCTAACCAGCATTGCCAATTGATTTCTAGTTTCATGTATCATTAATGAGGGGATTAAATACTTGTTTAGGAAGCAGAGTCTGGCTTAAATGCTGTTTGTTGCTACAGCATATAACACTGAAGACCCCTCTAATATCTCCCTAAGGTGATGCCAATAATTTGAAGACAGGCTTGAGCTGAGAAAGAGGAATGACTGTGACAGCATCTTTGAACAGTTGCCTGGGTTTTTTTTTTTCTCATTTCCCAACAAATCCCAATGAAGTTGGAAAGTTGATAAGTGCAACTTTACTGTACCTGATCAACAGTATCAAAGTTAACACTCTTCTTGCCCTAGTGGAGAAGAGACAATCTGCAACAACTAAGTCTTGTTAATATGCCCTGTTTACTCTACATTTATACAACAAAATGTATAACATATTCTATATGAAATTGTTATTATGATTACAATTATTATTATAGATTTAAACGAATTACTTTGATAGAATTTAAATGGGGTTATCACACCATCAGTGCCTCTGGAGTTTGGGGTATCATAAAGAAAATGGATCTGCTATTGATTTTTACAATGCATGTAGCAGATGACAGGACATGGGGATTCATCAGATGGGAAAAAAAAAAAAAAAAAAAAATTATAGTGTGTGTTAATATTTTTTATATATATATATATATATATATATATATATATATATATATATATATATATATATATATATATATATATATATATACACACACACACATAAGGGATTCCTGATTAAACGTGATTCAGATCAGTTCAGTATTGATAAACCATTTAGCAGGGTCCAATAGTCAGATTGATAAAACATAGCATAACATGGGATCACTATCAAAGGCATAAAGTGGGACTTTTCATACAAAATGAGCACCTTTTCATGACTAATACCTTATTTAACAGGGTATAAATATTTCAGAGGTTCAAATGCTGTAAATCCACAGTGTGTGTATTATGGAGTTTATTAGATGGATTCAGAAATCCCAAGCTACCTGCTAAGAAAGATTCTTTGGTAATATATATATATATATATATATATATATATATATATATATATATATATATATATATAGAGAGAGAGAGAGAGAGAGAGAGAGAGAGAGAGAGAGAGAGAGAGAGAGAGAGAGAGAGAGAGAGAGAGAGAGAGAGAGAGAGAGAGAGAGAGAGAGAGAGAGAGAGAGAGAGAGAGAGAGAGAGAGAGAGGCTGTAGAAAGACCCTTTGCTGCACATGCAATTAAATACAAAATGGTGAGCCATAAGATTTAAAAACCACTGGATGGACTTTCCCCTCAATTCAGTTGGTGTAATTCAATAACTGACAGCTTCAGGACCTAGCTCGAAGTTTAAATTAGTTTTTAAACAATCTTGCCCATTCCTGTTCAGAGACAACCAGCACAGGATATAACAGCCCTTGCAGCTTAATTCTGGCTTATTAACATTAAACATGCCCAAACTGTCCAACTTTATTATCACATTATAACATTACTAGGAAACAATACTGGTGATTCTCAAAATCAGATTGTTACATATAGTATTTGAATTTTCATGACAGTGTGAAAGTACTTATACATTATCAGTAACACTTTACATTATTCATTATACATCAAAGTTTGAGTATGCATAATTTAGTATAAACACTTAATGATACGTTCAAAATATCTGGGTATAATCAGTTTATATAAATAAACTCATACATGAGTTACTATCTGAATTCATTGTGAATAAAAACATCATACTGTCATACAATACAATTGTTTATTAGTAGGTCATTGCATGACACACATTACATATAATTAGTCTTTAATAAAGTATGATTCCAGTGTCTGAATTATTTTTAAAATATAATTGTTCCCCTTACTAAACTTGAAAGTAAAAATCTTATGGGTTGGTTTTACATTTTGTTTGTCTCCTTTCATAAAACTGACAAGAAACTGCTTGAGTTTGGGTACAAACATTTAGATTAACATTCTAATTTGTTTCAGGTATGCACCATTTACACCACATCTAAAAATAGCATGTTGTTTAATATTTATAAAGTAGGGCAGTTGCTGTATTTCCAATCTCATGGCACAGTCATGTAGAAACTGACCAAATGACAACATATTGTAGACAATGAGTAATAATGTATTACTTCTGATGGCTGAATACAAGGAACAAGGATTTTATCTGGACCTTTGTGGAGAGTGAACTAAAAACATCTGTGTTTTCTATGGGGTAGACTTTCGTTTGATAAATGGGTGGGTTAAATTATGTCTTAAAATATGGTTATGTTGCTATATAGGACACATAAAGTCAATAATGTTATGCTGCTGTATTTATACAGAAGTCAGTGGGATTAGCATCATCCTTATATTTACTAAGGATTATAGGGATTATATAGGATAAAAGTGATGTATAATGTATGCTGAATAAGGTCTACATTGTTTATAAGACACAGATTAGGATCCATATGCACCAGTTATAGAGATTTTATACGTGACAGCTATGTAAAAATTATGGTACATAAACGCCGAACAAATCACCTCTTGCATGTAACAATCATCTACCAAATACAATCCACCACTAACAAGTAGATTCTTACTTGAAAATAGCAAAAGAAAGAGCTATCAGGAACTATCAACTGTGCATAGTCCACCTCATCATGCATAATAGAGCCCTAATGGTCAGGTTCCCCTTGAGTCAAGAATTCATAGCTTGGTACTTGTTTGAAAGGGAACTGAGGTCTTCAGTCATCGGTGATTCGACATTTGAATTTTGTATTGCAACGAGTGCAAATGAAATGAATAGGGAACATATACATTAAAAAATACGCTTGCATGCCTTCTTGAATAAAAGTTGTACTCAACATAGGAAACACAGTATCTCTCAAAAAAATGCTCTTTTAAATGTGCAAAGCTGTAAACCCAAGTGTTTGAGTAAATGATACAGTATGCTAAATGTATATCTTCATACCCTCTCAGGTAACTGTATTCTTGGTTTAATTTTAATACTTTGTCTATTGTTTTAGCTTAATCTCCTTGTATAGTGTCTGCTGTGTTGCATGTGGCAGGCTAAGGAGAGAATGAGGAACGACACTATGCAAAACGCATCAGACACGGCGATCACTAATCAAGTGAGGCGCTGCAACAAACAGCTTCGTCTGCCAAATTCCCAGGCTCACCAAGAGGCTCCCAATTTTCATCTTAAATTACTAATCTTGCTCCCAAAATGAACACTCTTCTTATTTTATTTAAACCACATGAGGCCCTGTTGCATTTTGTTTCCAGCTATACAGAAGATGATTTCAAAGATGCATCACCCCTGTTTTTCCTTAGACTCAGGTAACGATTTTCCTCATATAAAAGCAAATACTATATTAAAAAAAGAAAGGTCTTATGTGTTTGGCAAAAAGATTGAGTAACATTCAATATTACAACCAGCATGCACGTCTGTAAAGGTACTGGGTTACAGTACAGATAGATAACAAAGTTATGTCTATAATCCTTTATCAAATCACCTTTATTGCCAATACAGTGGCACTCATACAAAGGGGCAATTACTATCATTCCACCCAGTAGGGAAAAAAAGATTATGCTAACAAGGGGCGAGCCTTGATGGGCTGAATTGCTTTTTCTCGTTCTCAAACTTTTTTCTTATGTTCTTAAAAACCGATAACCTCCAAGTTAAAGAAATGAAGTGTCTCTTTCTTCCATCATTGGAAATAGAGAAATACCTTGTGCCATATGAAACCCCCCTTCTCCACAAACAACTTCTAATCAAAACCTGAAGCAGTGCTGGATTGCAAAGGCATGAACACTGTAGGCAGAGAAGGGTTAAGTTAAACTTTCACATAAATGAAGGGACACATTTAACAAACAATACTGACTATTTTCCACTTATGCATAGTGAACAATCCAAAACAAATGTCTTTAAGCAGTGATTAGCAACTAGACATGGGAGTCTTTTAATCTTGACAAGTTATGGTAGAATTGGTTTGCTGCATCTTAAGGAAAGGTTTAGAAATGTGTCAAAAAAGTTGTCCTTCTACAAGAAAGAGACTAAGCATTGTTCCTAGTTAATCAAATACAAATTTGGAATTCAATGCACAATACATATAGCTCAGTGTGCAGACATGCTAACATTATTAAAATAATTATTCAGATTATTTAAAGTGGAATATGAGAACATAATTGCTGGTATTTGGTGATTAAAGAGCTTTCCGACTCTTACAGGTACTTATGAATGAATTACAGTTGTCCCAGAGCCAACACATATGTTTAGCAAATTTCCATGTTGGCAGTGAGAGATGAAAACTGAGAAGATATTGCTGTTTGTCAAGTATCTCTTGTACCCCTTTCTTTATACTTTCATTTTCAAAAAGAAAAATCAGGCACCTCCATCCTCCAATAATTGCGCCCAACAGTTAATTTTGGAAGTGATTCTTGAAAATAGTGAAGCTGGACCATTAAATCCATAGGGGAGGGTATAGCCAGATGATACAAAATGAACAAAATGTAATCCCTAATCCTACTTAATACATAATCTTACTTTGGACATATTATAACAATTGCCATGCTAATAGTAGTTTAAGCCCTTAAATCCAACTGTCAACCTGTTGTGTTCTATAAAAAGACCATACTTTACCGTAAGACTGGGCTTGACCTATATGCTGTCAAATAGCATGGTATGGCATGAAAGAAATAAACTTATCCTAGTCCTTTAAGGAAAGGGATTTCCTGAGGCAGGGGTATTTATACCTCAACTGCTGACTAAAATATTATATTTTTCAGTAGGCTCAGATTGTAAGTCTAAAATGAAAGCCAATGTAGTCAATAATGAAGTTTAAAGCCAGGCTGCTTAATCAGATAATACAGTCCATTTAGGTTGTCTAATGAAGAGAGTATGTCAAGGAAAAAAAAAACAAACTAAAAAACATTCATGTGGCATCTGGAATTTCTTAGCTACACTTAGCTGGAGCTGATTATAAAACATGTGGTAACATAAATAACCAACACACATAAATGATAACATAAATCAACCATGTACTGTGATATCTTTTTAAACATTACATTTTTTTAAGTTAAAAAAAAAAAAAAAAAAGTCTTCGCTTTCCCTCATTAACATGAACAAAAACACACACATATATATATATATATATATATTTTGCAAATACATAAACATTTCTGTGAAGTACCTGTGCGGTTCCAAACTAAGGCTCTTTATGCAGGATTCATTTTTATTTTAATGTGTGTCTTTAAACTTAATGTAAGAGATAATTGCAATAATCCAATTGAACAAAATTATGATACAATAATGGTGGTTGCATTTGGAAAACACTCTTGGAGATGATAGTGAAAAAACTCAACTAATGCTGGAAGATCAAATTCCTGATCCAGGTGCATGGATATTCAAGAAATTAGACCCTGATCCATCAGTGCAGTGGTTAGGGTGCTATTTTTGGGACCTTGAGCTAATCCATTTGCATTCAGATTCCACATGTTACAATTTGTAATTGGTGATAATTGATATTCAAGGCGTTACTCATTTTCCATAACTTGTTAAAATTCCTTTATCTCAGCTAGTTGCTTAATTAACTCAACCAGGTGTGTCCACACACAGTACTTGAAGAACTGCTTGACATACACAGCAACACTCATAATTTCTTTCCAGTTTTCTGTCATCTTATGTCAATTTTCTGGCACTGTTTGTTTTTATTAATCAAAAATGTGTAAATACTGAAGGGCAGCATACATATTTGATGTGTATTAAACAGTTTCACAGCAAGTTTAAATATTTTAAACACACTGTCCTTTTACTTATATAATTTTAAGAAAAATTAAATTAAGTAACATTGTATAAATTCCATGCAATCTCAATGATTAGGTTTCAGAAACATTTTTGTTCTGTATGTCCTCCATGGATCTGGCTACATTTTTAAGTTTTGTTCCAAATGATTTACTATCCATTTTCAATTCATTTTGATGTCACCAAACAGCTGCTACCAATGAAGATTAACAGCAACAAATCAAACAGCCATCTTCATAAACCAGTCCGAGCTTCTACTTCTTCCTTTAGTTAATTTTTATTCTAATTAAAATGTATGAATTCAAAGATGATTCATATTGAAAAAAACCAGAATGCAGGTAAAGAAATGAATTTACAATCCACTCCACATTTATTTAGATGAAACCTTTCAAGGGAATCAAATCTGAGGCTGAGGTTTTAGGACTAGTGAGGGAGATGAATGCCAAAAGATTTATCAGACAAATATACACTTTACAATAAAAACTAGTTTTATGTAGACTTAATACATGCAAAAAATAAAATATCTCCTCATAATATTACCTTATCCCTTCATTTATTATATAACTAGATTCTACTGTATCTAGTTATAATAAAGGGAATTACATTCAATATTGCGTGATTTTATACCATTACAAGCTTTCCCCATGTCCATAGTGATGCAATAAAATATTGTAATATTTTTTTTTTAATAGGCCTCTTTCTCTTGTTTAAACTGTTGTCACTGCAGACATTAACCTGTATCTTGATAATAATGGCCTCTAGTTTCCAGGACTGTCAATCTAGTCCTTTTTCTTAACACTAAAACAATAACATGAAGATGAACAAATGTTTAACCTCTAGCTTCTCAAGACTGTTTCCTGCACAGTGCGACCTGGGCACAGCACAGTAGATGTTCCCTTGAATTACATTCAAAAGTCCTTGGATAGGAACCCGATTTAACGTTTCATCCCAGCTGCATCGGAAGCATCACAAAATCCATTTCTATCATTGAATCATCTGTTTTTACTTTTCATTTATTCAGTCACAAAGCACAGGTGGATCCTCAGGTTTTTTTTTTTCTATTTTACTGGTTCTTTAGAAAAAATTAAAATCCGTTGATACCTCCAGTTTTTTAAAACCCCATTAGCAACAGAACAAGAAAGGTTACGTTTAGTGTGATGGAGCCAGGAAACACATTTTTCAATACATTAAATTTAGGGAAACATCTTTCACAAATGTCTCCGTTATTAGTTAACCTTAGTTAGGGTCATTTGAATTTTACAAAACGTTCAAGGTAATGTAAGAGTACTTAGGAAGGGCATGGGTCAGGAGGTGCTGTGATTTTTATAAAACATTGACTTTAATTATTCTCTCATGCCTCCAACATTTTCTCTTAGGAGAAGTTAAAAAGTAAATTATTTAATTACCTTTGTAACTTTCTCATATGAAATGTTTGATAAAATGTGTTAAATGTCCTTTCTTACATGTTAAAAAAAAAAAAAAAAAAAAAAATAAAATAGTTAAAAAACAAAACAAAACAAAAAAAACCCTTAGAACCAAGAACAGCAAGAACTGAAATAAATAAATAAATAACTTTTTTTTTTTTTTTAGGTAGCTACAGTACTTCTTGGGTCAAGACATGGTTGGCTGGTACAGAAACCATTTTACATTTTACACTTTAGCCTGGGGCAATGTATCCTGAGGGCAAAAAACTTTCACCAGAAAACAATATGGGAGACAGGGGTTGCTTGTCATCGTACCTATAATTTCTACACTTTATGGCTCTAGCTCATAATACTAACACTAAGATGTGTGTTTAGTTGTCCGGAAGTCCACAACCTTAGAGTTTCATCTCTATGCCGTCATGTACCACAGTTAACATGTTTTTGTCATTTTTGTCATACTGTAAGTACAATTCTGAGATCTTGTTATTCATGTTATAGAGCTTAGTAGTGAGTTTTGTAGTTGAGTTTTGTTTGAAGTGCTTATCTTGTTGAACAGAACCAGATATGAGCTATCTATGGTGTAAGAGCAAAACCAGTGGGACAAAATATCAGACAGCAAGAAATTCATTATTGTGCAATGTATGGTTGGGGCAGATTTTCACATAATGTTTGGTGTACTGGAAGCTATAATAGTAGTACAGTATTTCATGTTGGATTTTGAATTTATTTATTTTTTTGTCAGTTTTTCATTGAGCAAATGGAAAACTACAAAGTGGTACATAATTCAATATGTTAATGCAGCATTATTCTGAAGGTTTCATTTGACTTTATGAAGCAAACTGAGTTAATTCTATAGGGTGATGGCAAACTCTTTGCTATAGCTGTACATGCATACACATTGGCCTATCATTTTACGGTAGGCTATGTCATCAGATATATCAATGTAAACTATTTGATGCATGTTGTCCCATTCTATGGAATGATGTAATATGATTTTGTACCATGTGTTCAACTCTAGTTGCAATAATAGTCTCTTTGTAGGCTTTGTCATATCATATATAGCCTATGTTCAAATGAAAAGAGAAAATATCACATTATCTGCAATTGTAACCCTAATTACACAATAAAAACATTATTTTATTATTAAAAAATTAATAAATGTTGCATTATTTCTCAGTGTAAAAGGAACCACACAATCTGTGATAACCAATCCCATATTATGTGACAACCAGACCCTGTATGGGACAGGCTATCTTGGGTGAGCCACTCTTTCAGAACAGTCTAACTACAGATTTTGAGTAAAGTTATGACAGCATATTAAAATATCCCTACATACATGAAAGGCTACTCTTCTGCTTAGTTAGGAACAGAACAGTATAGAATATCGTTACAAATAAGAAGACAATAAAGAGTACAAAGTATGACAAACTTCCCTTGTCTCCTCTGCCTTCTATAATGCCAACACAATGCATGTTTCATTCTGCATACTATTTAGATATTGCATGTTGGCAGGGATTCAATAAAAAGTGGTTTTGTAAGTGTTCTTTTTTTGTAGTACAATCTGTCGATGTGTCAGTCATGTTGCTGCTGTTTTGTAACATATGCACAGGAGATAAAACATCAGCTCTTTCTAGTTTCTCATGAGACAGTGTGTGTGTAGCATTTTAAACCTTCATTACTGTGTTGGGTCTCAGTAATCTAAAGGGGCAAATGATATATGTATGCATTCCTTTGTGGTTGTTAATTCACACATTTGATGCCAACATCTATTGTAACCGGACAGACTTTGTAACAGGATTGTGTGTGACAAGGGGTAATAGGGCAATGCACTTCTAACCCTGTACCACATGCAGTATCTGCATTTGGCTTCACCAGTACATATTTTCTGTCTAGTATGACCACTTTTGACAAGCATTGAATTAATATGCAATTGAAATTTATGACAGCTCCATTATTCAGTCCATAAAAATGGCTCTGTAAAGAGCTTTAATACCTAAATGAGAAGACACTTCTAATTGCTACAGTTCCAGAGACACACCAAGTTAACCATACGATGATATGTTTAAACTGCAGTCAGCACTCACATATCCAACCCTATAAGAGTTTTACTGCAGTGATGGTTACCGTGTGTGACGCATATCTGATCATCATTTTGGCCCATTCCAACCCTTGTCCATTTTTCAGGGAAGACAAAGAGAAAATAACAAAAAACACGTAGCTGAAAGGACTGTGTTTTAAAATAAGTAGGCTTCGATTTAGATGGATTGTATTGGTTTTGTTGGTACAGTATTATATTTTCAACAGAAGTATTTTAATTCAGAACGATAAGATTCTGAAAATATCACTTGCCAAAAGAGATGGCACATGGACTGTAATAATAATATAGTGCATACATTTAAATCCGGTACATATTGTAGCAGTATGTAAAATCCTTGTTGATGACCCAACACCAAAATTAAATTACAATGGTACCCGTGCACAGAACTATGTACAACATAAAAGGTAGGATTTCCAGAATTAAAACGGTATCCAAAGTCAGTGTTAAAGATTGCAGAATATAACGTTCGATAGCGCCCTAAGTTACAGTTCACTTGCAAATGAAAATGTATAAAATCAACTAACGATCACAGATTAAAAAATAAATAAAAAATACATCACAATATCTAAAACTGTTTAATGATTAATGAGTAACATTGCCATAGCTTGTCTCGTTCGCTTTGTTTTGGCTGCATTTTCATCAGGTGAAACTGGAGGAAGCGCTGTGTAACTGCACAATAAAAACAGACAATAAATTGTAATATTGAAGAGATGGGCTTTGTATCAGAAAACTGTTGATGGAGTTGGAAATCCCATGTGGCAGGTAAGTGAATTTGATACATATATATATATATATAATGGGCATTGCTTTTATTCTTAATACAAGGGCAGTAAAACGCGGCTGACATGTATCTGGGTAACAGATATCCGAGTGCTGACTGTATTTTACAATATTGTTTTTCACGGCTAAACCTGATTTACCATGTTAACCACTGCCAGACCAAGCTAGGCGTATGACATCACAAACTACTTATATAAATGGTCATTGTAAAACCATGGAGTTTTAGTCATTGTTAAACCAGTCACTGACAATAATGGTACCGAATGCTACAGGTCACTCAACAAAATTAAACAATATAGAAATGCCCTGGTGGGAAAATTAAACAGATACCTCAACACACAATCTACTTCTAAAGGAGCACTATAATAGTTAAAACATGCATCCAAGGCAAAATGCTCCATTTAAATAAGACTAAATAGCTGCTATCTGTTATTTCCCCTTCCAGTTGGTTTTGCCTCTTGGCTCAGTGACAAACAACTGTCCATCAGTTGCCTGCCTGAGCCTATCAGCCATCCAAATCAGAGTTAATAAAATTCCATCAGTGTTATTTAACTTTGCAGCTACTGCCTGAAGCAGGATTACAAAAGCTGAATATGTATTCAAAACTCAGCCAAGAATCCCTGTCATCTGGGAAAAGATCACTAAATATCTGACCTTTGAAAAATTCCCCAGAGGGACTTGAATAAACCTGTGCTACTTAAGCTACAGGTAGAATTATTCAGCAGACTGTAATAAACCCTACTTACTTCAGACAATTCACTTTTATTCTGAACAGCCCAAAGCAACACTATTACTTTCTCTTAACCATGCTGAATATCCTGCTGCATAACAGATAATATTTTTTTTGTAATTAATTACAAAAACATGTTTGTTAATTCAACATTCATGATCTCATCATAATTACAACAATGGATAAGAGGTTGTTGTTTTTTTTTGTTGTATTTTCTGATTTAAAAACTTTTGGAATTTCTTTTGAACAACATGTAACGATTGTAAGGTATAAACCTGTACATTTTTTACACCCTTGTAATGGTGTTTTCTGAATTTTGCAACATTTTACTAATTCCAGAAAGCAAATCAAAACAAACACCAGCCATGGTCGATCAAATGTTCACCAGCAAAATAAAAAATGTGGTTGATTTATTCTTTTTTTATTATTATTATTATTTTACTGTATATCATCTTTGCACACAAATAGTAAACATTAACAGACAGCTTCTATAAATGCATTTCTGTTCTGGTGCTTTAGTTATTATCGTATTCATCACCACATTTTCGTGAATCCTACATCTGCTCACAACTACAAAACTTTTTTTTTTTTTTTGTACCAACTCGACAGTATGTTTAAACGTAGAATTCTACTGTATTAATAACAATTATATAGCTGAGGTGGAACAGTATTGACAGTATTTGTATAAACAAGAAAAACCAGCAGTGTTGTAAAAAAGATAAATGACAACTCAAATTACAGTACATTATATGAAGGTTATTGGGTAATGAGGGGCGATATGGTACTTATGCACCAGCTCTTTTATATATACCATCTTTCATAAATCAAGGTTCCTCAATAAAACCATTCTGGTTCATGGTTCTCAAGGTTTGAAAAAGACCAGATGTATGTGAACTGAATTCAAAATGTATGATATGTAGAAGGAAAATAAGCAAGAACTCAAAGGAACATTTTGTAAATTCCTTATTTTCTAAGGCACCGTCTTGCTTATGTTGGACATATATATGGGGAAGGAGTATTTATGGCTGGAAGATAGCCAGATAACTTGGAACTTGCTTTAAATAGGAAAGCTATTGGGATCATCAAACACTTCCAGCGCAGTAACACATACTGAAATCTGGAATTTGAATTCTATTCTGTGTGTTGGTCATTAGCCTTCATTTGTACCCACAGTAATGTACAATAACCCACTCTGTTCTGCTATTAGCTGTTTGCAGTTTTCCCATGTATTCATTTACCATGCTTTACTTTGCTCTCACGATAGTTTTACTGTGCTTTTACTACAGCTTAATTTTTATATAGCGCCTTTTATAGTGGACCCCTATCACAAAGCTCTTTAAAGGGTACTAGACTAGGGTGTGTGAACTATGCATCAGCTGCAGAGTCACTTACAACAAGTCTCACCCCAAAGACAAGGAGGTTAAGTGACTTGCTCAGGGTCACACAATGAGTCACAATGCTGGACCGCACAGCCTCCTAATGTACCACTGTTTCAAAACCAATTTGTAAATGTCCAACATGCACCATTGTGAAAATGTTTTGTTTTAAAAAATGGGGATTAATAAAGCTACTGAAGCCTAGGCACAGTATAGTTATGAGCCAGCCTGTAAACTGCCTCACTATGTGCATCCTCATTAATAATGTACTGTACTGTGCTGTACATTGTCTAACATTCATTGTCAGCACACATCTTTTGCTGTGGTTTCTGGAACTTTAGCAATTTGAAAAAAATGTGTTTTTTTTTTCCCCCTCTTTCAAAAATGTTACTGTGAATATTAAATGTATGTATTATTAAAACATGAAGCCATTAACACCTACTAGCTTGCCAAAAAATACCTAAGCTGCAGGCACCCCTGGAGACTGGCCTAGACCAGGGTGAATGAAAATGATTCAGATCTGATGACTGGCCAAAGTCAGATATAAAAGGTAGACCTTAAAGCATTTAAAACTCCAGCCCCTTGTGTACTGGAGCTTGTAAATCAGCCTGGAGAGTGCCAAGAAGTCAGAGTATGTAGGATAAACTTTTTTCCTCAAGCTTTTTCTGTTGTGGGTGACCTATTTAACTATTTAAGGCTAATGGGTGGGGCAATAGGATAGGATTTGCCTTTTGTTTTGAATTACTAAGAGTATTTTTTTAAAAATAAAATTGTCTCTTCTGCTTTCCCCAGTAAAGTATTCTTTTATTGATGTTATATTCAGTTGTTCTGGGGGAACGCCTTGATTTTTATTGAGACATTTTTTTTTTTACTTTCTGTTAATCCTTTATTATATGCAAGTGTATTTAAATTGTGCTTGTGATGTCATACAATAGAAGGCACAGTACGCTTTAAATATTAATGGAACAGTGCCAAATATGAATACTAGTAACAAGCTTAGGGCTTGATTTGATCAGCCCACACCTCGCCATGACAATTCACACCTGGATTTTTTTAGAGCATTTTACAGCAATGGGTAATCACTCTTCAATACAGGGAGGTTCCATGGTACTGACAAAGGCTGTTCACAAACCACCATGGCTAGAAACATAAACTGCATGAATGCTTTTTAGTAGCAATATAAATTAGTTTTTGTATGAAAAATAGATTCAAAAAATGAAATATTGTACTACTGATAATTTTAATCCTCCTTTAATAATGGCAAATATCAAGCATTCCTAATATTATGGAATTTAAAATCGTATCAGGATGGAATGATGGGATGAGTGGGGTGAGTCAGCGACTTAATTAAACTTCATACAAAATTTATAACATAGTGAAAAAAATCATCAGGTATAAAATAGCAACATGTAAGAATCAGTTATCCAAAAGTCTGATATCCAGAAGAGCAGATCAAAAACATATGCATTTCTCTTTTAAGTTAAAAAAAACTTAACCTGACACTAGCGAGACATCAGAGCATATCTGTGCTAAGTACAGTTAGCAGCCCTCTAGGTAGGGCAATGAAACAGAAAAGAAGAAAATCTAGCCATAGTATGGAATGAGTGATGTGGAGGAATTGGTTTGCACATGGCTTGGCACAAAATATTTCTCTAGCAAAGTATGCAATGCCCACCCTCCTTGACAAAGCAGAAAGATACAAGGACACATACATATATATTTTTTTAATAATAAAAAAATAAATGGCTACAACTCGTCAGTGCCTTAATGAATGTCAGCCAACACAATAATACTCAGTTGTTAATTACTTTGATGTTAATGTAGAAAAGTGAACAACTGTACAACCCTACAAATAGGACTCCTTCACAGTTGGAAACGTTTAAGTCAAATTGTTTTTGGATTACAAAAAGAGCCTTGAGTGGCAGTGCTTGGCTGGCTCCCAGCTTATGGTATTTTTCTAAATAGGGGCCTGTAAACTTTACCACACGTTTCAGCCTTGGACAGCAGGACAACTCTGACAGGCCTCATGAATTTTAGTGTTTTAATTTACATGTCTATGTATACTGAATGGAAAAATAGTCCCAGGGCTTATCTGCCCAAATAATAAATACATGTCTATCAACATTGAGCTGAAAGAGTAATTAGTGAAATATGTCTTGGGTAGAGGAGGAGGGGAACAAGGGAAAGGAAACAGTACCTAAAAAAAAAAAAACTGGACACAATGCTTATTTTTATACCCTCTATTTCTATTCATGGATTTAGGTTCCAGAATCCAGACTCAAAAACAGTTCTCTGGAAATAAAATGACTAAAAATAGAGCCAAGCGCAAGTCTGCTCATTTTGATTGTCATTGTTTGAGCTTTGACTTAAAGCTCAGCGTTGAAAGGAACATTCCCATGAGAAAAGGATGCCGTGATGCCCATATTTAGAGTAGAAGAACCAGAGTGCAGGAACTGGAGCTTGTTCAGAGTACTTCCTTTGCAACGAAAGATTACAATAAGGTACATTTTAGATATTCCCCACTCATTAAATATGTGATGACTAAAGCTGGAGTTTGAATGTCTCTACTGTATGTATCCACTGAGGAAAGGTTGTGTACAGTTCATATACTGTTTATTAACGCCAATTATTATAATGTTCTTCTAACAGGAACTGGGGCTGAGACCACTATAATTCACTTCACTCCTTTTGGACAGCAGATATAAGTTGTCCCATACATAACCTGGGCTAGAATTGACCTGATGACACAGAGGTGAAAGACTTAGTATCCCACTTCCAGGCCTCTGGGAAGCCCATCCCCATCCCACATACTTTAGATAAAGATTGTTTTCCTAGCCAGCTTTTCTTTTTTCTCTCCAAAAAGGCCCTGTGCTTTGTATGAAAAGTACAACTCCTATAAGACCTATAAAACAACACACACACACACACACACACGTTTGTATTCTTATACTTGTGGGGACTTCTCATTTACTCTCATTATATTTTTATTTACTATTTCTATGTAAACAATGGAAACAATGTATTTCATAATAATAATAATAATAATAATAATAATAATAATAATAATAATAATAATAAAAAAATTCAGAAAAGATTTTCAGCAATCACATTTCAGAACATTTCTTGAAACAAAATAAACAAATAAAAATAGTTTTCACTGATACTGTAGCTCTAGGTTAGCTACAGTTCTGCAA
The DNA here is from genome assembly GCF_017654505.1 of Polyodon spathula. Lineage (NCBI taxonomy): Eukaryota > Metazoa > Chordata > Actinopteri > Acipenseriformes > Polyodontidae > Polyodon > Polyodon spathula. Next base: position 10,794,235 of record NC_054545.1, read on the forward strand.
ACATTCTGCAGCAGCAACTGTATCAATCTGCAAGTGTGGCTGTTCCTGAACCATTTAGTGTTGGACAAATAGACAACCTGCACACAAGCTAGTTTATACACAAACTAGTTTGTACTCATACAGTATATTTTTAAAGACCATAAGTGTGCATACACACATTCAAAAACATACACAGCCACACACACACACACACACACACACACACACACTGTATACGCACACACAGCTGTAGGAAGGCTGGAGAGGTGCCAGGTCTTTGCCCTGCTTAAAAACCACAGTCCCCTGGACCTTGGGAACCATGATAATTGATCACAGAAAAGAAAGACAGAAAAATATGTTCACCCAGGCAAGCAGCCGGGGCAACATTGTTTTTAGAGAATTGTCCATGTGGAAATAAGTGTATTGAAAATAAGTGTATTTAAGAAAGCCTCTGTCAGTTACAATATTTCTTAGATACATGGCACTGTCAGTTTAGGAGGGCAGTAACTCTTTCTCTTCTTATGATCATCCATCTTTTTCTCTTCGCACATTTGCATGAACTTGAAGTCTGTCTTTTCTTGTTCAAAGTCTGTTCTCTATGAGACCACCTGAAGCACTTTAAAGCAGCTTATGTTTTTGTTTTTTCTAGTGTGTAGATTCCAAAAAGAAGCCAAATTAACTTCTCCTGGATCAGTACATGTTATGAAAGCTGGTGGAAAAGGGGCTTTCTTGTCATCAAAACTTTAATAATTATGTGTCAAAGTTAATTACTTTTGTTCTGGCAAGGGGCTGCTTGTAGCTGTGTTGAAGTAACAGGTTGCAATCTGATACACAATCAACCACCATTTGAAAACTTCCCTCTGTCTATCTACAGACTGGATCTGAACACTGCTGAGCCTGTGGAAGTATGGAATTTGAGTTATATTCAATAAAATCTTAGACACAGCAAGGTGTAAGAAGATTTGACAAAATGTTTTTTTTTTTTTTTTCTGATGCACATTGTTTTGGTTTACCGGTGTTATATTAGATATCACTTTTATATTTAACAAATCATTTTAGCTAAGGAAATTCAACTAAAAAAGAGATATTCTGAATACAAACAGCAGTTACACCTTCACTAAAGGTTGCAAAATTCAGAATTTGACCCTGAAGATGCATTTGTCCAAGTTTGCCATTATGGGTTACCTGAAGATATCCAGCTTTTCTATATGGGTAAATGGATAACATGCAGGGATAACAAAAAGAGAATTGAATAAAGCCATAAAAAAAACTGGGCATGTACATCTGGAAGAGTACCAGGACTGGATAATCCATGCAAAGAATCTCAAATGATTGATTTTTTCATTCTTCAGGCAAGTGGTTAAACTACATCTGAATTCTGATACAGATCAACAGCTTCTATTATAATATTGATGGGGTTTTAGCTCAATTGCAAGCAGCTTGTATTCAAGTCTACAGTAAATAGTACCCCTGTATTAAAAAACCACAACTTGATTTTATTTGGATTGCCAATTGGATATGGATAGTTTTAGGAAAATGTTGTAGAGTGTGCAGAGCAGCTCTGGGAACTCTGATTTCAAGATCAATCGGTCACCTTCATTTCAGTTGCTAAGCCAATCTTCCTTTTTCCTCCATTGAACCTAAAGCAAAGGATTTTACCAAGCTAATGACCCCTAGATGCAAGGGCCCTCTGCAGTTTTCCTCACTTTGGGTACCAAGCCAAGATCAGCAGCTTGGTGCAAACAGGAATTGAACCACGCTTTGCATTTGCTCACCTTGCATTACAAACTGCAGTGCTTTTACTAGGTCAGCAGAACATTCAAATTTAAATCATTCAAGCCTTTATGTGATCATGTATTTGTTGTATGTACACTTAGAGGGCACTATTTGGTTATAAAGCATGCATGGGCATCTCTGGTCCCAGAAGGCCATTCCACACCAGGTTTAACAGGTATAGTGAAGTGCTTGGAAGGAGGTGTAATGGGTTAAATTATGGACATGGTAGGAACAGAGACCTGGTGAGGAAGGGACAGTTTCCTGTCCCTGATATAAAGCCTTTTGGCAGCGTTTCCGCAGAGCAAAGAAACCTGGAATCTGGAAACACCATGTGATATCTTATCCATATGAATGCAGGATATGGATAGTAAATAGAGTTGTGCATTGCAGCACACTACCATTTTTGTGAACTATCTGTAGTGGTTTGGGTAGGTATAGTTGGACTTCTATATGATTTGTTTTGGGTAATATTATTTCACAAAATATTAGTTCACTTAAGCTTGAGAATATCTGTTTAATATGCATATTATTGCAAATGTGAAAAAACACTAAGGGTGCTGCCTTTACAAGAATCTACAAATCTAGCCTAGATTACAAATGTTTATGGAGTCAACTAGAATTGAAGAGCAGCTCCTTTCAAAGCCCCTTATACAGACTTATCAAAAAATAAAAGTAATTGCAACATGGACCACAAAAAATACAAGAAAAGATCATAAAAAGCAAGGGACAGTATACAAGAAAAAAAGGAAAAAGTTGTTGCATTGTAAGGCAAAAATATAACAGGAGAAGATTCCTGATGACTAGACTAGAATATAGGATTCTAGTTTGGTTTTGAATATAATGTGGGGCTTCAGCAAAGATGCAATATAACAAATAATTTTAAAGTGTTTCTTTAACCTAGGATTTCTACATTACATGTACTCCAGTAAATGGGGCTATTTTTTGTGTTCTATTAGCTAAGGTTTGTATTGCTATCCCACTGTGAAAAAATGTGTGACTTACCATTCAATTGTTCCCCTTCACAAAGCTTTATAATTATATCCACAAAGTGCACAACACGTAAGTAAAAACAAACACTTAAAAAAAAAAAAGTGTCTTAATGGTCCATATTTGATCCTCCATTTTTACCTACAAAAAATGTTGATGGAATACTGCCATTTCATTGACCTTTTGTCTCTCCCTGGGAGGAAGAGGGTTGACAGGTAGATATATGGTAGGTTTGTTATTGTAACTTCCAGATCTTGTGATTATCTCTGACTCAACTTATTGGGTTTTTACTCTTGAATGCCTATAAAGGTTCAAACAGGGTACTTCTGTTTTTTCCTCACCTTTCTCTGACCCAGCTTTTAAAAAATACACCTTTCAGACTCCACAGCAGTTCAAGTTTAATTTTAGTTCACATCTACAGCTATGGACAAAAGTTTTGCATCACCCTGTAGAATTAAATAATTTTGCTTCATAAAGTCGAAAGAAGCCTGCTGAATAATGTTACGTTAACATATTGAATTACATACAATTTTGTTATTTTAATTGGGGTCCTTTTTGTGATATGCGATAAATAACTAGAATCTGGGTTTTTGAAAATGTTACTTACTGTAACGGGTAGAAAAATCTTAATCTTAATAATCTTACTTGTAACTTAATTACATCTATGTTTAATTTAAACTCAACACTCTCCTTGGAGTGTAAACAAAAGAAAACAGAATTTGAGCTGCATGTTTCATGTTAAGGAATGAGCAGAACATTATAAAAGTATAGACTCTGTTAAAAAGACTGCACAACAATACTTGGAAAAAAAAAAAGAAACAAGTTCTAACATTTTTGGCGGGCATGGTAGCAGTTGCAGTACAAATGTCACCCTCCTCTCTAAAGCGCTGAAAACTAATTTAGTACCCCATTAGTTTAATAATAAAAGTCAACACATACTTTCTTCAATAACAATATCAAGCAAACAAATTATCCATGTATACTGTTTTAATTAACATTTTATAATAAATATAAGAAATTTTTTATATGTTAAGTTTACAATATATTATATATATATATATATATGATATATAATATATATATATATATATATATATATTATATATATATATATATAAAGCGTTTCGATGGATAGGGGGTAGAAACACCCAACAATCAAGTGATCTGAGGCAAGCATTGTGTAGGGTGTGGAAATTGAAAAGGGAGTAAACTGGCCTGCTTTATGTCGCAGGTCCTAGATAGGAAAGGGACACCTTTAGTTCAATCCAAAGTAAGTGGTATTTCAATACAGTACTGTAGACTGTGAGATACATTTGTGGCTGTAAAAGTACCTCTGTCTTCATGGTAATATACAGAAATATACAGTAAATAAAAAATAATAGTAAGACTAATATAGAAAATGTAATTCCATCGAAGACATTTTGAGTAGAAAATAAATTGTGCATTTGTGTCCTTATATTAAAATCAAACAAATATGTATTTTCTTAATAACAAGAAAGATACACACCATTACCCCTGGTTTTTCATTCTGTATCTCTGCTGTGCTAATGATAAATCATTAACTTTTTTTATTATTTCTTCTTGTTTTAAATAGTCATTTTATTTGCTTGCAAAAAAAATAAATAAATAGAAAGAACATTAAATATCAGCTTGATAAGCTAAATTTCGTCTCAGCAGGGGAATGTCTCACATTAACAATAGAGTATTCATCAAATGATAAACTAAGGATAACAAACAGCACAATAGCTGTTGATATATGATTGATGTAGATAATTGTTTAGCTATCTCAAAATCAATTGTATTTAACCATAGCGCTGAACACTGAGCACCGAGCATTTTCAGGACCAGTAGTAATTTTTCCATATTCACGAGATATATCAGAAAAGCCTGTATTACTGCACTATTTTTAAGGTACTAGTACTGTGGGACATGCATTAAAGTTCTTATCATGTTCCCCTAAAATGTTATCAGCAAAGCAGTTCATAGTGCCCAAGTTATTACAGCTTATACAAACTTTTACCAAGAGACAACTTGTCCCAGTTAGTTAAGCTCTTCTGGCTTTTGTAGTTATTTCTGCAAACAAGGCTACAAGTGACTTTAGTGGGTATTTAAAAGTGTGTATATATTTTCCATGGGCACCTCTTAAATCTCTTACATCAACTGAACTTACTTGACTTTTTGCACTTCTTCCAAGTACAGGTGCACATTGCTTTTGACAATGCTGTGGTTGTGACTATACATTTCATGTTGCTGGGTATGTTATTATAGCCCTTCACAGTAAAACTGGTCAGATTCAATGTGGAGATAAAAAATAAAAATAAAAGTTAAAAACAACCTACTTGTAATATAGAACACATTTTGGGTTTTCAGTTGCAATTTTGCATAATAACATCTACTGTATGTTTAAGGGTTGACTGAAGAATCATCATGCTGTAGTTCAGTTATGACTCAGTGCAATGTTAGGGGAAGCAAGATTGCTAAAACTGGTTCTCAACAGAAGGGCATTTACGAAAACAATCACTTCCAACACAGTCACACAGTACATACAGTAATTAAACCACATAATCACTAGAAGATCTCTGTGAGTTTTGAAATGCTGTCATGATGGGTTTATAGGTTGTCATTATGTGCTGCTATCTTGCAGCTTTAAAAGACATAGGTAAGAGGGGAAAGTGTCACAGACCACTCTCTTTCATTAACCTGGCCATTCTAAACTTCCCTTAACCAATCAGGAAGCTCCATAAGAGTGTTCTGTCTCATATAGAATATCTATCTTTAAAGAAATCAAAATGAAAGAAAAGACACTGAAAAAATAAGTACAGCTGTCATTTAAATATATGACTGTTCACAATAGGCCTTGTTTGTCAGTTTCTAATTGCAATAAAACCTTGATTGATGTACATTTGGTTTATATTCCATTTGTTTTTAACCAGATCTACTTTTAAAATCTATCTTGCATGTTTAAGGAGATGCAGAGTTTGAGCAACAGAAAGTAATTTTCTGAATGAATATGTTCAGTGCTGTGGTTGTTTCACTCATGAGATGGCTGTAAACAACCTATGGTCCACCTTTGGGGGCTCATTGGTTATTCAGTAATCCTACAGCTAACTCTTTAAACGTTCATAGATCATCCCATATAGCTCCCTAGTGAGAGACCACCAGCTTGAATAATATTGAGTTAATAGGTGCTGAGATCCTCTGCTATTGCAGTTGTGACTGTCAGCCTGTTATCAGCACTCATTTCTTATGTTTTCACTTTGCAAGTGTTAAAAAAAAGGATAGCGTGGGTTGTTTGCACAAAGTAGGCTATTCAAGAATCAGATTTCTTTTTAATCATTGCCTTAGCCTTTAGCATACTGGTAACGATCAAGATTCTTCTGGTGCTTACTGTTCATATTATGGTAGGCTATTAAAATTGTAATGTGCTGATACTCATCTGCTTTTTCAAATAACCTAACGATAGTCTTTATGAAATAAATGCTCAAACAATTCTGTGAATATTTCCAGACATATTGTTTTTATTTGTTTTATTTTTGTTTCATTGAAGGAATAATAATACCACACCCGGGTAAAGCAGTTTTTTTTTTTTTTTTTTCTTGTACTAAATGTTGGGGTAAGATCATCTAAGTATGCATTTAATCACATTATAGACAATTTTTGCAACATCATGTAAAATTATAGTGGCATAACTTATAGAACGTGCAATCAATTTTAGCATCATAATGCCCCTTCCATTCCGAGCTGAATAACTTAATTTAGGGGAAGTTTATTAAATTTGAGGAAAGGTAGAGAATAAAAACAAGGCATAGATTAATCATTCAGCAGTATGACAGAGCGTACAAAGATGATCATGAAACGGTAGCTTGACGAGGAACTGATTGCATGATCTACAATTAACTTACTGCCACAGGCACACTTCTTCTTAGAGCTCCGTTTGCCAGGTATAATCATTTTGTTCAGCTAAATGTTTTATGCAAATGCATCGAGGGAGTTGGTCAGGGTTTTGTTTTTTTAACCATTTGGAAAATATTTGCATTCCTGTGAACATTTGCTTTGCCCAGATTATTTCCTGTACACATCAGAATTTTAAAAGATCACATACCACATGTCATATCAGAAACTCTGCCTAAAGTGATAGGATTCAAGATGCTTTCGTGCTAATCTTCCAAGCTTATCCATGAGTTGTATCACTTTTGGCGATGGATAGGATAAACCTCTGCTCTAATCAATCTCTCCTCGGAGATCAATGCTTTCTATACAGGAGTTTGTGGGAATATGACAAAAACATGGGTAAGAATATTGTGGAATCACATGGTATATAAATTCAGCACTGGTACGAAAGATAAACCGATCCTTTTTTTTTTTATTTGGAAACCGAGCATGAAAATAAACAGTTTGAGTAACAAAAGCCTGGGTTAAATCCAAGCTAGCTGGCCCATCTCTTCTGTCAATACTTTCTGTGCACAATAAGTACAGTATACTGCTGCTATGGAACAAAGATTAATGTCATACATCATTACTGGCAAGACTTAGAATGGACTGTGCATATTTTTACTATTCCATCTTCCAATTAGTTTAAAGCCTCTCTCCTCTCTCTCTCTCTCTCTCTCTCTCTCTCTCTCTCTCTCTCTCTCTCTCTCTCGTGGAGGATTGTGACGCCGGTGCGGTAGGACCGGGAAATTTAAAACTTTATTTATTTATCTATTTATCTATTTATTTATTTATTTATTTATTTTGTTTGTTTGATAGTTACTTAGTTGTTTTTTTTTGTGTGTTTGTTTGTTCGTAGGTTAGTGGTGTGTGTGTGTGTTTGTTTGTTTGTTTGGAGGTGTTGGTGTTTTTGGAGATCCCGTTATGGGGTCTCGTTCAGGAGGGCTGGGGGCTCTCACCCGCCGACACGGGGTCCGTTGCCTGCCTGACCCCGGGGTTTCGGTGGAGGAGTGCCTGCTGGCAGTAGGAGAGGTGGTGGGGTTTGAAAATATTATGTCGGCGTCAAGAATGAATAAAGCGCTGGTAATATTTTTAGTGGAGGTGTCTCTGGTACACAAGCTGGTAGAGGAAGGATTTACAGTGAAAGGTGAATTTGTTCAGGTTTCCCCTCTAGTAACCCCGGTTACGAAAGTTATTATTTCTAACGTGCCTCCGTTTTTAAAAAATGAGCAATTAGAAAAGAATTTAGCTCGTTTTGGTAAACTGGTGTCCCCGATTAAGGAAATCCCACTGGGGTGCAAAAATAACAGTGTTAGGCACGTCATGTCGTTTAGAAGGCAGGCGTTTGTCTTACTAAATGATCCTAACCAAGTCATTAATGTTGCCTGGAATTTTAACGTGGAAGGGATGAATTGTGTAGTTTTTGTCAGTTCCGAAACGATGAGATGTTTTTACTGTGGAGAACAGGGACACCAGAGAAAAGCCTGCCCGAGAAAGGAGGCTAGAGCGGAGACAGGGCAGGATCAGGGCGATGCTGGCGGGGAGGAAGTCGGGGGTGTTGGGGGTGAGCGGGAGGAAGAGTCGGCTCCCCCAGCGCAGCCGCAGAGCGAGCCCGTGCTGACCGAGGAGGGGGCGATCCAGAAGGAAACCGGAGCAGAACCACCAACACCACGGCCTCGCACAAAGAGACCCAGCCGCAGCCTGTCACTGACGGGTTCGGAGGATAATACCGCTACTACTGAGAATGGTGAAGAATCATTCAAGGTAGTAGCGAAAAAGACACGAATTCAGCGGAAGGCTGCAGAGCTGCCGGATGGCAGAGCGCAGCCAGTGCAGAACTCCGAACCCGTGCAGACAGGGAGACTGCGGGCTCCAGGCGGGGCGTCAGTCCCTCCCAACGCGGAGGAAGAGAGCACAGCGCAGGGTGAGCCGGGCGCGGTGCAAGACTCTCCGCTAGCTGAATCTCAGCCGCCTGAAATAGTGCCGGCTGTAGCAGAGACCGGTGTCGAGGAGTCGGAGGGAGCTGCGGAGGAACGGATTCTCGGGGGCGAGCGAGAGGACAGCGCGGATGAGATGGAGGGGGAGCTCTCTGACTCCTCGCTTATCTCAGACATCCCTGATAGCCAACCCGTCAGTAAGAAAAAGTTATACACGCTTGAGCAGGTAAATGATTTTATGATAGAAACAAAAGGGAAAAGGGGAGTAGAAATAGAGAGTTTTTTCCCTGATCTAAGGTTATTTCTCCACTCCGCTCACGTTATAACAAGGAAAGCCACAATAGAAGAATTTGATCAGCCAAAACGTTATAGATTAAAAAAAATTGTTCAGAAAATTAAAAAGGATCTTAAAAGTGGTTCAAAATCTCTTGTTTAAAAATGGCTGTGTTTTATGAAACTTCTTTTATTACTTGTTTTAGTGTGTTAGTTTTTTTAGCTATGATGGAAAGGTGCGTTTTTATTTCTTTTAATCTAAACGGCTGCAGACAGTCTTTTAAGAGGGCGCAGCTAGTCGAGTTTTTAGAGCAGAAGCAGGCGGGGGTGGTGTTTCTGCAGGAAACGCACTCGGATCAGGAGAATGAGGAGGCGTGGCGAGCGGAGTGGAAGGGGCTGTGCGTGATGAGTCACGGCGCTAGTACTAGTGCAGGAGTAGCCGTGCTTTTTAAACCCAGCCTGGGGGCAGTTTTACTAGATATAGATGAAATCGAGAAAGGGAGGATTTTAAAAGTAAGAGCTAGGCTGGGCAGTACAGTGTATGTTTTTATTAATATTTATGCCCCCAATAGAGGGGGCGAACGAATTTTATTTTTTAAGAAATTAAAGCAAGCTCTTTTTAATATTAATAATAATGATGTGGTGGTACTAGGAGGAGATTTTAATTGTACTGTTAATTTTAATATTGATAGAAATAATGATGAACCACACCCTCAGTCCTCCAGAGAGTTGGCTGCATTGTTAGAGTCCAGTGACCTGGTTGACATATGGAGATGCCTGCACCCCAGTTCAAGACAATACACCTGGTCTCAGTATCACACAGACTGTGTATATAGAGCAAGACTAGACCGGTTTTATACTTCAAAAAACGATTTAAATAAATTTATCAAAGCAAGAATCATCCCCAGTAGTCTCTCTGACCACCACTGTCTATTAATTACAGTAATAATTCAATCAGAACCCCACAGAGCATCTTACTGGCATTTCAATGTAAAATTATTACAAGATGTAAAATTTAAGCAACAATTCAAACTTTTTTGGATAATTTGGAAAAAAGAAAAAGCACAATATAAAGATTTAAGACAGTGGTGGGACATTGGCAAAATACAAATTAAATGTTTTTGTCAACAATATACTATAAATGCAACCAGGTCACTGAACACAGCCGTGAGAGAACTGGAGTCCAAAATCCTCCTCCTAGAGGAAAGTTTAAATTCAGAATTTAAAGAACAGACCCTGGAGAACCTAAAGGAGCAGAAAATCGCGCTGGGGAGCTTGCTGAAGGAAAGAGTGAAGGGGGCGATTGTGCGTTCCAGATTCATGGAGTTGAGAGACATGGATGCCCCCACTAGTTTCTTCTTCAACCTGGAGAGGAAGAGAGCGGACAGTAGACAGCTGTGTTGTATCAGGACTCCTGGTGGGAAAGAACTGCACACCCGGGAGGAAATCAGCAGAGAGGCGGTGCGTTTTTACAAGGAACTTTATAATAAAGAACTGTGCAACATAGAGGACACTGAGCGGCTGCTCCAGGGGTTACCCAGCCTCAGTGAGAAGGAGCAGATTCAGCTGGACGCACCGCTGACCCACCAGGAGATGACCGCCGCTGTCAAGCAGCTCTCCAGCGGAAAGGTTCCCGGGATCGATGGACTGCCAGCAGAATTTTATAATAATTTCTGGGATATAATGGGGGAGGATTTGCTCCAGGTTCTGAGAGAGAGCCTCAGCCACAAGGAACTGCCTCTTAGCTGCCGTAGGGCAGTGGTTACACTGCTGCCCAAGAAGGGAGACCTATGCCAGCTTAAAAATTGGAGACCTGTGTCAATTTTATGTTCTGATTTAAAGATTTTATCCAAAACAATCGCTAATAGATTAAAAAGTGTTATTGGAACTGTAATACATATGGATCAAACATATTGTATACCGGGTCGCTCTATTTTTGATAACTTGTTTTTTATTCGAGATTTTTTAACTGTAAGTGATATTTGTGATTTTAATGTAGGAATGGTCTCCCTGGATCAAGAGAAGGCTTTCGACAGAGTCGACCACACCTACCTCTTTCATACACTGGAAGCCTTCGGGTTCGGTCCTGGTTTTATTTCTTATATTCGGCTTTTATATTCCAACATTTTTAGTATTTTAAAGATCAACAATGGGCTGAGTCAGCCCTTCCCAGTGTGCAGGGGTATAAGGCAGGGCTGTGCCCTGTCTGGTATGCTGTATTCACTGGTTATAGAGCCCCTGCTGCACCTGCTGAGGGTCAGGCTAGCTGGATGGACAGTGCCCTCCTCGCCCTCCACACCCTCCTCTGCCACAGTGAAGGTGTCTGCCTACGCAGACGATGTGACTGTGTTTGTGAGGGGGGATGCAGATGTCCAAGCGCTGCAGCAGACTCTAAATGAGTTCCAGAGAGCATCTTCTGCCAGAGTAAACTGGGCAAAATGTGACACCTTCCTGTCAGGCAGCTGGGATGAGGGCACCCCTCCTTTCCTGCCTGAGGGGCTGAAATGGAACAGAACAGGTATTAAAGTGTTGGGGGTGCACCTCGGAACAGAAAACTACATGAAAAAGAACTGGGAGGGTTTGTTGGATAGGGTGAGGGGGCGGCTGCAGAGGTGGAAGGGACTGCTGGCTCAACTGTCCTTCAAGGGCCGGGTGCTTGTTATTAATAATCTGGTGGCCTCTAGCTTGTGGCACAAGCTGGTATGCCTGGACCCACCCCAGGGCCTGGTGAAGGAGATCCAGAGAGTGTTGCTGGAGTTCTTTTGGAGCGGGAGACACAGTTTGAGGCCGGCAGTCCTCTACCTCCCTAGTGATGAGGGGGGGCAGGGGCTAGTCAGCATTGCCAGCAGGGTGGCAGCCTTCAGACTGCAGGCGGTTCAGAGACTCCTGTACACTGAGGAGGAGGCTCATTGGAAGAGGCTGGCCTGTTTCCTTCTTAATAGATTTGGGGGGCTGGGGTTAGGAAAACACCTGTTTTTAATTGAGAACACCAGTTTTAGTAAAGCAGGACTTCCTCCTTTTTATCAAAGTATTTTAAAAGCCTGGCAGCTGGTGAGGGTGGAAAGGGATGTGGAGTCCTTGACAGGGCAGGACCTGTTTGAGGAGCCCCTATTTTTTAATCCACTCTTTCCAGTTAAGTTCCTCCAGTCGATGACGCTCTGTGCCAGTTTTTTAAAAGCAGGTGTAACCAGGATGGTCCACCTGTTAAACCTTGAGCTCTCCTGCTGGCTAACTGCCTCCCAGCTAACTGCACAGCTAGGCTGGCACTCAGAGAGGCTTGCAGAAAGACTGATGGGTGAGTTGAGGGGCTGCCTCTCCCCGCGGCTCAAGGCAGTCCTGAGGGAGGAGTTGTCCAGAGGCACAGAGCAGAGACAGCTTTCCTTATTTCCAGGGATGATCGTGTCACCAGCAGTAGGTGAGGAAGGTGAGGGCGGTGGAGAGAATGGAGGGACTTTGCTTAAATTGCAGAATGTGGAGGAAATTATCTTTCACACAATGAATGGAAAACATATATACAAATTGTGTGTTAAAGCCACAGAGTATAGTAGGCTAAGGGGTCTGGTAGACTCTAAGTGGCGAGCTTACTTGGCTGTAGAGGAGGGGCACAGGCCGGTGTGGAGGGTGCTGTACAAACCGCCTCTCGCCAAGAGAGTGGGGGACCTGCAGTGGAAGATTCTACACTGCATTGTGTCCACAGGCAGGTTTCTCCATAGAGTGGACCCCAGCATCAGTGAGCAGTGCGCTTTTTGCTCAGCAGAGGAAACTCTCTTTCATGCCTACAGTGAGTGTGAGAGGCTGCGGCCACTTTTTAATTTACTGCAGGGAATCCTGAATAATTTAGGGGTCGTTTTTAGTAAGGAGCTTTTTATTTTTGGGGTTCTATACAGTTTTAAAATGAAAAACAGGTGTGTTCTTATTAATTTTTTAATTGGACAGGCAAAATTGGCTATTTTAAAGACAAGGAAAAATCAACTCTCTGGTTCTGGACTGACCAGTTTAGTGGTTCAGTTCAGGGTGCTCGTGGTCAGCCAGATCAGAGTAGAGTTTGAGTATTTTAAACTGGTCAGTAACCTGGAGGACTTTCAGGAGAGGTGGTGTGTGGGAGACGCCTTGTGTGCTGTGAGTGAGGAGGGGGAGCTCCAGTTTTTGTTCTAATTTTATTTAATTTTTGTTTTACAGTGTTTTATTTTGGCTTTTATCTGTTTTCAACAAAGAAAAAAAAAAAACTGTTTAATATTGATTTTTTAATGATCCTTTTATTTTGTTTAAAATCTGTTTTTAAGGAGAACACGATATATTTTAGGATTTTTTAAATTTTGCTCAGGCAGTAGGAATCTTAACTTTTGTTGTGTTTTACCTTTATTTGAATTTTAATGGATTTTATTTGGAATATTTAAATAAAGGATCTTAAAAGTCAAAGTCTCTCTCTATATATATATATATATATATATATATATATATATATATATAATATATATATATATAGTAATAGTCCTAGCTTGATATAATCATTCTTGAATATAGTAACAAACGACGGGTGTTCCGACCAGGGCCCCAACTTACTTCTTGTCAGCGTATGTATTGCACTAAATTTAGGGCTAAATCAAATTATTTCTCTATAAATAAAAACGGTAATCATATCTAAAAATCAGTGAAGGTAAAACAGCAGATACATAAACCAAACTTGAAACGGCCTTGGGTCCCTTTTATGAACTGCTGTTTTTTTTTTCTTCCTTTATTGCGCTATAGCTCTTTTATGGTCGTCCTCATCAGGATATCTAATCTAAAATCAAAGAATAATGACAGTATTCCGGGATCTAGTGAGGCAGGAGCTGAATACAATTTTTGCCCGGGGTTTAATTTTCTGTCTTTTTTACTTGCCTTAATTTGCTGCCAGATGCAATAAAAGGGACATGGCCTCTGGATAGAAGGCGACTCGCTTATCTACAGAATTACAATCGATGCCTTCCTTTTTATCACCTTTAAACCTTCCACTTTAATATGGCCTCTGAAGTTCTATGATCAGATGTTGAACACTCAAAAGACAGCTTTCTTTTTTTACTGTCAGTCAAGGAACTGCCATAAGACTAATACAATATAGTTCAAAACATCCATTCAGAGCTGGAACTTTAAAAAACATGAATCTGACATCCGAAATTTCTAGGTTCAGGTATCACAGTCATAGATGAGATCAGCCTTTCTCAGCCTGAATTGAAACAAATGATTTCTAAAATGGCATTTCTGATATAAAGTTAAATAACATAAACCATCTATAAACCATAACAATTTTAAAGGGGAGCTATATATTTGATTTAATCAATGCCTTTATCTGTGTTTAAAATTCAAGTGTAAAAGTTTACCCAATAATAAAAAAGCAGAAGAGCTTAGTAAATACATTTTAAAGCATGGTAAACTGCAGAATTACATCACACATTTACTACATTTATACTTTTACAAGGGAAAATACCAAATTAACTGAATGTAATGGTGACAATGTAGATAAGGTGCTCTGAATAATGAAATTATATTGAAAAATGTATCGCATGAAAAAAAATTGTTATCTCATTCCAATTTTGAATTTATTTATTTTGTATCTGTGCGATTCATAATGCTGCTGTGCAATATCTGAACATGAATATAATCTTTCTAAAACCATGTACCAGTACTGAGCTGTGTTGAGTAATTCCATGTATCGCTGGGACGACATCCATATGGGATGATGGAAGTATGGTAATGGCTGTAAGCAAGTCAAAATATTCCGACTCTGGTTAACTTCAAAACTCAGATGTGGATTGAGATATCAATGGGGGAGGTGAGGCAGCAGGCTTCTTTTGATGTTTGCCATGTGTTTACTTATTCCTGCATTTAATATACACAATTTTGGATTTCAAAGAGAGATCTGTTTGTGTAATAGGAAAGACTAGTTTTCTTAATGTAGAAATTGTTATTATTGTGTTACATGTCAAAATCTAGACGCTTTGCATACATGTTTTTCACTTATTTTTTAGTGCTGATATAAACTTCTGCTAGACAAGCGGCCACCATCTGATAAAGGACTACTTAACGAAAGAAAATTTCTAGGTTTTTTGTCTACTTTTTATTTGTTGGCTGTTTAAAATAAAGCCACCTGACTCCTCTTTCCCCAAATAGAAGGATCCTTTTTCCCTTGTCCAATTCAACGAATTAGAACTTTTTTTTAACACCCTTCAGAATATCCTTATACAAACCCCATACATGTAGAGTATAGCAAGAGAGAAGAACAAAACCACTCTGTAGCAGTGGTGCATCTTAATTTGAGATAACTGTCAGATTATATTATTGGTACACGTTTATCAGTGCAATAATTAATTGAGACAAAATAGTACAGCAATCGATTATTAGCCCAACACTAATGTGTGGGTATTTTCATGCAGTTGCCCCTTAACCAGATCCTCAACTGATATATGCTGATATATTGATATCTCTATGACTGACAGGGAGTGGTTGTGAAATTGTGGGGTTTGTACAAAAGTCCTAGCAATGCCACTTATTGAATGGTGAAAGCGATTTGTGCTTTAGTTATTGTCACCCAAAAATGAGCAATAATCAAACCATAGCAAATCATAAACAATCACGATCAAGAAGCAGCACTGAAATGAAGTAAAATCCAGGGTATCTACAAGTTAATAACTAAACTGTAGTCTATCGATTTCATAAAAAGTAGTGCAGGGTATAGAATCACATGCATTAATGTAAATGTAGATGGGGATTAATAAATTAGGACTTTCTGAAAATGCCACCCTCATTAGAATGCTACACCATCTCCAATACCTTGGATCCCAACCACATTAAATCCTATTAAGATGACCTTCATTATAACACACCTCATTATACCACATGAAATGCTTCTGTCCCAAGGGACAGCGGTATAATGAGGGTGGAGTGTACAAACCAATATGTAATCTTATTGGTTTCTGACTGTAATTATAAAGACCTTTTTAAAGTTCACTTCTATTATGCACTCACTACTAGTAATGACATTGTGGCTGAAAATGTTGCCCAAGTAAGTTAATAACAAATATGCTGCAGTAGATTCATCTTCCTGGTGGCTGTATGGCTCACAGATGTGAAGATGTGGTGTCTCCATATCTATTAATGTACTGTCTTGCACTACTTCTATCATCTCTTGATATTACTACCCTATTCATCATTTCAACCTGACACGTTCATAAAAGAAAACATACAGTAATTAATTTTGCTTGCCGAAAGAAGAAGAAAAAAAAAACTCTGCCAGTCCTATGAGTTTAAATACATATGCAAAAAAAAAAAAAAAGAAAAAAATTTGTACTAGTTATTACCTTGTCACAGAAGTTTTTGCACATTACCTGCACCCTGAAGTTATGGAATGGTTTTCAAATTATTGATGTGTCAGAAAGGAGGGAAAAAATATAAGAGATGCAGTTTTACTATGCCATTTGACAGAATATAACTGTACAGTATTTAATATGCAGTCCCCAACAGATGTGGTATACCATAGTGTACCACAAATATACATGAGTAAGGTCTAAGTTAACCTAGGCATTTAGACCCTGGACTACACTCCAATTTTCTGAAACTGTCTTGTAACATTAAAAACACAACTTAGTCACTGTAAGAAACATTGGCTTTGGATAAGACTCCAGTTTTGTTCAGCACAAATGCATTGTGTTTAGAGGATCAGAATGAAAAACCTTTTAAGTTACCACAGCTGTCTAATAAATACTGAAACATGGAATGAATGACCTTTTTACATTCATTACACTCCTTGCTTGTCCTGATTTGAAAAAAAGCAATTAACCCATTTTATCCTCATGTATGAACATGATAAAAAACGAAAGAAAACATGCTATTTTCCCTACCACAGCCCCACAGAAATAAAATATATATATATATATATATATATATATATATATATATATATATATATATATATATATGTGTGTGTGTGTGTGTGTGTGTGTGTGTGTGTATATATATATATATATATATATATATATATATATATATATATTTTTTTTTTTTTTTCCACAAACAACTTGTTTTAGTAAATTTATAAATTGGTTGGCCACAAGATGCCATAGATAAGCAACAATCTTGTTATTGAACAGTTCATTTCTAATATATCACCTTTTCTTGTGTCCATAAATCAGGAACATTTAGTTCCATGCATAACTATTTACATTTTGACCTAAATATAGCCATGTGGTTCAAGGTATTTTATTTTTCTGCTCATAGAAAACCATTTACCAAAAGTAAGGCTTTTTTTATTGTTTTATATTTAATGCTTCACTGTCAATGAATATGCTTCAATTTTAAGGCCATTCTAGAACATAGGGCTACCTTGAAAGTGATCTTCAAAGACAATGCAGTTGTAGTTGCACTACAATGCAAATGCAGATGTAGTGTATTAAGAAGAAATGGATGAATGAAGACATTTCAACTTAGAAGATCAAATGTGCAATATCTGCTTAAAATATTTTATGTTACAATTGCTGTATTCAGGGCAATTATAATGGCATTTTAATTGTATATATTGTATATACAGGATATATATATATATCTATAGATATATATATATATATATATATATATATATATATGTGTGAGTGATAAAATATTTATTACAGTTACAAAAACAGGATGCTGGTATCTGAACTAATGCTCTTCCTGATGTTCTTTAAATATCTTTATAAATATGTGAATATTTACTAAGGTAAATGAACGGAGTTCCTGTTTCATGTTTACAGTGCTATAAATGAGACATAACTGTATCCAAATTCCACACACTTGCACTTTTCATCACCTAGTGAATACATTGATCTCTCTTCACCTACTCTAACCGGATTTGTTTACATTCTTGCAGTTTCAAATCCAACATGATTTTCAAATTCTGGTAATCCATTTTACTCACAGGTGTTTCCCATTACCGTTCCTATTTGAGAACATTAACATCGTTTTAGCAACACTGAGCTCCCTGAA
The DNA here is from genome assembly GCF_017654505.1 of Polyodon spathula. Lineage (NCBI taxonomy): Eukaryota > Metazoa > Chordata > Actinopteri > Acipenseriformes > Polyodontidae > Polyodon > Polyodon spathula. The sequence continues at coordinate 10,812,114 of NC_054545.1, forward strand.
ACAGGCTCTGACAGCCCATGTACTGATTTTTATCTCTTTACAATAAAACCACACTAAGCACTTGGGATGGCATATGTTTTTAATATTTTACTATCTTCATCCAAAACTAGGCATAGAGGCATGTTGACACCGATACCGGGAAAGATAAAAAAAAAAAAAAAAAATGGAAAAGTCTAGGTAACATTTATGAAATGAAAACTGCCACTTTTTACATATAAAAACTAAATAACTTACAGTAGGTTCCTGTACTCCAATTTAGTGTTCTTTCTTAAAAGATTTACACACCACACTATTGGCATGTTATAGATTGATATTGTACAGCAAGCGCAAGCATTTTAATATATTACAGTGTTACAATGTTAATATATATATTTTGAGGTTCAGCATTTTACTGTGGGCTAAACCTATGATTAAACACATCTCTTGTCTAATGTGTAGGGGCTATAATTTTACTTTAGGTCGTACAATATTATTAAAAGTCTGTTTTCCTCATAGATATCTAGTAGTTTTTGAGTTAAATACTCAAGAGACATGGACTTACAGTTCACCCTTCAAATAATGTCAACAGTTTCTTTTTACAATATATTTTCAACCTCAGCCCAGCTTGGCGTGCAGCCAATACAAGTCGGTATGTTCACATCAAGTCTTCCATGCAAGAAAACACAAAATTTCAGCCTGTAACAAATGTCTCAAAATGCTGTCTAGTATCCATCAGAATTTGTTCCATCAGAAGAACTTTTTAAAAGTGGATGTGAAAGTTAAAAAGTATGTGAGGAAATATGTTCTGGATTTAAAAGATTAAGGTAAGGCTCCAGTAGTGCCATTTTCCTTTAAAACATGTGATTGACAGCAAGGAAAATATTTTGGAATAAACATTTTAGAATCACTCCACAATTAGAAAATTCCAGTTCATACTTTATGGTTTACAGTGACTGCTAATCAGTTAATCTCATCTCTTAGCACTTAACACCTATGCCGATCTGATAAACATTTACACTGAAACTATTTATTTTATGTTTTTATCTCAGATTTTGTTCAATGGTTGGTTCATAAACACAAGTGATGGCAGCACACTTTTACTTAAAAAAAAAAAACAACAAAAAAAAAAAAACACCTTTAACATGGGCTAAATGAATATAAAATGAGTACTAAGTCTGAATGTGCTGTAATAAATGTTACCCCCAAATCAATTTAATAATCATAGATTATGTTCAGATTTTATTTGACAGTCTGGTTCTGGAGATATTCACTGTTCAAGTACTAGTTTGTTCTTAAGTGCAGTTCCAAATTCTAATACAGCCAGATATTTTGTGACTAGTATACAAATTCATAATTCTGTTCTATATCAAGGTATTTTAGAATGTTAACTGCAGATTTGGATAGTTTTGCTAATGTAGAGGTAGGTTAATACATTGATTGATTGAATTTACCCCTAGGTTACTTTTTCATTGTTTTACTTCATCTTAGGAACTTCTTTTAAAAGAAAAGCCTCGGATTTCTCAATTAGATTGTAACAAGGTAAAGGTCTTGGTCCATTACCCTTACAGAAACCATTTCTCAATCGTTAGAAAATTGATAAACATACTAGCAGTATAGAAATTGAATGATAGTTCAATACTGCATATTCAAATGTGGTTCCTGCCTTTAAACTACACTTACAACACTCATCCACTAGTGACCACTGTGCTCTGTAAAATCACTGCTAGGGAAATGAACAAAACATGTGCCTGGAAAATGACTGCCAAACCCGTCTGTGATCTCTGGCAATTCCTGATGTCAGTAAGATATGGAATGCTCTTTATATCCATAAGATGCTGCCACTCTAGCTCCTGAGTCCTCTTTCCTGCTTTGCGACTATAAACGGCTATAATTTTCAAGGAAGGAGGGGATCTAGGGAGGTGGGCTTGATATTAAAATTCACAAAGAATCATTTATCATTTGCATGTCTCTTCAATGACATGCCATGATGACAAAAGAATGAATGCTCCTCTGAGTAGAACACACTAAACCATCATGTGAAATAAAGAAAAGCTGACTAAATTGCTAAGTAATTTTATCCACATGATTGACTTTATGATCCTTTTAGTGCACAACTAGTCGTTATCCTTTCAATTGATGCCAAAAGTTTTCAGTGGAAAAATGACTCAAATCACGAGAAAGAAAAGGGGAGGCTGGTTTGATGCGGCACAAATAGATTTCTTCAGACCCACATCTCTCCCCTTTTAATGGAGCTGAAGTTAATGTTGGTAGCTGTCGCCCTTACAAATGACTTCTTAAAACTTTTTTTCTTTGCCTTTATAATCATATCTAACCAGGATTATTTTTTTTTTTGGTTTAAGTATATGAATAAAAGCCTTTTTACCACTTGTCTGAAAATCATGTTCAATAGCTGTTGTTCATTTAAAAGGTAAATTATTATCTCACGCATTTCATTTTCAGTTACTAACCATAATATTAAAAGTTTTAAAAATACTTTTTTGATTTGATTTTTTTTTTTTTTTTTTTTTTTGCTTTTTGCTTTACTTTGCACTGAAACACATTGTATTTTCAAACACGTAGGAATTCAAGTGCAGGTGGTCTCTAAAAGATAAACAAAGATATATTTGTATGGCAGCTGTTCATGAAAAACAAAGGGTAATGGTCATTTTACCCTAGAGGCATTCATTTTTTTATTCAGGGTCACTAGACTCACCTTGAAATAATAATGATCTGTTTTAGGTTCTGCTTAAGTGCTGCTTGGAACCTTACAAGAAAGTTATAAAAAATTCTGATGGAATACTATTATAATGTTAGTGTATTATCCAGAAGAAACCCATGCAAAAGCTTTAGCAAACCACAGCATGTAGTACTAACACAAAAGAAACTTGTACTGTACTGACACACATTAAGCTAAATCGTGTTCATAGAAAGCAGTAGGTTACATTTCATTCAGGTCAACAGTGAATAGAACTTATAAATATTAACCAGCATGTTAACTAAATCTTTATGATGGACAAACACATCCAGACTGATGCTGCTGTCAAACAGTAGCCTACCTGTGATCACATAGTATGGGCAATATATTTACTGTGATGTTGTATGAAGTGAAGGTACACTTGTAGTAATTTACAGATGCTTGTAAAAGTATATTTAAACTCCATTTCTCCCATGTAAATAATTTTATCGGAGTAAAATAATTTAAAGAAATCATACTATTTACATATCTACCTGATACCATCTCCAGAGTTAAGATATATATATATAATATATATTATATATATATATAATATATATATATATATTATATATAATATATATATTATATAAAGAAAATTCTATTAAAATACTATCTAACTTTCAAAACTTCCAATGCATAGGAAGGAATGCCATGTCTTTACTATTTTCCCTTACCGTATGGGTTTTTTGATACAGCTCTCCTCCTAACTTGTCACAAGGCCAGTGTGATGGGACTTGGCACTTCCTCTGCAACAAAAGCGCTACCCCAATACATTTCAAATTGCGCTAGAATTGAAAAGCAAACATCTTTTACCTGCTATCATTGGAATCTTCTCAATTCAATACCCACTTGGCGAGCAAATAGATTGTTATCATCGCTATTCTTGGGTCGTTTGTCAAACCTGCCAACGCTTCGACTCCATGACTGAACAAGTTATTTGACCAAATTATTTACATACTTTTTGTGAATAACAGAATGAAACAAAAACTGCTGCTAATCTCTTCGGTACACAAGATGAATGGCATAACTGGAGATAATCCTTTTGTGTGTCCCTAAAAAGTTAATTTGTTTGTGAAATTAATCGTAGCCTTAAACCCACTTATCACAAACACAATGATAAGGTCACGGGATCATACAGAAAAGAATGCCACCCAGACAGTATTACACTGTTTAAACACTTTTTAAAAATCCTTGGAAAATGAGTAACAAACTTCAATTCAATATTTGTGATTAGCTTGTAATTATGAGAAAAGAGGTAGCTGTATCTCCCAAGAAAATGTTTGGAACAAAAACACGTGCTCAGCTTTGAAATGTATGATATTGTTTGTCACTTTTTAATATTAAATCTACATATTATTATATACATATTTTATAGGTTATTGTTAAGCATTTGCAAAAGAAGACAATGCTTTTATTTTTTCATTCTGGGGGAGTACTGTTCCTTGCTCTGCTGAAGCTAAATTTAATTACTTGAGTTTCAAATGGTAAGCTTGTCTGGGGACACCTGTCAGCAAGTTTAGTTGAAATGCTCCACTGAAAGCCATGTGTGCATTGCATGGATATTCCATTGCGCTGTAAATGCATGCATGTAGAGTAGACTAAGCAGAGACTGATTGTATTATGAACTGTTCAAATCCAGATATTCTTTAAACAGGTTGTATGATTGTATTTCTTTTACTGTTCTGATTCTGTTTTAATACAACGTATTTTTAAAGACATGTTTAAATACTGTATGAGTAACAAAATAAATATACAATCAATGCGACTCAGATACTATATATATATATATATATATATATATATATATATATATATATATATATATATATATATAAAATATCAGTATATATATGTGTGTGTGTGTGTGCGTGTGCGTGTTCACATTCCACTTTATGAATCAGAGCTGATGTTGCCTCCAGTTCCACAATAACAGAGTGCTTCCAAAACCATGAAATCAAGCCCTGCAGCGATGTAGTAACTTGTTTGAAAATGGATAGCTATCTGTCAACTGTGTAAAAATCTTGATTATTTGTCAAAGCGAATTAAGTATGGCGGAGCCCTTGTTAGTGTTATTGTCTCAATGTGTCACCTAGTTGGCCACCTGATTTTTTAAATACATTTTTTTGTAAAATACATCAAATAAACACAACAGAGTGGAGGCAAAATATATTATCATGGACAATTGATTTTGAGATTGCACAAGGACTCTTCTCATGACCACAGTAATCCACCACACTTTTTGTTCACTTAATGTCCTGGGGAGCTTGATTAGTGTAAATTACCTGTGACATCTCATTAATCCTCTCTTTCCTCACAACCACATAATTAATGATAACATTGACAATAATACACAAATTAACTAACTAACACTTTATGGTGTTGGTTTTGATTAACATCAGGAAGCCAAAAAATGACACTAATGTAATGCATATCCCAAAAGACAGCTGACACTTTGACCTCAGACATACATTTTATTTTATTTTTGGTATTTCTTTTGCACCATCACAGGGATTAATCCTCAAGCGAAGATGAAGACAAGACAAAGCTGAGGCCACTGGTAGAGTTATGCTCTCTCTGGAAACACACCACGTTGATTGTATTTGTTTAAGAAGGAAATCCTAATGCATATAAAACAATGGCTTACTGTCACTTCCTATTGTCTAGTTAGGGCAGTGATAAATGAGCAACTGCCATGATTTAGTTGAATTACTTCACTGTTGAGTGTTAGCATTTGCTTATTTATGAACATGTTTAATTAAGGATAAACGGTGTGAAATGCATATTCAGTTTAATAAATCTCATTTGTGATGGAATGGGAAACACAGATAATTATGATCCAATTGTATAATGGAAAATGATTATGATAAAAAAGGATACATCTAGCTACATCATTGTTGAACAAAGTAAGAGAATAATATTTCAAGGTTTGTTTTGATTATTGATTTATTTCAGTCTTAGTCCGGGAAGCATAAATAATTACACAGCATTAATCAGGTAGAATTGATATTATCATGGTGAATTTCTGGTAATAGTTTAATATTAGCCTAGAAAGTTACAGGAAATGTCATAGGGGGGACTTGTTATCCGGTTCATGAAGGTATTTCAAACTGTTTTTATTTGAGTTAGGAAGACGTTGCCTTGGGAGAAAAATAAAAACATGACATCAACATAATGTTTAGCGATTGGAATACTAAATACCGTGCAGAGGTGCTTAAAAAATGGCAACACTGACAAGCAATATCAAGGGAAACCAAGCACCTTATCTTAGTTCCCCCTTCCCCTCTGGGACTAGATGATTTTACAGACTCACGGTGTTGGGACAGGATTAATTCATTAACATAACTATGTATAATTTATTATACTTAATAAATGTATTTATTTTTGGTCACATTTACTGTAAGCATCCATAAATAGGTATAAACCTGTATGTGTTTATTACAACAGCATGTTGTGTTACAAAGTAATTACACGGCTATATACAGGATTTACAGGGGCTATATGGCATAACCATTTCATTCTGTTTTTTTTCTACATCAATTCTTTTTAAAGAAATTCTAAAAATCTACAACTAATGCTCAACTGCAGAGTGTTGGTTGTTGTTATGGCTGGTTTACGCACAGGGACATGCAAAATATCCAAACAAAGATTGTGTGACAGCAATGGGAAGCAAACTGAACTGTTAAACCCACCAGCAGATGTACCACGGCTACAGGACAATATTTAACAAATTACAATATAAAAGGGAGAGCCCTTTTAACATACTTTACAACTGATCATACTGATCAATTATGTTAAACAAGTCCATAAACTAGTGTTACTCATTAAATAAGCATTTTAAAATGGCTGGTTTTGTAAACAGAATTATGTTTTTTAGTCCCCTTGTATCCTTCATCACAACTAACCTCAACCTACAGTATTAGAATCAACAAAGATGAGAATAAAATCCTATTTACACAAGCAGAAGTTTATACAAAACTTTTTTTTTTTTACCCTGGAGCAGTTCTTCTGTAGTACCATGTGTACAATAAGCAGCAGGGAATAATACAAAAGCTCCTTTTCCTTTTCTGGCATTAGAAGGACATCCACAAAAAACATGACAGAGAAAGGTTAGACAAATGCTGGCAAGTGCTTTATCATCTGCTTAACCATTCTCCAACCAATCATAAACAGTAATTCGGTGTCCCTTGGTGCCAGTAATGCTTCTCTGTAACTCGTCTAGTTATAAATCTAGCCACTGCTGCAATAAATTGCAAGCATTTTTTTTAAAAGAACAAAAAAGCTGTGTGGCTTTAAAAACAACTATTAACTATACCATGAAGATTATAAAGATTAACAAGGGCTATTACCACGGTAAATGACAGCTACAGGCTTTATTTCAACTTATATGAAATTAATATCCACAAGAGGTTACAAACCCAAACTTGAATCTTAAAATAATCTAACCTGAAACTTTACCACATTAAAACACTACCACATAGAAATGGTATGCTTTATTTATGATTAAGAATGTTTAACTAAAACTGCCTGGTTTCCTTTCTAACATGATGCAAGTTTGTAAGTAAAATCAGGGAGAACTACTAATTAAACACCAAGACCTGTAAAAAGTACACTTTGTTCAAGATGTACTGAAAGCGGCAGTGAAGGCAGGGAAATGCACAGAGTAACTTTATTGCCCATGCAATTTAATGGGTGCTTTTGGTTCCAACAGTACTTAGAAAGACACGTTTTCTTTTCTCAGTTTAGCACGGAAGCACTCCTGTGGGAACACTGTCATTCAAGAGTCCTCAAAATACCGTTGCTTAATAAACTTTGTTTCAGAGAATTACCCGAGAAAAGTTTTGACACAGTGTTCTATTTTATCAGTAAATTATAATCTGGGGAATGTGAAAAACACACATTAGCTGATTAAATAGTCAGTGTACCCTGAACATAAAAAGTGTAAACAGAGATTTTGTTTTATTCCCTTTTTTCTGTATTCCCTTTTTTTTGTTTTGTTTTTTGGAGATGGACAAAAATGAATGTGCATTGCGGCTTTTATGTTTTATACTGTCCAACAAGTGGCTCTTTCAATTGTTGCCCAATTGTACTGTGTACTTGTGTTTTGATGCAACCTTAGATCTGCTCCAATCAAATAACAACACAGATAGAAGTAGTTGTTCTGTCAGGGTTTGTGTTTATCAACTAAAGCCTAAATTAAAAAACAAAAATATCAGGAATCTTATTTTTTCAAGGCTGTTGAACTATTGTATTTTTACAGTAAGATAAATTATATTAGTTTGCACAACCCACATGCATTAAATTCAAATTATCCCAAAGTTAACTCATTCATCTCTTTTTATCACTGGACTGACAAGGGATTTTAACATGTAAACATTAGTGAGTTTTTTCCATCCCGTGAAATGAATGCATCACTGAAAAAACACATCAGTTACTAAACAGGTTAATAATTTGAGCTAATGGGAGTGTTGAGAACTTAAGCATTACTTATGTGAAAAATGTGAATTGCTGAAAAAATGTAGTTTAAAAAAGACTTCACATTAATGACTGTAGCATTTGTTCTTGTACTTGTTGAGAACAGTTCACACACAGGCCAAGACGAGTTGGTCGGGTTTTCCCCAGGTACAGCACTCTGCTAAAAAAATTCTAACCCCCAAAGGGATTTTTAACATTCCAATAAAGGGGTTTTACTGAGTGCTCTGTTTGTGTTTCTGGATTTCGGGAGCACTGCTAAAACAGAGCTAAGTGGAAGTACCGAAGAAAACTGTTTGGGCTTGTTTAAAGTTAATCAGAGATTAACACGTAGTACCCTCCTTCATTATCATTAAACTTTATCTTTAACTCACATAATTGCATTGGTAGGGAAGTAGTCAGACAAGACAACATTGGTGTTATCATGATATATTTGATACCTAAATGAGCAGCAAATCTGCTATGTGAGTGGTTTGGTTCTAAATTAAACATTAAGTGTCAATAGATTTTTTTTTTTTTTTTTAATGGTTAATAAATGTTAAAAAGTATGCTCTTATATCAAAATATAAATATGTGTTCCACACTTTTCCCCTGCATATATTGAACAAAATGATATACAGTACACATTATATGTGTGTGTGTGTCAGTCGGACTGACGGACACAAATAAAAGCTGTAAACCGGATTAATTCTCCTGCGTCTTTTTTAGAAATTGTACTGTACTGTAATAAACTTCAGAAACATTCATAATCTTGCACCACAAAAAGTGTTCTGAAAGGTGGCATTTGTTCAAATAGTCCAAGAGGTATGTTCTGACTGAAGCATCACAGTTATCAAAGTCTCACAAAACGGTGGTGCGTGAAAACAGACAGTATGCTACGAAAATATTTTGCCACAAGTTCTGTAAAATCAGATTTGGATCAAGCTGTTTGTATAGATAACAGCAATTCGAGTAAATGCAGAAATTGTGAAGAGGATGTTCCAGGCAAGGGAAAAAGCAAAAAGGATTCAGAGTTTTCGTCGGCTGCCTCCTGCAACGGTATGGAGGGGCTCAAATTGGCAGGAAGAATAGACATTAAACCAGCCAGGCATTGTCTCCTCCAATAACATTGAAATGCAGCGGAATCCTGTATCTGTACTACAGTGTTGATTTTGATATCCCAGCTGCCATAGCGGTCTGGCGATTGAGCAGTAGAAAAACGAGAAATATGTTTGTTATACCTCCTTTGCGTGCTTGTGGGAAAAAAAAAAATCATTCTTCTCTCAGAAATATTTTTGTGTTTGTCAGAACAATTTCTTTTGAGGGTTTGGGCAATTTATTTTGGGGAGGCTTAGCCTTCCTAAGTCTGTTATACGTGCTGCCTGACTATTTCATATGCAGTGCCTTGAAAATATTTGATCTGTTTCTACAGTGGTGCAAAATGGCTCTGTCACTCCCCCCCCCCCCCCCCCCCCCCCCCCCCCCCCCCCCCCCCCCCCCCCACCCCCCCCCCACCCCCCCCCCCCCCACACCCCCCCCCCCCCCCCCCCCCCCCCCCCCCACCACCCCCCCCCCCCCCCCCCCCCCCCCCCCCCCCCCCCCCCCCCCCCCCCCGCCCCCCCCTCCCCCCCCCCCCCCCTTTCCCCCCCTCCCCCCTCCCCCTCCCCCACCCCCCCTCCCCCCCACCCCCTCACACACCCCCACCCCCCAACCCCCCCCCCACCCCCCACCCCCCCCCCCCAACCCCCCCAACCCCCCCCCCCCCACCCCCCCCCCCCCACTTGTTTTCAAAAGGTAATGTTCAAGACCCCCCACCCCACCCCCCTACTTTTATATTTCAAAAGGTATATCTTCAAGTGATATGATTCCTTGCTCTGTGTACATAATTGTTACAGTGTTAATTTGTGGCTGATCACACTATATATTTATTTAAATATTAATTATACAGTGACACCTAGTAAAATCGTTTTCAACTACAATATATTATTATAGCGCTATGCGGATTACTAGTGATGTATGAATAAAATGAAAAAAAAAAGTTTAGCATGTTTAAAATGTAGATTTCTTCTAATTAATTTTTAAAGAAAGATTAATTGATACATTGATGTTTTCCTATCTTTCCTAATCTTATTATAAAAAACACAGGTTTGAGTTAATCATTCTGTTTATAGTTTTTCAATTGTATGCAGAACATGTGTTCGTTCTACACAAAATGCACTGTCAAAATGTTATATAATTTTATTGTACAATTTCAGAATACTGAAAAAAAAACAAAGCAATGACATGTAGAGATTTTCAATAAAACAATAACATTAGTTAGAAAATTGAAAAATGATAATGTACTAGCGGATAAGAATTTCATGGTGTGATTCTTTTGAACACAAAATATATTGAAAAGAGCAATTTATGACAGGTTTCAAGCTTAATGCATTGAAGTCTGTAGGACACACTGAATAGAAACACTTTACATTTAGTATTGTTAATAGAGACGTGATTATTTTTTTACAGTATATTGTAAAATAATGTTTGACAAAACACTGATTTCCTTATTATACAAAACTAACTTGTCACTATTTAAAATGTCCATAGAGTTTCCAAAGCAATACAGCAGTGGCTATGATATTAAAAGCTGGTTAATACAGCCTCTATTTGAATTAGCATAAGGCCTGTCCAAATCATTATACTAACATGTTAACATGGTTATCAGTAGAACTGGTTCCATAGATCTGATAACATTCTCATAGCAAGTGCCTTTTGGGAAACAGTATAATATTGACTCTAGTTAAGAAACACATTGAGCACGCAACACTAGGTTCCTGTTTTTGTTTACACAATTTGAGTTTCCTTGAAAGGTAATTACTGCTTTAAACCCAAGCCAATGTAACAAATCGTGTTTTAAATGTTTGAGAATGATAACCATTGAGACACACAGAAATCAGCACTGCCAGTATGTAATGCTTCCATTTTGCAGAGCACCCAGAGGATCAATTACCACTAGGGGACAGTAGCAAGTCATAAAAGGATAATGTGTGCTGCAAGCATTGAACAAAAGACTTTCTTTGTTGCACTCTGAAATAATAAAATAACTCTGAAATAGCTTTTTGACTGCTTTACAAAGGATTTTGACAGTGTATTTGCTCATAATACAGAACAGTGAACTGGTATCATCAGTGGAAATGTGAACCCCAAGTTGTTGTTTTTTTTTGTTTTGTTTTGTTTTTTTTCAAAATATACTACACATTTTCAATGTAGTATACATTTTACTTCCTATACAGTTATAACACACATTTACATACTGTAGTGTGCCCCGTATTATATTTGCCATTTTGAAAGCTACCGTTAAAGATTACAAATAAAATGATAACTTATTTAAGAAAGTGTCCATAAAGTATCTCCATGCATATATGTACAACTCAGCATTAAATCATAAACATAAAAATAAAAGTATGGAAGGCTATGCCGATACGTCTTTTATATATAAGAATATATATATCATATATATATATATATATATATATATATATATATATATATATATATATATATATATATATATATATATATATATCATATGTAGAGGGGTAAATAATTACAGTTTTAACTTTCTTGGGTTTAAGAGAAAAAAAGTTATTTTTGGGTGGTGAACAAGAGTTAGTACCTCTACTGCAACATAAGATAAAATTGTCATGAAACACAACAGTGTAACCGTGTTTCTATAGCAACCAAGAACATACACTGAACATTTCTCTTTCACCAACAATTAAAACCTTCTTTAAACAAAGCCTTGTACACTGCCAAAAAAAACATAACCGACTTGAATGCCGGCATTATTAATATTAGTAAAATTATTAGTCACACATTCCAAACACTTTAAATATAGGAAAACATTCCCTCACGAGGTCTGTGTATAATGTATCAGTATAAAAGCCAATAAGAGCAAATGGCATTTACTTTTTTTTTTTTTTTTTTTTACACAGTAGAAAGGGGAACGGTGAATTTGGACAACCCTGTAGCTTGGCTAGTCTTTTTAAACTGTGCAACATAAATGACACTACCTCACGTTGCGTACGAAATGTTTAAATAAGGCTGCAAGCAATGCTTCTGTTATGCTTTACTTGGTGATCAGTGTTTTTCTTTTTTTATAATTCCAAAAGATAATGTCAATAAAGGTCTTTATGCCTGAAACACTAAGACATGTCAACAATACAATATGTTTTTGACTAGGCTGGGTGTGCCCATTTGTTTGCCAGTTATACCAATGTCATGATACACTTTTGAAAATATAACTGAGTTTATGTCTTTTTCCAAGGACGTGCCATTTTGCAAGGATGGCTGCTGTCTTTGTTGATTATTTTCATAAAAAGGGTTATTAGATTTGTTATGTAAAGATTCACAAGGAGAACCCGTTTTACTCAATTCACTATCATATTTATCAACTGCAATCCAATGTTATTATTAACTGCAATCAAAAAAGTATTATTTAATGTCAATTTATTAGCACAACCCTGTCAATAAATCTGTTCATTTGTTACTTTGCGGTCTACCAGAATCTGCAGATTACATATGTACAGTATCTGTCTTACTTGAAAATTTTATTTTTCTGTTGCAATATAGCTGAATCTATACATATATAACATTATTTGAGACTGACCACTATGGGCCTATGCAGAAAACACAGATGGCTTATATGTATTTTTATATAAATTAGCATGAATATATATAATATATATAGATATATAGATATATATATATATCTATATATAGATATATATATATATATATATATATATATATATATGTATATATAATTAAAGTTAGTGGTCTCTTAGTCAGTAATGGATAAACATTTGTAAAAATTGTTGAATTCTTAAATGAAAAATAACCAACATAAAGAAATGTTGGTCTTTCAGACAAACACTAGTGTAATGCTTCATATGGAAATGTAATTTTAAACAATCTAGGCCAGTGTTTGGTGACCACAGTTAATCATCATGAAACAAAGACATCAAACAATATTTAATAATGAGCAAAGTGCCTCCAGGATCTTAGAAATGGAAAGCAAGGCACAGTGTGCACTGCAGACTTTGTGAATGTATTTATTCATTTGTAAATATGTTCTCACTGGAAAGTACAGATTCATTGAATTAAAAAGCCATTAAAATAATTCCCCTTAAAAATCAATACATGAATAATTAGAATTCAGTTCAAGAAACTGCTGGAGATTACCTAATTTTAACAATAATATATGACTACTTAGGAAACACAATTATTTTCAGCTTAAACTAGTTTGTATATGCCAGTGCAGTGCACACTCTGAAATGCACATCACTGGCCTGAAACAAACCTAAGAAAAAGATCTGGAAGAATGGTTGTTGTTGTTTTTGAGTTTAATGAACAGTCACATTAAACTCCGAAATTGCAGGGTCAAATTTAGTGTCTTATTATTTGAAAATTAACATACTGCCATATAACATTACAGTATTTTATTTTTAAAATACTTCTAGATCTTTCAAATGAAAATGACACACTGACGAATGTTTTGGTGTGTTGCATATTCTTACTAGCATATTTATATAATAAAAATAAGACTAAAGCAAATATATACACCTTAACATGTATATATAATGGAAAACAAGGTTACATAATTAATATTACGCATGCATTCTAAACAATGAATATAGTATGTTTGTCCATTATATACATAGACCAACTACGATCATATTTTTTCAAAGGAAACATTTGTACACAAACACCCATATTTCACATTAGAATATTTCAAATAATTTCTGTATGTTTTATTCAAAAGCCATTTACTAGTATTCATAGTTACATACAATATCTGATGTTGTGTTTGGTTTTAGAATGTAAGACTTTTAACAAATGATGATGTATGTCAAAGTCATTATTGCCTAGCATAAATAAGTATTTGGAGTGCCCTTTCATTTACAAAGACACAGTTTAATAAGGCTATTCTTGACTGACACAACTTTAACAGGAGAAGAAATTTGACTCATCCAGCACCCAGTCTAACTACAGCATGTGCCTCTGCTTCAGTCATGCAAATTACATGAGTGCTGCCAGTTGACTAAGATTAATGACACTGCGCCAGATTCTTTGTTTCTCTGTGCGGCCGTTTAGTGTGAAATACAATCCAAAAACATTATCTATCCTCTATTAATCCCTCAAATTTGTTCACACCATGCACATTGTTTAGGGCAATTTACAACAGGAACACACTGAGCACAATTGCATTTAATTACTTGCCTTCTAATTACATTCATTAAAGGCTAATAAAATAAATGAAAGAAACAGCTTTAAAAGCTTCTGCAAAACACATGGGTCTTGTCTTCCTGTGTAAAATATGGATACAGGATTTATATGCAGCCATGCTGTCGCTAAACGATTTCCAAAAGTATGAATGCGATACTCTACTAATACTGCAGGCATTTCCTGCTTATTATTTGCTTCAAAAAAAAAAAATAAAAAAAATACTGGTTTTAGTATTCCGTGTATTGTGATTCCCAGTAGATGTAAAAGGCCTTTTTATGTGTATATGCAAGTATTGGTAAAATATTCACTGTGAAACTGGTCCTTGTCAAAACCATACAGATAAGACAGTCATAGAGAAGCTTGCAGCTCCTTGAAGTTACTTCAATGTTCAGTTGGATTATAAATGAAGCACACATGCACACGCACACGCGCACACACACACACAAGACAAACCTGGTGAAAATAACATTCCATCCAGCTAATAGGACCAGTAGGCATGTATATAACCATGGAGAGAAAAAAGAAAACATTATATTTAAACTTAATGTCCCCATACCAAACCCCTTTGTTAACGCTTTGCTAGTTTTGAGAATTGATTTTCATTAGTTGGAAAATTCTATAATTTTTACAGTCATACCAAAAATCTATCCTTTTACAAACAAATATTTTTTTTATTTTTTTTGTATGAGAAGTTCTGTAATAAAACTATTTTCAGATTTAATTGTACGTGTGTATTAAAATAAACCAGGAAGCTGTGTACCTTTTTTCTTAAATATCAGAAAATCCTTTGAAAATTAATATCCCACCATGGGTATGCTATACACCTTGTTAATGACGCTATCTATATCACCATTCTATTTACAGTCTGCCTGGGAACCACTCTGAAGCCAAGAGGCAACACGTACGTATAAAACCTATTGCATTGCAAAAGCATGTTTTCACATGTATATGGACAGCAATTAGTAAACTGAAAGCTGTAAACAAGGTTTCACAGCCTTCTTTGGACCATCTTAACTTTTTTTATAGACAAATAAATGTGCCAGTAGCAAGCTCCTACTACAGAATGCAATGGCTTAGAACCATTTACCTCTTTTTGTGGAGGTCAAGATGTGATGTTATGATTCCATACAAATTAAAAGTAGTTGTTATTATAATGGTAAGTGCAATAAAGAGTATATTTATTTATTTATTTTTAATCACTTTTTCCACAAATAATTTTTGATTCTGCTTTCCCTCTCAGCACTCCATTGTAAAAGTGTTTAATTTTAAATTATTTCCTCGTAAAACAATCAATAAACTTTTTTTTTTCTTCAATTTTTAATCATGTAAACATACGATTTGTTCTGAAAACAGAAGCCTTTAAAATGGCTGTTTATTTCTATAGTAAACTAGGTGTAATTACAAAAGACACATCACTATAATAAAAAGTATTGATCTGCAGGAGGATTTATGACTAATCTGCCCCAAGTGGGGAAATACTGACCACATGCCATGCAAACTGGTTGATACCACTCTAAATCTGTTCTTCAAATTGATTTTAACAAAGGATGTGAAGCTGGTCTTTCAGAATAGTATTTATTAAAAAAAAAAAAAAAACATCAAACAAACAAATGCTACTTTTTAACTGTGATTAAATAGTATGAAGCTAAACACGATTATTCATTTTGGAATATAGCTAAGGATGAATACATTTGAACACTAAAATATTTACATTTGTTCAAACTTCTAAAACTGACTTATTGAATATGCAATTGGTTGCTTTCATGATATTGTTTTTAAAGTACTTTTTACCCCCTAATTAAAGTACAGTAACAAATATTAAACAACAGACAGACAGATAGATGCCTGTTCTCAAAAGTGGGTTATATAATCTTCTTGACTAGAATTTAATTTCAGCCCTGAGATTATGAATAACTAGCTACTGGGTATCAGGCATAGAATATATTGTTTGATTATATCTCTTGAAAGATATGAATCCTTCCAGGTATGTTAAATTATAGAGAAACCTTAGAAACCTTCCACAAGTTGCATTCATGATGTCTATTATTCTCAAATAACTATTTAAAGTTGCCATTAGGCCCTGGGCATTTTGAGTGTAACCTTTAACATACAGACATTTGAAATGACTAAAGTGGGTATTCTATAAGTACATCAAGACATTTTTGTTTCTTTCTTTACTGGCACACACACATATGTGTGTGTGTGTGTGTGTGTGTGTGTGTGTGTGTGTGTGTGTGTGTGTGTGTGTGTGTGTGTGTGTGTTTAGTTTTTCAAGATTTCTAGTTACTAGTTACAGAAGTATATATGTCTTTTGGTTTTCTCTTATAAAAGAAAAAGTTACCAGTTTTATATTTTTGAACAAAATAGGAAAAATAAGTGTGCAAGTATGGCCATATACAAACAGTTTACCACCATGTTAAGTTTGTTTTATGTGCATGTAGTGTGAGAGCTCTTAATATAAACCCTTAATAACTGATTTGAAGAAACACCAATGTTTTTTGTTTTTGTTTTATTATTTTATACGGTCCTTACTTTTGTAATACATTTTAATTCTAGTTCACTATGAAGTAAAAAAAAAAAAAAAAAATGAAAAAAAGAAGCAGTCTTTTTTTATGTATTGTAATTATTTATTTATTTATTTTCATATTGTAAAATCTTGACTGCTGCTCCAGCTATTCCAATTATTGAAATCACACTCTTCAGGTATTTCTGCAAGCTAGCTCTCTAAAGGAGGAAACAAATACTACACATTGTAATCTTTTTCAAATACCTTTGTAGTCAAAGATGCTACAAACTTGTTTCACTACTCCAAATGATCGCTAGTTATCAACAGCAGTTGTTGTCCATAATTTACCTCAAGATTCTGATGAGCTAGGATTTAACTTTATTTCAATAAACCTTTATATACAAACAATGTTGTGACAACTTACATGTATAGTGTTTAGCCCTTTCAGACTGTTCTTTTTAGGAATTTCTCAAGGACGCTGTGCTCCTATGAATATACACACACCTGTTGTTTTCAAAAGTGATTATCCTTCTTAAATCCCGGTCTGTTCTTTTTTTTTTTTTTTGTGCCAAATTGAGTACAAGAGTATTAAAGTGTTCTTAATGAATTCTATTGCTACATAAAAAAGTACCTTCCATTTAAACTTCAAGTGTTACTAACCATAATTAAATAATTCATATACAGGGGTTGGATAAAGAGTGACTATGGGCCACACAGACAGTGCTGATTTCAGGTGACTGGTCTGCAAGGTGTCTAATTTGTTTTGAAAGTATAAGTGACCACTCAATACCACCTCTAATTCATTTTGGGCCAACAGACTAGCCAAAAGGAGATGTTGGGATATATATATATATATATATATATATATATATATCTATATATATATATATATATATATATATATATATATATATATATATATTTGCATAACAATTGTACAGAAGTATGTGACATATATCACAGGTTTATTTTAACTTTGTGTGCAACCTAAGTAGAGCAGATCACTTCTATACTCTGTCCATGAGATTGGATCAGATCACTTGTGGTTAGAATTGTTTTTCCATATGCTTCTGCAACCAGTTGGGATTTAAGGGAAAAAGCTGAATCACAAGGGAAAAAAATGAATAACTGTGACGAGTTAAGACCAGATCTTAAACCAATCAATTCCAAAAGCTGTGTTGGCTTTGATCTATTCCAGTCCCTGCATTAGGTATGAAATAAGCAACAATTCCTTCGATGGGTTTGATGTTGGTTATTGTCAATTATAAAATGGGTATTTTAAATACTCTATCCTGATTGGTCAAAACAGGTCACATGGGGGTGTTGCTATTATAGCATATCACCACGGGTTGGAACGTCTTTTCAAAAAGTGGCAAATCACCGGTAGAGATCCATTATTGATTGATATAAGCTGCTGATTCTTAAAAGCGGACCAATAAGATTACAATTAGGAAAAGCGTGCCTCTGCGCATCAGCAGTTTAAATACAGTATACAAAGGTCAATGGTGCTCAATCACTGAGGACAATACATCAAAACAAGTCCTCGTGGGTAAGCAGCTTGTTATATGATCACGATTATGTTTACTCAAGGCTGCTGAATCCTATTTTACTACAGTATACTTGAGAACCAATCGTCTTGTGAGGGTGCCTAGTTTAACTGTCGTGTGGTGTTACGTGTAATGGCCTTTGAATTAAAATGACATTACAGTACAGTATTTTACTGTCACTACTACCACTGCATTTAAGCATCTGTGGCTTGTTTTTTTCAGTTCTTATGCAAATCTCAGTTTTTCACTAAGCAGAGATCCACAATCCTCCTACATGTACATTACACAATAACAGTGATGTACTCAGTATGTATTCAATGAATGTGTATTCACTTTATTAAAACACACAAATAACTAAAATAAGAACATAGTTTCTAGCACATTCAAATTGCAAACTTTAAACAATGCAGAATGCTAGTATTCTACTCTCCCCACTGTGAATTGAAGAGCCTCCTCTGTCCCAATCGCATTTCACAGTACTGATGTATTTTGTTTCCGTCAAATCAGCTTCGCTGTTACTGTTGCTATGCCATGCCTGATTCAACTTGTCCGCGGGAAACTGTAAGGAAGTTATGTAATATTAACCGTGCCAGATGAATTTCTGGGTTACATGTACAATTCCAAATTAATATTTGAATTAAGTGCAAGCAGAATTTTTTAAGAAAGGTCCTTTTTGTGAGTATATCGCGTTAAAATGTAATGTGGTATTGAAGTGCTGGAGTGCAGGCTCATGTAATGTAAACCGGAAGAGGGAAGAAGAGTGGAGAGAGGAACGATCTGTGTTGTTATTTAAACTAACTGTTTTGGGATGACTGTGCTTGTCTGTAAAATTAAGTTTTGTTGATAAGGGGATGCATTTATAAAAAGCGGGGATTACCGGAGAATTAACGTTTGATTTGACGTTTATTTACGTACTAGAGCTGGAGGATAAACATGAGCAAGATACATTCACACCAGCATACTACGACTACACAGACACTTGTGACCAAATATTAGCGCTAATTTTGTATTGGTGAACCTGAAATATGGGCTTTAAAATACATTTATATTTGTATAACTACGTGTTTACTGATTTTTATATATAAGGGAAAATGAAACTGGTTCGAGCAGAATACCAAGAACTAGCTAAATATATGGAGCACCTCAGACCTACCAGGCAGTGCATGAAGATGCTAAAAGAAAAGTTTTCCAGGTAAGAGTCTGAGTCTCTCTCTCTCTCTCTCTCTCTCTCTCTCTCTCTCTCTCTCTCTCTCTCTCTCTCTCTCTCTCTCTCTCTCTCTCGTGTTCCAAATACCAATAATTTTGGAGGTACTGTATTTTTGCAAATGGTTCCATTATCATAATCTATTTACACCAGTGCTGTAAAATGTAATTCCTGTAATCCCCTCCTTATTTACACCAGTATAAACCAGTCTAGTTCTATTGTTTCTGCCAGTAAGAGTCCTACACTATTTAAACCACTAAGTCTAGGGACCATTTACTTAGTAGTAAAATTGTAAATACAGCTTATTTCCTCACTGACAGGTCATTTTTTAATATAGTTTGCATGTTGTATGTCGGTAAAATCATTTCTGTTTTTGGCCTCGGTCGTTTTTTAATCAGTGTGTACTACTGTAAGTAAAGAAAAGATCCACAGTCTTCAGAAAAACATAAACATAAAATAACAATATACCCAACTGGTTACATTGTAGTCTACAATATGAGGATGTTTAATAATTATATATGACACAACGTGGGCATTATATAAGTTTCTACTGTAATTCTAAGGGTTGGACAATGTCAATCAGTCGGTTTCAGGAAAAAGTAGTTTCTAGCCAGTGGATTTGGCCAGTGTTTTAACATATCAATAATTAAGTAAAATACCAAACAGCCTTTCCTTAGCCCTAGCTACTGGTGTTGAATTCTGGGAAATGTATTTCTTTGTCTAGTTTAATCAAAAGGTTAAGTACATTCTGCCCAGGACTAAAGTCCCACAATTCACAGCAGGGATGACACATTTCTAAGGAAACAAGCAAAGTGAAAATCAGAAAAATATGCAGGATACTGCTTCACCTTGGTGGACACCATGCATTGAAGCTCTTCTCTGATTGTTCAATTCCCAAGTCGCAAAAAAATAGGATTCAATCCTATTTATTTTGCGTCGTCCTGGTGTCACCCCCAAGTCACCTGTCGTGTCCCCTGTGTTGTGAAAGATATTTGTCAAAAGTATAGGTTCTATTAATTTTGTCACTGCTGCACATTTTTGCTTGTCCCATTGTGTCTGTTCTGTAGCGGCCTTATCTGCAAAGCCCTGCTCAAAAGTTAGGGGGATATATGACAATGTAGATAAAATAAATAGCACTTTTTCAACTAAAAGCGAATTGCCTGTTCCTGAGGGAACTTCTTTTAAACTGTTTATATCGCATACAGCATTTGAGATGCAGACTTCATATTTTCAATGCTGGGGTATTACGCAGGAAGGGACATAGAGACACTTTTTTTGCTCACAAACTGCATTTAAAAGTGATAGTTCCCTTGACCTCAAATCAATGGTATGGTTTCTATATTATGGTCACATCACGTTTTAGGTTTCTGTTATACAGAGACTGTACACTTTTATATTAGTTTTCTGTATTGGGTACACAGCTCTATTCTCTGATATTATTTATGTTTCATTCCCAATGTTGTTGAAAAATTAACTGGTCACTTTTAACCTCAGGCCTCATCACTGATTCAGACCACATGGTTTTTCACATTTTGTTTCATGTTTGCACCAGCCATTGTACAATGCCGCCCTTTACATATTGCTTTGTTCACCAAAATGACTTCCAATGTGAGAATAGCCGATCTGTGAATATCAATAAATATTAGGGCTGCAGCAAGGGGTACAGTTTGACATTCGAAGGTTCGGAACACATTACCGAAGGAAGGTTTGAATCTTCAATGGTACTAATTTGCATAATTTACTGATTACGTCACCATAGCAATTTATTTATATTTGATAGAAAATACTATTATTTTAGAGGCAATCCATCTAAATTTAATAAATCATTAACATGCAGTTTGTACACGTAATTGATGCTGCTTGCGATATATACATTCAGCTTGCATTGCAACAGCACCTTATTGCAGCCAATTAAAATAACTACAGCGTAATTAGGCAAAACAAAGCTTTATTTAACAGGCACTGTTCCAAGCAGGTTATGAGCCACAGTCACAATTTTACTGCTATTTAAAAAAAAAAGAGTATTATAAACTTATGCTGGTACAGTGACCCTGGTAGTTGGTTGTGCCTCGATGATACATCAACAGTCGCTTGTATAGTTTGCATTCAACTTTTTATTTTGGTCATCTGAGCATTTAAAACAAAAAATTCCAAGCAGCAGAGGGGTTTTGAGACATTTCTTTCAACGCTTTGCTCTCGTGATGGCAAATAAAGAAATTAAAGTTCTGCCTCTGGATAACACGAGCTGGAGGTGGGGTTAGGGCGGTGCTCAGTTTCCAGAATTATATTTTTTAGTGTTAATGTATATTTTGTATGTTTCAAACATATTCTGTCATAAAATTTCTCTTACATGGTCTTATACACTGTGTGTAATTATACGCTGCTCCATACATGGCAGCAGCGGCATAGAATTGCTGTGTATAATGATTTGGTAGTGGATTTTAATACAACAACTTTTGCTTAAGTAACTTGCATTATACAAATCAAAAGATCGCATTTTGCATGCGAGTGACATTTAATGTATGATTTATAGTATCCACTCATTGTTAAATGGTTTCTGTTAAGAGGGGAAAAAAATACAGTGCGTGAATGCCACCAGACGAACCTTTGAACAGTGCTCTAATAAATATCATGTTTGTTTTTTTGTCAACTACACGTTTCTTGATTTTGAAAAACATGCAAGTGATGACACTTATGGACACCATTGAAGTATGAAAATGATGCATGGAAATGGTGCATCCAGTAAAAGTTAGTTTATTTTTATGTCAATAAAATGTTAAAAGCTGGCTAACAGCACAAAATAATTTATTTGATTTGCACTTTTCAAATTTTTTGGGACAAACTACTGTAGTAGAATTATCACCATTAACCTGTGGCATTATATTTTGGTAGTAACTACTTTTGCTTTCTGGACTGTTTTAATCAATCGCTTCACTGACAATTTTTTGTTTGTTTATTTTCATCTACATGTACAATAGCTGTTTTGTACCTTATGTTGGCAAGCACCTGATTTTTTTTTTTTTGTTTGTTTTGTTTTAATTTTAATTTTCCTGTTCTCTGTCATACACCTTTTGTTAGTGTTTTTTTTTTTTCTTTCTTCTTTAAGTTGTTAAAACAACATTTAAACAAATCCAGTTTAAGAAAAAGCTGTTACTGTTTTCAGAGCCTGCTAAATATATTCTCCATGTCCGATCAGCTCTGGGGACTCTAGAGGTTTAGTGATTGGAACGGCAGGAAATCAGGCTTTCAAGACATAACGGATTGACTAGGCCATCCATCATTTGTTAGCATGTGCTGAAGCACTGAGTTTCTGCTCAGGATCCTGCGATTTAGTAAATACGTTGGAGATGAATAGAGCTTACACACAAGGGAAGCTATCACTGTCTTTCACCAGCCTTAGACACAGAATCCTGCTGAGAGGGCTGGACGACGGTAGCTCATCAGTAACTGGTCTGTCACAGTTGGTGGTGCCCACCGACCATTTCCTACTATATTAAATGCATCTTTAATATCTGCTTGAGTAGATTTAATAAAATAAAATTCTGTTTCAAAACACTAACCACAGTTTCCTCAAGTGTTTTAGTATCTATCCTGCAACACCGCAAGGAAAGAATACAGCTGAATAAAAGGGATTTAGATAATTGTCTAATAGTCTTTGTGTACGTGACTCCCCTGTATTACAGTAGGTACACTGCAATTTTGCATTGGATTTGCTAACTGTTATATTACACAGGTCATATCCAGTTATTTTCAACAGACATGTATATATGTCATTTCTTATTTATGAAATTATATTTGACCCTATTCTAGCATGCACCACACATGGGTCAAAACCGGCAGTTACATAAGAAATACACTGAGCCCCAAAGTCAAAAGACGTTAAGGAACATAGCACTTTAATACTAGATATTGTATTTTCTACATCAGGCTGAAAAACATGTTTTGTATAAAGTAAGTTATTCGAACCAAATGTATTCTAGTCATTTATCTATTTAATACAAATTTTTTACACTAAAACAAATTGATCATGATGAAACGATAATCTGGGAGTGGATGTGGGGGTAAGGTTTTATTTTTATTAAATCATTGTTCAAAACATACACAGTAAAATCCATGTACTGTAGATGGATTCATCTGTCTTGTAAGCCTACCCTGCGAGACAAATGCAATTACAAACATGTACCGTCCATATAGGTTTGTACACATTCAGTTATCAAATTCAAACATTGCCAAGTAAAACAGGAACAGACAGGCTATATAGTATCCAAATGAAAACCATTGTAAAATATATCCGTCTTGGTGTAGAAGTGAATAGCTGAGACTCAACTGCATGCATGACTTCTTTTAGAATCTTCTAAATGTAACTCAGTTTGAACACTAGCTTCCTATTCTTCATTTTTTTTTGTCCTGATGGCACCCCTAAAATGATAATGTTAACTAATTTTAGGAATGTTGTGGTATGAGCTCCTTTTATATTAGAAATCACCAGATCTGAAATAACATTAAACAAAAAAAAGAAACGTTATAAAACTTCCTTTTCAGTTACTGTAATTTAAAGGATATGTTAAAGATGTTGCTATTCTATTTTTTATTTATTTATCTATTTCTCTTATTGCATTTTATCCCCCCCATCCCCCAGATTTTATCAATGTGAATGTGGTGTTTTGTTAACACTGTGTCAAGCTACAATACATCATTCTGGAAAAAGAGTATTGAATAGCAAGAATAAAATTATTTGACCTAATTGGACCTGTCCTACTGGCATATAGAAATACATTAGTTTTGAACAAAAGATCAGGTTTTAACTAAGGCTCTGTCAGCTGTTACTTCAATCTTTTAAAGGGGAGGAGTGGGGTGGGGGGCAGTGTTTTTAATTTTGCTTGGTCCAGGGCAGTGGGTATTAAAATCCACAGAGCTCTTGATATAGCAAAACGCCGGTCATCTGTTTATTTGTGCATATGACAGTGATCCGAGGTTTCTCGTCTGTGAAGTGCACGTAACACAGATGTTGGGGAGTCATCTGTCAGCTATGCCTCTCCTACGGAGTTTGAGTTCTAAAGGGAAAATAATTCGACACAGTGCTGTCACTTTTACCCTTTCACAATTGAATAACATGCAAATATTGCACCTCCCGCTTAGCAGTCGTGTCCTGTCTAGTGTCTGTGCTGGCTACAATGAAAACAGAATGGGTGCATCTAGGCCTGTAGGCTGTGACTTGTGTTGCACTATCGGACATTTGAATTGGAAATGGTCTGTTTCTGTGGGTTTTATATCTCCCAGTGCAGTGGCGATACATTCCTGTAGGTTTTTGTCCTCCGAGGGAAAGGCCAAAAGAGGCCTCTTTCCTCTGAATGGACTTGGTTGTAATGATTACTCTTGTCTTTTAAAACTGCATTCAGTTAATTTTGCATATATCCCTTGAGCAAAAATTGGCAGATGCTTTTGTCTTGGAAGTGTTGAAAAGGAAAGTGTAAGAGCAGAAGTAAGAGGCAGCAGTGCTCCAGTTCACAGTCCCCGATCATTTTGGAAATAGCTAATATGCAGTTTTCATCAGTGCTTAGGCGGGGCACAATATGGTGCCTGTGGCTCACTGGGGAATATGAATGTTGATTAAGCATGCTCTCAGGCTTTGAAATTCAGAAGTAGTGTCAGAATAATGGATGTTAAGCAAATGTCAAGCATTTGGTAATTTCTCTGTTATTTGGGGTTTATCTACCATGATCAGTCGTATAAACTAATGCTTTTCTGTTGTGGCATGTGCCATTGATATGGTGATTAGCCGGCAGGAGAGACTTTGTTTTTAATGGTAATATTTTAACTGTGTATAATTTGTGACCACTCCACAATTATTCATTTGGTTATGGTGTTAATTTTGTATTCCATGCTACTCAATGTATTAACTGTTACCCTGTTTCCAATCTGTGGATTTTAAGGACGATTTATATTTCATTACAAATAAGCTTATTGTTTAACAAATTGAACATCTTCTGTTCTTGTAAGTCTAGTGTGCAGTGATGTATTTTCTCACAATTAGTTGTAACTACGTGTTAGGAAAATATGTATTTGTGAACTGAATTAAGTATTGTAAGCACCTTCCCCCACCCTAAAAAATAAAATAGAAAAATTAAATCTTTTTAGGCACCAAAGCTTGTAAAGCTTTACAGCCTCATGCTGTGAGAAGTTAAAAGGTTAGCTGGATTGGCACATGGAAAAGGCAGATTGTGTGAAACACCGAGGCTATGGGTGGAACTTCTTTTCTGGTTGTATATTTTTGTTATTCTAATGTGAACATCATCAAAGAGATTAACACATTTGATCAGCATACACATAGATACACTTTAGTATTTTACCTGCAGTTTAATGTGCCCAGTATACTATAGTGTAGCTTAGATTCTAGAAGACACACATGCAGTATCTTTGTACCAACTGGGGAGGATTCGGGTGAGCTCCAGAATCCCCCAAACTGCATAGGTCTCAATATAACTATATTGCTGCCTAAACTAGTTTAAAGCAAATTGGTAATATTTATACCTGGCCAGTCCACAATCCGCAGTTTAGAATGTATTAAAATCCAGGTTTGCTTAAATCCAAAATTGTATTCGACCAAAATACTTTTTACTTTCATTGTTTCAAAAATGATTTGCCAACCCAAATTCAACACTTTTAATAGTAACACATCAGTATTGTTTTTTTGTTTTTGTTTTGTTGTTTTCTTGAAAGATCAGTGGTATGCTACTGATATTGTTGCAGTTTTATTTATTTTTTTTACTTTTAGTGTTCTCAGTACTTTTTTTATTTTAATTGTTCTCAATACTTTTTCTTTTTAAACACTTTAACAGTAACACATTATTTCTGGCACTGGTATCTTCAGACACATTGTACTGCTTTGAATTTTGTAACATTGCAACACCATCTGTTTTACTTTCAGCTTTGTCTGAACTGTTTAAAACACTTCTCCATCGTGCATGCTATTAACAACTTTGACAAGTCTTTCGTGAAACAAGATAAAATCTTATTTAAAGGGGCAGTATCCTTTATCCCTTGTGTAATCATAGTGAGCAACAACACCGGTAGCCGTGGAACTGCTAACAGGTGACTGTGGTTTTATTTTCTTTTCTGTTTTAGCAAGTATCAGACTTTTTTGGTGTTTATGTAGTTAAACTAGCATCCCTTTAGTCTTGTGTCTCTGCAGCTAATTTTTAACTGGGTTTAATTTAGCAAAATGCTTTTGGAATATGGACCTAAATGTCCATAAAAACATGCAGTAAATAACAATAGTTTGGTATAAAATTGTACATCATTGAGCAGCTTGACATTTTTTATGTTGAATCTTTTCTACATTTTTTCACTGAACTACTAAATTAGGTTTATTAAAGGTGACAACAAAAAGAAAAGATTCCAGATTTTATGGACATATTTTGAAGTTGTGTCTCAAATAGAATGGCCTTTGTTGACGCGGTTTTCGTACCGGAAACTATGGTATATATATATATCTTTATATATATATATATATATATATATATATATATATTCCTTGACTGAGCCTACGTTTACAAAATGAAATATATCTTATTTCTTTCTGCCTTTCAGTGTGAATTTTATATTTTTACTAATAGGTGATAGATTTAGCGTGCAGTGAAACACATGTATCAAGCTACCTCACAACGTTTTCTAAGTGTATATTATTCCATGCCTTAAGGGTTTTCTCATTATAGATATGAGTGGGTTTGTTCATTCTGCGTACATATTGAAGTCAAGGTCTTGTTTAAGCCAGAAACGTAACTAATTGTGATGAAGAATTTAGCACTGTACGTCTCATGAGGAAAATAGTCCACTTGAGGCTAAAGGAAACCTTATTTCTCTTGTGAGTGGGTTGGGACATTGGCCTAATGGATAGCAAACAGTGCTCATGTGGAATGTGTTAAATGCTTCAACAGTAAATAATAATAATAATAATAATAATAATAATAATAATAATAATAATAATAATAATAATAATAATAATTGTTTGGGCAATACGATCTTGGGGTCTGTTATTGATGACAGATATTTTTATATTTAAACTGTTTTTGGTGTTGAGCCTAATAAAACAATGCATCCTACTGTTTGGTGCAAATTGACGTCTTTATTTGTGTTTTTAGTACCTTTGTGTATATTAAAACAACCTGCTCCTTTCTGATATTATTATTTCCTTTTCTAGGCTGGAAAAAAAAACAGAAACCAGATACCTTTCTTAGCTGATTTTCTCCAGCAGTCTGCAGAACTTTAACTAACTGGTCCTTTTATGTTTATGACTCCTTTGTTGTCTGTCACTGAATCTTTTTTTTTCCTTTGTGTGAGGACTGCCTAAAGTACATTACCTGACTTGAAAAAGGCTAGGCTGTTTTTAAGACAGGCAAAAACAGAGTACTTGAAAAAGGCTAGGCTGTTTTTAAGACAGGCAAAAACAGAGTACAGTAAAAATCTTAAAGCACCACCAGAAGAAAATCATGTTTTTCTGCAAATCATAATAAATATGACAGTTCACCAGTCCTGAAGAGGCAAGCTTTGCTCACCTAATCAAGTCAGTTTAATCGTTTAAGTTGCTAGTAGATATGAAAGTCTGAACTGAGATTCAAGTAA